>NW_004444039.1:7916906-7928406 GCF_000243295.1 Trichechus manatus latirostris | reverse complement strand
TACAGTCATCACAGGGATAAGTGAGAAGGGAGGCAGGAATGGCAGCGTCGGAGTGATGCAGCGTGAGAAAGACGTGGTTGGCCATCGCTGCCCTGAAAGGTGGGGGAAGCGGCCAGGAGCCAATGACTGCAGGTGGCTTATGGAAGCTGGGAGGAAAAAAGGAAACAGGCCCTAGAATCTTTGGAGGGAACACAGCCCTGCTGATGCCTTGATTTTAGCTCCATGAAACCCATGCTGGACTTCTAACCTCCAGAACTGCAGGATAATCCATATGTGGTGTTTGGTGTGTTGCAACATGATTCCTGCCCTGGAGGAGCACGAAGCTTAGGGGAGCAGTGAGCCCCTTCATGTAAAAAGTCAGAGGAAGGAGGATTTTCTTGACCAGAGAAGTTTGGGAAATGCTACAGCTCCCAGTGTTTAAGCAACGGAACTTTTTTCATGACACGTTTATCATCCCGCGGATGTTTGCCACGGTGGTCCTGTGCTTTTCTCAAAATCACTGGCTAGAGGAAGGGGAGCTGCCTCTGAGCCGAGTCCACCAACTCACATTGTTGCTGTTAGCTGCTGTTGAGTCGGCTCAGACTCATGGCGACCCTTTGTCCAAGAGAACAAAACGCTGCCCAGTCCTGTGCTTTCTTCACAATCGTTGGTCTGCTCCAGTCCATTGTTGTGGCCACTGTGTATTTTGAGGGCCTTCCAACCGAGGGGGCTCATCTTCCAGCACTGTGATCCACAGGGTTTTCATTGGTTGATTTTCAGAAGTAGATTGCCAGGCCTTTCTTCCTAATCTGTCTTAGTCTGGAAGCTCCGCTGAAACCTGTCCACCATGGGTGACCATGCCGATATTTGAAAACAGTGGCATAGCTTCTGGCATCACAGCAACACGCAAGCCACCACAGTACCGCAAACGGGCAGACGAGCAGCGGAAGTGCTGTGTAAATGGGTGTTAATAAAGGAAAATAAAGTAATAAATTGAAGTGCCACACAATAGGTGCACAAATGACTTTCTGAGCCTTGAAATCAGTGCTGGTAGGCCCAGCTGAGCACGAAAATGAAGGAAATCTCTGACATGTTTCCTAAGCTTTCTCTTGGCCCCTTTTGGGCTTCTTTGATGGAGCATTGATAATCCTCTTTTCCAGACCTGTCAGGGACATCACACAGACATTAGTGGCTGCTAATGGCCTACGGATTTAGGAACATCATCTCTCCTTAAGCTCTTAAGAGCTTTACAGTGCACGTTATTCCTTTCGTTTGAAGAACCACAGTGCCGTGGGGCCACCAAACCGCCGTGGTATGTTCAAGGCCTGAGAAGTACGAGACACCTGTAGCCGTCTTCACAGGGGAAGGTGGATCTGAAACATCAGATTGCGGCTCCACCTGTCTGCTGGTGCTGGAAGGAGAAAGCCTTTTCCCTGCTCCTGGAATCTGGCTGGGGCCCTGGTGGCGCAGTGGTTAAAGAGCTTGACTGCTAACCAGAAGGTCAGCAGTTCAAATCCACCAGCCTCTCCTTGGGAACCCTATGGGGCAGTACTGCTCTGTCCGGTAAGGTCGCTATGAGTCAGAATCAACTGGACGGCAAGGGGTTTGGTTTTATTTTGGAGTCTGGCTAGTTCAGTTTCTCTAAGAAGTCATTCAGATCATGGAACTCTCCCTCTAACTGGGAATGTCGCTGGTAACGGTTCTGTTCCGTTCTCAACAGTGGCCAGTCATTAAGTGTGAGCAGTTCCCGTCTGATGAGTGTCTTCCCCAATCTCCTTTCCATTTGCATTGCTGTGTTGCTATGTAATAAAGTATACACTAACATTTCCAAAACGTGGCTTCTGTTGGACACTTGTTCTAGGGATATTAGTGTATGTCCCTCCGAGGATTCTGTCGTATGGTTTGTGTCAGAATACTACAGTTTAGAAGCACAGTGTTTCTGTAGTTACATGCGACTCAGTCTTCCTTTTTTAATTCTTAAGTGTTTTCTGTGATTCATGTTCATTTCCTCGTGGCAGTCTCACTTTTTTAAAGTGGTACTGCTTGAGTTAGCAAGCATGGGCTTGTGTCTAGGGAGAATAAAAATGGCCTGCTTCCCAAGGGTGGGAATCCCTTGTTACTCACAAGTTATCCATTACAGGGTCCAAGCCTGTGGAAAGAAAATCTGGAAAAATGTCTTTGCATTTAACATGAGAGACCCACAGAGACAGTAATTGCATGCAGGAAAATGTATGGCAAGAAATGGTCTCTACCCTCCAGATGGAAGTTATTAAGTTCTATACGGTACTATAGGGTTGCTGTGAGTCAGAATTGACTTGACGACAACTGGCTCTTTGTTTATACAGTACTTGGAGCTCTGGTGGCACAGTGGTTAAGTGTTCAGCTGCTGACCAAAAGGTTGGCAGTTCAGATCCACCCGCTGCTCCTTGGAAACCCTATGGGGCAGTCTCCTCTCTCCTATACGGTTGCTATGAGTCGGAATCAACTCGACGGCAGTGGGTTTTTGGTTTTTATACAGTACTTATGATCTTAGAAATCGATCTTTGGAAACGTAGGTAAAATAACATTTCTGAAGTCCATCCCAGACAGTATGGATAACTCACATCACATTCCATTCCCAAGAAAAGGAATCTAGTAATTAGAATTTCTAGGGAAACTAGGCTGGAGGAAGGTCCTGCAAGCAAAACAAAGTCTGAATTATGATTCCCCTTTTCCCTCATTGGTTGGTTTATTATGGAACAGCTTTGTTTCTGATCCTCCCAAGCTTCAGTTACTTTCATTTTGATCCCTGAATTCTCCATTATTATTCACAGGTAAAGTTTTTGACATGTCTGTCATAAAACTTGGCTGTCTGCTTATAGATGTTATCTCCTAGCCTAGCTGCTTCCTCCCC
The DNA here is from genome assembly GCF_000243295.1 of Trichechus manatus latirostris. NCBI lineage: Eukaryota > Metazoa > Chordata > Mammalia > Sirenia > Trichechidae > Trichechus > Trichechus manatus. Next base: position 7,925,534 of record NW_004444039.1, on the reverse strand, counting down.
TCCAGAGCGCCCATCCCCTGCTTGAACTTGTGGTAAGAAGCATCCCTGTGGTAGAGATTTAAAAACGAGGAGCTGCCATCTGATCCCTAACTCCAGCAGGTTTGGGGAAGGAGCAGTGCCCTGGTAGAATCAGAGAGATTCCTTAAATAACTTTTTCTGCCCCTAAAATTGACAAGGAGTCCCTAGATGGAGCAAGAAGCTAACACGCTCAGCTGCTAACTGAAAGGCTGGTGGTTGGATTTCGCCCAGAGACGCCTCAGAAGAAAGACCTAATGATCTGTTCAAACAACCAGCCATTGAAAACTCTATGGAGACAGTTCTGCTCACTCACATGGGGGCGCCAGGAGTCAGAGTTGACTAAACAGCAACTGAAAAGTTATAATTGTGCTTGCTTTACTTTTTTTTTTTTTTTTTTAAGCTTTCTGGAATAATTCATATACCATAGAGTTCACCCCTTGAAAGTGTATGATTATCTTTAGTATATTCACAGAGCTGTGCGGGCATCCCCACAATCTAATTTTCGTCACCCTAAAACGTGGCCTTCTGTGTGCAGCCTTTTTCACTTGGCATAATTTTTTAAGGCTCTTGCACTCAGCCTGATGGTTTCCAGGTTCGTTCATGTTGTAGCACGCCTCAGAGCTCCAGCCCTTGGAGTGCCCGATAGCATCGTGTAGGTATTTCACATTTTTGTTTATCCGTTTGGACATTTGAGTTGTTTCCACATGTTGGCTATTGTGAATAATGCTGCGAATGAGCGCTCTCGGGCAGGTTTCTGTACGGACATGTTTTCATTCTTCTCAACTTTTAAATCTGTCGTGTGATGTACGTATTTATGTCACTTTGCGGTAACGGCTGTTCGTTATTACAGTTCTGGTTCATTTTCTGCTTCTCGAATTTGCTTTGTATTTCAGTGACTTGTCGGTGACTCACCTTTGGGGAGTTCTGTTTTGTGGGAAATACACTTTCTTCCCTTTCAACTTATTTAATGGGACTCTGTTGTTGACGTTGGAAAGCACGCTGTTTAGTCTTTCACTTGCTAACTTGTGGGCTTCCTTGTTAGTCAAAACAAGCCTCAAATTTAATTTTTAAAAATATTAACAAAGGATTTTCTCTGTGTGATGTCCTATCACCCCCGATGCACTCCGGTGAGATCTGCTGAGGTTGCTGTTTTCCGGCCCCCGAACTTGGGATCCCGTTGATCTCCCCGTAAAGGTGCACTTGGGACTCAACTGCGACACAGAAGGAGCCCTCTGTCCCTCAGCGCCACATACGTGTTGTTTTCACGACATTCTTTTCAAACTGCCGACCTTTTGGTTAGCAGCCAAGCACTTAACTGCCGTGCCACCAGGGCCCCCTTCTCAAGATGTGGAGAACGTGTTAGTCACCAAAGTAAGCTCGGTGGCCCAGGCTAACGTGGCGGCTCTCAGATTCAGCCTGCATCAGAATCACCTGGCAGGCCTGTTAGAGTTCCGCTCTCTGGGCCTCATCCAGAATGTCTGCGGTTTGGGAGCGCTGGCGGTTCCCTGGCGGAATTCTCGCCCTCCATGTGGGAGACCCAGGTTCGATTCCTGGCCAGTGTACTTCACGCGCAGCCACCACCCGTCTGTCAGTGGAGGCTTGCGTGTAGGTTTCAGCAGAGCTTCCAGACTAAGACAGACTAGGAAGAAAGGCCTGGAGATCTACTTCTGAAAAGCAGCCGATGAAAACCCTGTGGATCACAACAGTCAGATTCCCAGCCGATCATGGGGATGACCCAGGAGCGGGCAGCCTTTCGTTCAGATGTGCATATGGGATGGCCGTGAGTGTGAGTTGGGGCTGACTCGGTGGCAGCTAACAAGAATGTCTAGGGTGGGGGCCTAAGAATTTGCATCTCCAACAAGTTCCCGGGAAAGCTGCTGAGGTTCTGTGTTTCTAACATGCTCTCAGGTGATGCTGATGCTACTTTGAGTAACGGGTTGAAACAGTCGCCGTATGTTATTCTCTTCTTTGTTTTTGTACAACTGTTTTTGTACAACTCTACATTGAAAAAGGTTTGCCGACTTTAAGCAGATGGATAGGGTGTGCTTCATAGTGTGTACTGAAAGGGTGCCCTGCAGGTTACTTGGTCATTCTGGGAAACATAATTAGAGACCAGAAAGGTCCAAATTAGACCCAAAGAGTAAATGGTTCAGACCTTCCATCATAACATTTGGAGTAAGTTAAACTTCTCTAGTCTGATCTTACAAACTTATGTTTCCAGGTTCTGAATACGATCCTGTGATCGGACAGAATAGATTCTTGTAAAACCCGTTGCCACTGAGCCGATTCCGACCCACAGCGACCCTACAGGACAGAGCAGAACCGCCCCACAGGGTTCCCAAGGAGCGGCTGGTGGATTCAAACTGCCGACCTTTGGGTTAGCAGCCGAGCTCTTCACCACTGCGCCACCAGGGCGCCTAGATTCTTATAGAGGTTCTAAATTCGTTCTGTTAAATTAATAGCTACTTTTACCCCCAGTATTTCAGCTTCTAGAAAAATTTATTTAGACTTGCTTGCGTCAGTTTTAGAGCTTTTTTCAGCATCTTTTATACTTATCATCTAGAAAGATCGTTGTTTTAGGAAGACAAAATAAACGTGCCATAAAACTTTTTTTTCTCTTGGCAGATCACTTACAACCCTGGGGTTGGTTATATCATCACTGGCTGACCAGGCAGCTGGCAAGGGTAAAAACAAATTTGTGCCTTACCGAGATTCAGTTCTCACTTGGCTTCTCAAGGTAATACATTGTTCTCATGTTCTTCCAACTATAAATCGGCTATTTCAGATGCCACAGCTGAAAGGCGTGTGCAAAGCTAATCAAGTACACAGAGAACTCTGGTGACAATACTGTTATCCTCATTCCTAGGAAAGCAGAATGAAAACGGTTTTCTGTTGCTTTTTATTCCATTATAATCTGTTCGAGGGGCATTTTTCATTATTGTGATTCTTGAGAGGCCACTGTTCATCTTGTCCTAAATCACTTGTGAACTACAGACCCAGGTCCCTGGGGAGCAGTGTCATACATGCGTGTGCGCTGATTGCATCCCGTGTTTGTGGAAGGGACCTCTTTTCCCAATAGGATATTTGAACTACTTTGCAGGACAATTTGGGGGGCAACAGCCAGACCTCCATGATAGCCACTATCAGCCCAGCAGCAGACAACTATGAAGAGACCCTCTCCACGTTAAGATACGCAGATCGAGCCAAAAGGATTGTTAACCACGCTGTTGTCAACGAGGATCCCAATGCAAGACTCATCCGAGAACTGCGGGAAGAAGTGGAGAAACTGAGGGAGCAGCTCTCACAGGCTGAGGTAAAGTCAGCCTGATGTTCCCTGGGTTTGAAATCCCCGGCTTGTGGTATGTGACCCGTGAGGACGTGCGTGCTTGCGGTTCTAGGTCATTTTACCGTTTCAGTGTTTGTTGGCATCTGCTGTGTGCTAGGCATCGTGAAGAACAATGAGAGTAATACCAGACTCTGCCCTGGGAGCTTCCAGACGAGGAGGCGAGCAAATGAGAGAGAGTTCCTGCTGCTGCCTAATCGTTTACTCCTGAATCCGTTGGCCCTTGAGCCCACGTTTCTTCCAAAGTGAAATTCTAAAAACCGAGTGTGTTTTTTCTTGGTTATTAGCATTGTAGATCTGTTTCCACAGTGCCTTGCCGTTTTCAGAGACACTAGTTACATATCATCTGCTCATTCAGTCTTGGAGGCAGTGTGATCAATGACGGTCAAACACTAGGAATAACGCAGAAATCTCTGTTTGCTTTTTCATTTACATCCGCTCTTGGCAAGAAACAAAAGCAATAATGTTGCTTTGTTACCATTTTACATGGACTTTACGCAGACTTGAATAATCACATGCTATTCTAAAAAGCTGTTGCCTTATGCGTAGTTACTGGGTGAGACGGGGTCTCCTCTGAAATAGGTGAAGGGACTGAGGTAGAAGCCAAGTGACTTAGCTTAAGTCGCATGCTGTCCGTATTCTGGGACTTAGGTGTGCACCTGAGACCTCTACCATAAGTTGATATTCTTCATACCGCTTTCTTCTTCCTCTACTTTAGTTGAGAGGGTATTACACTGTGTGTGTCTGCAGGGGGCTTGGTAATAGCCGTTATTTACTGAGCACTTGTATGCCAGACACCGTTTAAATACTTTTTATCCATCCGTTTATTTAATCAAAAAGTAATCGACATGAAATTAGGAATGAAAAAAAAAAAAAAAGGGCAGAGGAAGCCAGGGGTCTGAATACTCTTTTTAAATTGGTGATTGTGGCGTTACATTGTAACTGTTTGTTTACACGCCTTTCCTCTTCTTCTAGGCTGTGGGCTCCTCAACTGCAGGAAGCTGTGCTTTACTCAGTTTTTCATCCCTAACCCCTAGTGCAGCATTTGATACTAGAAAGCACTTAGCACAATGCTTTGCACATAGTAAGTGCTCAGTAAATGTTGCTGAATTTTATCATTAAATCATCATTCAGTACATCAAGCATACTTTTTTAATTGATGCCAACAAGGGCTGGAAAACATCCGAAAAATCAAAATGCTAATAAACTTCAAAGAGAGGCATGATCCTGGGAGGAAAGCGTATTGATCCTGGAATTTGTTTATAGGTAGATCATCTAGTTACTTCCACTTATTTCTGAATCTGCATTTCCACTGCCCCATATAATGTAGGCCAGATGGCCAGAGCAGTATGTGGCCAAAGGAGAGAGAAGAAAAGCCACAGCAGGCTCACCTAGAATGTTCACCTGTACCTCCCTGTACCCAGCACTAAATGTCACTCTCAGGCTCTGTTAACACCTGGAAACTCAGGCAGACTCAGCCAGCCTCCAGATGGACAGCATTTCAGCCCCTCGTCCAAGCTCTGCCATCGTCCTTGTTCATAGGGTTTGGCTCTGTAGAGGCTCATGTTAGTTACTATAGGGTGTCACAGCATATTGGTGCCAAGTTAAGTCCAAAAATTGTGTTCTAAGCTGCATATATTTACCTTCAGGTCCTTTGGGTACTATCACTGAACAAACTCAGGGGAAAGTCACTGACATTTTAAGCAGTTGCCCTGCTTCCAAGCAAATATTAAGTATGCTAAATTTATTACCATCCATAGAGAAAAGTAATTATAAAGGGCCCAGATTCAATTTTTCAAATAAATAAGAAGAATCTTCACTTTTCATAGTCCCTTAATATAACTAGAATGCATTTATTGGTGAAGTGTGTTGATCTGTCTTATTGAAAAAAGAATTTTGCTTAGGTGTCCTTTTTTTTTTTCCCCTGCTTTTCTATTTCGAAGATGAACTTTAGCATCTTTTAGGTCTTTAAGTGTGGAATTTGAGTATGATGTATAAAATTACCCTGAATGATTTATATCACTTCAGTTCAGGAGACTGGTATTTCCTTTTCTTTAAACAGCAGCAACCAAGTTCTTCTCCGTTCCACTTGATTAATAAAGTCTAAACCTGCCCTGAGTGTATGTGACTTAAGCACTTGCTCTCAACAGACTATTGATAACTGCTTAAGCACAGACAGTAAATGATAGTCTTGTACATAATGATGGAAAAACAATTTAAAAATCAGATATCTTTGGTTTTGTTGTAAAGGCTATGAAGGCCCCAGAACTGAAGGAGAAGCTTGAAGAATCTGAAAAGCTGATAAAAGAACTAACAGTGACTTGGGAAGAGAAGCTGAGGAAAACAGAAGAAATTGCACAGGTAGCTTGATAACTGAGGCCTGAAATGTTGTGATTCCTTTTTCATTTGCTTTGTATAGCTTCTTGTCATCCTCAAAAAGTCTTCAAAGGACCTCTGTGGGCTGAACTGGAGATCAGTTTAGACACGAATTTCTTGCCTTTTTTTGACTTGCAGTCTGGTTCATATATTTGCTAGAAGCATTAGAGAGCGATGAATTTGAACAGTTATGATTACAGGAAATGTCTTTAGAATTTCCTACTTTTCACATTTGAACAAAAACTGGTTTTACAATTTTAGATCACATGGCAAAGCATAAGGCTACCTGACTGGCAGAGAATTTATAACAAACAGCACTACCATCCTTTTTTCCAATATCTTTGATCCTCTGGGCTTGTTAGAAAATGCTGTGTGGGCTTTACTGGAGACAAAATATACAGCAGGAACTAATATTGCCTGTGTGTGTAGTACGTATCTTTACACTGTGCATTTCATGAACATTTTAATCTCATTGACTCCTTGGAAATATTTGACCATCCCAAGCAAGTAGCTTAAAGCAGTAACTGGGACCTCATCCAGGCTTCTGCTGATATGTTTCTTATAGATATCTATATACACACATATACATACACACACAAAACTTCTATCCCTCTTAGGTTGTTTTATGTTTCTCCATAATATTTACTACCATTGGAAACTTGTCTGTTTCTTCATGGTTTGTCTCCTCCCACTAGAATATCAGTGTTCATGAAGGAAGGGACATTGTTTTGTTCACTAGTGTTTTCCCAGTCCTAAATAGTGCCTAGTCTATTGTAGGCTCTAATGAATAATGAATTCAAGGTCCTCGACAATATGGCCCAACTTGCTTTGCTAGCTCCATCTTCCACTGCTTTCCCACATTTGCTAGGTGTTCATCTCCCACTGCTTTCCCACATTTGCTAGGGTTCATTCTTCCACTGCTTTCCCACATATGCTAGGGGTTCTTGGTACTGGAAATCATCCAGTATGCCCAGAGTCTTCATTGTGCTTCCCCAGGCCCCACCCCTAGAACACCCTGCCCTCATCCTCCTACTCTCCCACTCTTCCTGTTGAAATTCTTCTTATGCTTCAAGAACCATCTCAAATGTATTCTCTTCTGGAAGACTCTCCTGGTACCTCTTTTTTTTTTTTTTAATTGAGGTGAAATTCATAGAACATGAAATTCATCATTTTTAACTAAACGATTTGGTGGTGTTTAGTACATTCAAAATATTGTACAACTCCTACATCTATCTTGTTCCAAAACATTGTCATCTCCCCCAAATAAAACCCCATACCCATTAAGCCATCACTTTCCATTCCCCCATCCCCTGGAACCACCAGTATGCTTTCTGTCTCTATGGATTTACCTGTTCTGGACATTTCACTTAAATGAAATCATACAATATTTGACCGTCTATGTCTGACTTCTTTCAAACAGCGTAATGTTTTTAAGTTTCATTCATGTTGTAGCATGCATCAGTACTTCATTTCTTTTTATGGCTGAATAATATTCCCTTAGACGTATGTACCACATTTTGTTTATCCATTCATCCATTGATGGACCTTTGAGTTGTTTCCACGTTTTTGCTCTTTCCTGATCTCTTAACCTATACATAGTCTCTTCTCCTTTGAAGCTCTGTAGCACTTTGCATCTCTCCAATGGCATGGTACTGTCTTCTTTTGTGTTCTAGTTATATGAGTCATATTTCCACTACCAGACTGTGGACCATTTAGGGATTAAGATGATGTCTGCTTCACCCTTTGTGTCCTTATGAAATGGGGACAAGATTTCACTCATTGTAGGTTCTCAGCAAACTTGGTTGAGCTGAGTAGAATGTGTAATTTTATTGGCGTTGTCCCCTGCAACAGTGACTTAAATTTTCCATGGATACATCTTGTGAGTAGAGTAACAAATAGAGTTCCCTGCGTTTGTTTGCTTTTGTCCACAGGAGAGACAGCGACAACTTGAAAGTATGGGGATTTCCCTTGAGACGTCCGGCATCAAGGTGGGGGATGACAAGTGTTACTTAGTCAACCTAAATGCAGACCCTGCTCTCAATGAACTCCTGGTTTATTACTTAAAGGTGAGATGGTATATAAACCAACAGTTGAAATCCTGATGTATTCGTGTGAAATTCCCAATTGAATCGGGTGCCTGTCTTTTTTTATTTTGCATTTTGTACCTAGCTTAGCCCTTACTGAGAGTAAAAGGATTGATCGTACAGTCAGGTCACCTATTGAAAAGGAGAAACAGCTATTCTGTGCAGTTCAGGCTGATTTCCTGTGGCTGCAGACACCAGAAGGGCAGGAGTGAGCTGCTGAGGGTGTCAGGGTGATTCCTAGCTCCAGGTGTGAGGCAGCTCCAGCTATGAGAAGGATTCTGAGAAGTTCTGAATTCAGCCACAAGGATTTTCAGAAGATCTGGGTGTTCTCAGTTAAGCTCCTGAGTAGTTCTAAGGAGATCTTAAGATCAACATAAGCCTAAAGCAAACCCTTGTGGTCGATTAGACAGCAAGGGTTTTTCTGGGTCTGTCCCTTCTAAACCTACATCCTCAGGAATTAACTGTAGGTCCTGTAATCACCCTTCAATTGTGGAGATAGGTGTTGCCTTTTGGAGTCAGCCCTTGGGCCATATGCCACTGATTACAAGCCCCTGGTAGATGGTTTACTGCAGCCTTGCAGCTGTTCTCAGACTTTCTGGATTTGTGACTCATTTACACTCAGAGTCAGAGACTCTAAAGAACTTTTGTTTTTGTGGGTTATATCTATCTAATTCACTGTATTAGACATTAAAACAGAGAAAAATGTAAAATATATACAAGCACACATTCTGTCAGTCTTCAGGACTATGATAATATCATATGTCACTTATTCTCTTTATCCTCTTGAAAACGCCACTGTCTACTCAT
>NW_004444039.1:7912982-7916406 GCF_000243295.1 Trichechus manatus latirostris | reverse complement strand
TAACCTTTCTGATCTGTCTAATGAATATATAGAGTGCAATGAAGAATAAGGTGGAATTGAAGAAGGAGCCTCAGTCTTCTTTCATCCTTTTTATTCTACTTTTCCCAGACATAAATATGGTGCAAATAGCCCCTCACTTACTGAGAGCCCACTAAAGGACTTACGATCTGTTTATTAAGGAGATGATTAAGGAGTCAGGAATTTTTCCTGAAATCTCAATTTTGAAAGACAAAGCCTTACACTTTCTCTGTCGAGTAGGGACTGTGTAATTTTTAGGAGTATTAGAAAAAATATTAGGGGGTGAGCAGTGGATTGACGCACCATAGTCACAGTCCTCGTATGTCTGAGATTTGAGGTACTTAAAATCCTGCTAATTGGTCTGTTGTAGAACCCACAGCCTTTAATACTCTGTGTAATATTCGTATTAGAAACAGCTAATTTCAGCATTATTAAAAGTTACATATTTTAAAACATGACTTTCCATGAAACTACTTTTGTTGGGTCATGAATTTATAGAATACATTTTTGTTCTCAAAGCATTGTCACTGTTACCTTAGAACAATCCCTAAAAGAATCCTGTATTGTCCTCATTTTGCCAGAAAACAAACGGAGCCTCAGAGAGTGAATTGACTTGCTTACATAAATAGTAAGAGGTCAAGTCAAAACTGGAACGCCAACGTATTCTACTTATAATTTTAAATAATCTCTAATCACTGTCGATCAAGGATTTTTGTTTTGTTTTGATTTTTTTTAGTGTTTAAACGTATTTTTTTAAGACGTTAAAGTAAGCTTTTGACTTACAATGTCTCAGATCTCTAGCATCTCCTGTCTGATTCGTTTAATCTTGTCATGCATCAGTTATTCAAGCCGATTGTGATCAGTTTTGTTAAATAACTTATTGTTGTGGGTCTTTTCCTTCCTCAATAATCTGTGCCCAGGCTCATACCAGGGTGGGAGCAGATACCTCTCAGGACATACAGCTCTTTGGCATAGGAATTCAGGCTGAGCACTGTGAGATTGACATTGCATCTGATGGGGATGTGTCTCTTACTCCAAAAGAAAACGCAAGGTAAGAAAAGCCAGCGGCTGCTTACCATGTCTCGGGTGCTTCATTTTCAGGAGAAGACTCCCCCCTTTTTTTGTTTGCTTCAGTTATATCAAAGTCAAGGATACACTGGATCAGCAGGGGGATTTGTTTTCCTGGTGTAGAGAATGATGGAACAACTATTTAAGAACACTATCTTTGGGATCTTCTATAAAGGTTTACGGTCCTGGAAACCCTATGGGGCAGTTCTGCGCTGTCCTGTAGGGTCGCCATGAGTCAGAATCGACTCAGCAGCAGTGGGTTTTTGGTGGGCTTTGGGATCTGGGAGATTCTGCCTTGACTGGCTGTGTGATCTTGATACGTCCTTATCTAAACTTCAGTTTCCTCATGTGCTAAATGGGGTTAATAGTGCCTACTTCTTAGGAATTTCTAAGATTAAATAAAGTAAAACTTACCAGTCACTTGGCTCAATGCCTGACGTACGTAAATACGGAATAAAATTAGTTGATGTTATTCAGTGTAATGTGTAAGAGAACAGTTAATCTGGACTAAACCAAAAGCTAAAAAGTTTCCTGAATACAACCAAACACTTCGATGGACAGAGTAACAGGGGTGGGGTTCTGGGGACCATGGTTTCAGGGGGCATCTAGTTGGCATAACAAAGTTTATTAAGAAAATGTTCTGCATCCCATTTTGGTAAGTGGCATCTGGGGTCTTAAAAGCTAGTGAGTGGCCATCTAAGATACATCAATTGGTCCCAACCCACCTGGAGTAAAGGAGAATGAAGAACACCATGGACACAAGGAAAGTATTAGCCCAAGAGACAGAAAGGGCCACATAAACCAGAGACTTCATCAGCCTGAGACCAGAAGAAGTAGATGGTGCCCGGCTACCATCAGTGACCACCCTGACAGGGAATACAACAGAGAGTCCCTGATGGAGCAGAAAAGTGGGGTGCAGAACTCAAATTCTAGTAGAAAGACCAGACTTAATGGTCTGACTGAGACTGGAGGGACCCTGGAAGACATAGCCCCCAGACTCTCTGTTAGCCCAGAACTAAAACCATTCCTGAGGCCAACCCTTCAGACGCAGATTAGACTAGACTATTGGACATAAAATGATACTCATGAAGCGTGTGCTTCTTAGTTCAAGTAGATACATAAGACTAAATGGGCAGCTCCTGTCCGGAGGTGAGATGAGAAGACAAAAAGGGACAGAAGCTGGTAGAATGGGCATGAGAAATCCTGGGTGGAAAGGAGGAGTGTGCTTTCACAGTATAGGGAGAGCAACTAGGGTCACATAACAATGTGTGTATAAATTTTTGTATGAGAGAGACTAACTTGAATTATAAACTTTCACTTAAAGCCCAATTTAAAAAACAACAGTTAATCATATAACTCCATTGCACAAACATTTCCTAAAACAGGCCGTAATATGTAAAAATTTGAGAATCGGGAGGATAGTATATATTTTTTTTATTTCTATTAAGTGATGTCTTGAATTATTTTACAATCAGGTATAAAGTTTAAACAAAGTCTATAAGATATTAACACAATTTCGTTTAGAGCACTGTACTGCTTATAAGGACAACATTACATTCATTTCAAGTTTTTCTGTTAATATAGGCCATATTAATTTCTAAATGATGAAAAACTGAGCTAACAATAATAGCATACACAGTTCATGAAAGTGTGTGTTATAGTGATATCGTTGTTAAGATATTCTTAAGATACTTACCGGTACAATGATACTATTCCTTGATTTTTTTTTATTCTGAATTCAAATAGTCTTTAGTTGTCATACACGGTACCTGCCTGTTATGAAAAGAAAGGGTCAAAATTGGCTAAAGAGCTTCTTTTCAGTGTTGCAGTTGGGAACACTGGTAGCCTTGGGACACGCAGGTACCCTAGAGCTGTGGGGATGGAAGAAAAATGTGCAAAACCTGCGGAAACAGATTGTCAGGCCTTTCTCCCTCACATCTGCTGGATGGGTTCAGACTGCCAGCCTTTTGGTTATCAGCCAAGTGCTTAACCACCACGGCTCCTTTGAGAGATGCTGTCTGCCTTGTTATGCTTGTCTAGATCCTGTATTCTGTAGTGTTTACAAATGGTGATCTTCTGTTATTACTTCTCCGTGTGTTGGTTGGAATACTTCTGTTAAGAAGAGGTTCCCCGGTTACCTCTTTGGCTCCCAGAGCTGGTGTTCGTGCCTCTTACCCACCATCTTCCCTGTGTTCCCTCAGGTCCTGCGTAAATGGCACCCTCGTGTGCAGCCCCACCCCGCTGTGGCACGGCGATCGGATCCTGTGGGGAAATAACCACTTTTTTAGGTAACATCTTTGTGTTCAGTAATAGTGTCGTATAAAATTTTCACGTTACC
>NW_004444039.1:7911397-7912456 GCF_000243295.1 Trichechus manatus latirostris | reverse complement strand
TGCTCGTCCAATTTCCCGTTATTGAGCCTGTCATTGCTGGATCCTTCAGGGTATAAAACCTTCAGGGGAGCATAAGTTCAGGGATTTCAAATAGAATCTAATGGAAAGGTAAAAGTCGCCATGTTTTACTATAAACTCGATTAGAAATTATACCGCCAGGAGACCTATTTAGTGAGCCCAGGTAACGTTTACAAAACCCATAGTAAAAATGAAATGCTTTCGAGGTTCTTTGTGTGACTTACACATTAGCCTGCCTCAGCCGCTTCAGAAAGAGATCCTCCCTAGAATGTTCTTTCTAGACCACTCTTTCCAGATGGTGTTCAGGGTTTGCATTAAAGTTGACTCTCTCCTTGTCTGAAAGTGTTTTTTTTTTAACCTCTTCTTTCTTCCTCTGGGCTTATACACACTCATGTGTGCTCAGTAACACCAGATTCTTTCCTTGCTTGTATTTTCTAAGTCTTTCCCTTCCTTTCCTCATCCGACAACCTCCTGGAAGGACAGGAAAGTTTGCGTGTTATCAGAGACGAGACAGCATTACCAGGACTAGTACTCTTTCACAAGGATAAAGTTGAGGCTACAACCAGGGGCACCTGGGAAAATGACCAGTTAGTTTCTGGGCTTGTTCCAACCTTATTTTCCCATTCATATGCTCTTTGGGTTCCTAATGGGATCCAGGGAGGATATCCAGGGACACCGAGAGCTGTAGAACAAGCCACCAGTACCTGACAGAGCTCTTGAAAAGCCTGTTTTTCACAGTTGAGCACTTCTTAGCATGGACTGTCTCGCTCTGCTCTTTGATTAAGCCCGCCTGGGAAGAATTTGAGTATGGCTAGAGAATTGGCAGTCAGGTCTCCGGCATATCAGATTGCAGATTCTGTTGTAGAAATAAAGGTTTTGACCTTTTTATTTATCTCTGGATTTTTAGCCCCAAGGACCCCTGTTTTGAATTGAAAAAATGAAGTATGAAGAAAAGGCTAGATTCTGAAAAGCAAGCAAGAGTATAAAACAACAAAAAGAATGGAGGAAAAAAAATTAATAACTTTATGAAAGAAGTTTGGT
>NW_004444039.1:7908927-7910421 GCF_000243295.1 Trichechus manatus latirostris | reverse complement strand
TGAGCCGAGCTCTCCAGTCTGTGTATGGAGACCTGTGCTCCGTAGGTGTATTCCACCTGAGTCGTCCATGTGTATTCTATATTGAGCCGAGCTCTCCAGTCTGAATTTTGTCTAGTGATATTTCTGCTCCCCACCCCTTACCCAATTCCACAAGTGAACGGAACTTCCCTACGGGCTACAGAGAAATACAAGTGTTATTTCAGCGCTGGCTAGCTGGCTGGCTGGTGGCTGGACAATGTTCAAAGCAATTCACTTCTGCTACTAGGTGGCTTCCCGATAATAAGCCTGTCTGCCTGGTGGTCGTCCCCATGGTGGTCCTATTTGAAGATTCTCTTCCCTCTCATGTGGTATCAGACGAAGCTCCTCCACAAACGCTGGGAGAAAGGTTTTTAACGGATTGGCCTTCGCATGAGGGCACTGGGCTTGTTTTGGGCGGTACTGCTGTGGCTGATGCTTCTGCTATATACTTTGGCAAAATCTAACAAACATAATTGGGAAGAAGCTGAAGTTGTTAGCCTGGCAAAGCAACTCCGAATTCTTGATGAGCAATGTTCCTTTTCAGTTATGACCCCCTTATGTCCCAATTCCGTTCTCTTCCCATGGTTTAAAACCTGATAGCTACCTTTTCCCTGTGCGTCCAGCGGACTGAAAAGTGTCGTTGGTATTGCTGCTACATTACTAGTGGTCTTATTACCGTTGGCGGCACAGTGGCTCAGGGCAGTAGCACTTCCTGGTACGGTCACATACGTTATCCCAGTAGCAGACTAGAATAATGTAATTTTGAGTCTGTAGAGTAAATAATGATCTAAAACTCAATTCATTTGATCTGGAATAAAAGAATACCTAGTGTCTGTGGACCACAATGCCTTCTTCCCAAGGGCTCCAAATAGGAATCAGACACTCATCTGTTTTCACAGTGTTAACGGCAGCTCTACATAAAGAGCTAGAAGGAGCTGACAAGGTCAGCTGTAAGGTCGCCATGAGTCAGAGCCGACTTGATGGCAGCTCACAGCAGTAAGGGTCCCAGATCCAGCTTACTCCATCCGGGATCCAAAAGGTCTTTTTTTCCTAAGGATCTGCTTCCCCTGACTTCGGTTCTTTGGGCAGTTTGGTGTGAGGTAATTCCGTGTCTCCCATGAATGCCCTTCCCACCACCACCCTTCTCTTTGCCGTTCACAGGACAGACTGGAGCTCATTCCACAGTTCTGTGTCGGGTGAAGAGTAAACTAATGCAGAAGAGAAAGTGCTGTGTCTAATTAAATGTAGTCTTTTCTCTCTTCTTAAGAAACTGACCTAAAATATCTGCCCTAGGCGCCGGGCTCACTAGATTTTATAGCAGTTCGTTCAAGAGGAGGGAGGTGATAGGAAAATAAAACCCTGTGTAATGTCCTGATGTTTGGCTATTTGAGAGCAGGCCAGATGATCTTTGGATTCTGTCTGGGTCGTATCACATAGCCAAGCTGACTTGCTGATTAAGATGATCTCCTGTTTAAA
>NW_004444039.1:7907443-7908441 GCF_000243295.1 Trichechus manatus latirostris | reverse complement strand
GTCAGATACATCCGAGAGGATTTCAGACGGGCGTGGGAATCGGAGGTAAACCCAGCCCCAGCCCCTGTGGCTCCCACAGAGCTGCGGACAGAGAGGGCAGACCGGGGATCCCCAGGGCAGGTCTGCCAGCGTTGTGCTGTGGGGCGGCTGGGGCAAGGGCTTGCTGAGCTCCTCTCTCTCTCACAGCTGCACGCTGATATGTGGCCACAATGGGAGAGGTGAGTACTCGGTAAATACAGGTGGTTCTACATCATGGCGGCTACTCCAGTCTCCATCAAGTTGATCTCAGCCCATGGCGACTCCATGTGTGTCAGGTAGAACTTTGCTCCTTAGGGTTTTCAGTGACAGATTTTTCAGTAGCAGATTGCCAGGCCTTTCTTCTGAGGCACCTCTGGGTGGATTCAAACAGCCAGTCTTTTGGTTAGTAGCCAAGAGCTGGAGCTGTTTGCACTAACCAGGGACTCCTTGGCAGCCACTTAACGGTGTTGTTAGCTGCTGTCAAGTCAGTTCTGACTCATGGCAACCCCATGTTTCACAGAGTGGAACTGTGCTCCACAGGGTTTTCAAGGCCGTGACCTTCCGGCATCAGATTGCCAGGCCTGTCTTCCAAGGCACCTGAGTGGGTTTGAACTACCAGCCTTTCGGCTAGTAGTTGAGTGCTTAACTGTTTGTGCCACTCAGGGACTCCCTGGCAGCTTCTAAGGCAGTTTAACCAGTCTCAGTCATACTGCCTCCGCATCGACGCGGAATCTGGAGGGAAAATCCCCCACCTCAGCCATTTGGGGGATCATGGAGGTTTCTACACTACTAGATTAACAAGAAGGAATGAGGGTTAAATATCTTTCTTAGTGTATTTTAGCAAAAGCCTTTAATACTGTTTTATCAAATGGTGTTTTCCAGCTTTCCTTATCTGGAAAAGATTCAGAAATGCTAAGTTAGGGTCCTTAATAATAAGTGTATATTTATGTATATTTACACACATATAAATGGGTGGTAAG
>NW_004444039.1:7906047-7906940 GCF_000243295.1 Trichechus manatus latirostris | reverse complement strand
TATTCTCATCTCTAAAATGGGCATGATATCCACCCTTAGGTTGTCTCGAGGCGTTCGTGAGGTCGTGCATGCTCAGGGTGTGGTACCTCTGCCTGAAATGTAGTCAGTAGCTAACAGAATTGTCATTGCCCTTGTGGTTCTCATTTTTATTAAAACAACTTACCTGTACTCTGTGCGTCTTGTGATTTTTTAAAAATTGCTTCCTACTTTTTGTTCTGTATTATTTAGCCTTATTTTTTAAAAACTAGTATGTTATCTTTTTTCTCTTACTGCTCACTTAGAAAATCAGTGCAGTTTACGTGTTTATTTCACAAACTGATAGGATTTCTTGAAAAGTCAGTCAATAGCCATCATCTGCTGAATTAAAAATTTCTCTCAAGTCATTTTAATGTTCTGCTTTTCTCATGGAAGTTAAGAGCCAGTATGTGGAAATACAGTGTAAAGAGCGCTGAATAGCAGGCAAATACGTGAATGTTCACGGACTAAATAGCAAACAAATGCATGGGTGTACAAGGAGGAGCTCACTTCCTGCAGGTCCTGTGTACTTGCAGGATAGAGTTACTGTGCTGGGGACTTCCTTGTTCTGCCGTCCAGACGGTCAGACCTGCTGCCTCCCTGCAGTCTCCTCACTGAGGGAGGTCAGCGACTCTCTCCTTTGTACATGTGGCCAGTGCCTTTTCTCCGTGGCACCCAGCTTCGTGGTCATTACCAAACCAGCGTCCTGCCGCAGTCAGTCAGCTCCTCACAGCCGACCCCAGAACCACCGCGAGTCATAGTGGTGTGCTCCTTGGGCCTCATCCACTGACTCACCCGTGTGTGCGTGTGCCGAGCTCTGGGTCTGCACCAAGCAGACGTTGGAAGCAGCCTTTTGATATTTTTACACGTGATATTAG
>NW_004444039.1:7903819-7905507 GCF_000243295.1 Trichechus manatus latirostris | reverse complement strand
GATGTGGGGAACGCTTATGGACGAGACGTTTATCTAAAATGTTAGTAAAAAGAAAACCGAGGTGATGTTGTCTGACGGGCCTCTCAGGCCTCTCATGGAAGGCATCTTGAAGGGCTGGATTCTGCAGGAGGAGCTGGTTCTCGCTGGGGGAGGCCCTGATGGGCTGGCAGTGGGACGCAGATGCCTGGGGTAGCCAGCACTGACAGATGCCTCACCTTGTCTCGGCTCACCAGACCCAGTTCAAAATGTGGTTCAGGTCCTGGAGAGACAGTACCTGGAAGAGAAGAGGAGCGCTCTTGAGGAACAGCGGCTGATGTACGAGCGGGAGCTGGAGCAGCTCCGCCAGCAGCTCTCCCCTGAGAGGCAGCCCCAGAGCAGCGGCCCTGACCGCCTGGCCTACAGCAGCCAGACAGCCCAGCAGAAGGTGACCCAGTGGGCAGAGGAGAGGTAAGAGCGGCAACCTGGGCGACTTTAGGGGAAGGACTTGTGAGGCATGAGAGGGGGCCAAGCCTTGCAAAGAAGGGAAGGTTTAGTCCCACATCGGGATTGCCAGCAGTTGGCTTTTCCTTTCAAAGATGCTGTCCATTCAAAGTACGTGTACTTTAGGGGTAGTTGTTAAAGCCTGCCTGCCTACCCTTTAACCAGTTGTCATTGAGTCGGCTCCAACTCATGGCAACCCCATGTGTGTCAGAGTAGACCTGTGTTCCATAGGACTCATGGCGACCCCGTGTGTGTCAGAGCAGACCTGTGCTCCGTAGGACTGACGGTTACCCCGTGTATGTCAGAGTAGAATATGCTCCACAGGACTCGTGGTGACCTCGTGTGTCAGAGTTGACCTGTGCTCCATAGGACTCACGGCGACCCCGTGTGTGTCAGAGTAGACCTGTGCTCCATAGGACTCATGGTGACCCCATGTGTGTCAGAGTAGAATATGCTCCACAGGACTCATGGCAACCCCGTGTGTGTCAGAGCAGACCTGTGCTCCACAGGACTCACGGTGACCCCGTGTGTGTCAGAGTGGAATATGCTCCACAGGACTCATGGCAACCCCATGCGTGTCAGAGTAGACCTGTGCTCCACAGGACTCATGGCGACCCCGTGTGTGTCAGAGTAGAATATGCTCCACAGGACTCATGGCGACCCCATGCGTGTCAGAGTAGACCTGTGCTCCACAGGACTCATGGCGACCCCACGTGTGTCAGAGTAGACCTGTGCTCCATAGGACTCATGGAGACCCCATGTGTGTCAGAGCAGACCTGTGCTCCACAGGACTCATGGCGACCCCGTGTGTGTCAGAGCAGACCTGTGCTCCATAGGGTTTTCAGTGGCTGCTTTTTTGGAAGTAGATCATCAGGATTTTCTTCCAAGGCAGCTCTGGGTGGACTCGAATCTCCAACCTTTTGGTTAGCAGCTGAGCGTGTTAACTGTTTGCCCCAGCCAGGACTCCAGGAAAGCAGGGACGGCAGTATCAGTGTGCATACATTTTAGGTCATCTTTAGTAGCATCCTTGTAGTGTGTCCCCTGTGTCATTTCTGAGGTGATGAAAAAGGACTCCAGATGTTGATGTTCAAAGGTAGTCCTTTTCCTATGAAGTAAGGGTCAAAAACCAAAACCAAGCCCATTGCCGTCGAGTCAATTCGGACTCATAGTGACCCTATGGGACAGAGTAGAACTGCCCTGTAGGGTTT
>NW_004444039.1:7901612-7902446 GCF_000243295.1 Trichechus manatus latirostris | reverse complement strand
ATTTAAACAACATCCTTAGATACGTTATGATCAGAATCTGCAAAATTTTAATTTAAATGCTTTCTATAAAACAGTGAAACTTGAAGTATCCATGAGTCATCGTGCCTGTCTTTCCCTTTTAGAAAAATGCCCCCTTTCTGAATTTGGAGATATGTGTATGTTTTGTTAAGGTAACATTTTAAGAGTAAATTCTATAAGAAAGGAAGACTTACATGATACCTGCCTCTATGTACCAAGAAGGACTCTTTGCGGCCATTTGGAAGTTTCCTTTCATTTCAACCTGAAGGATTTTTCCTGTAGGGCGACACTCTAAAGAAAATAGTTTTTCATCCATCACTTTTCCCTAACAGCATGTATGCTGGAAAGTGAGCCAGGGACTGTCACAGCAGGCTTCCTGGGCTCTGGTCTTTGACTGGGTTTTAGTTCCTTTTGAGAAATTTATTCTACATCCATAATCATAGAAGTATACATAAAGATTTGTGTATTTTATATACAAGGAAGCTTAGCATAGTGGCCTTTATAATATTAAGAAAAAAGAAAAACAGCCACAAAGTTGAACAGTAGGAGAGTAGTTAGTGAAACGTGTGGAATGGCCACAATGTTGAACAGTAGGAGAGCAGTTAGTGAAACGTGTGGAACAGCCACAAAGTTGAACAGCAGGAGAACAGTTAGTGAAATGTGTGGAACAGCCACGTGATGGATTGATTTGTAACCATTGAAAGTCACGTTTATGAAGAATATTAAACGAAACAAAAAATAAAAATGGTCATGATATAAAAACTATGGAGGGAAGACTGGGCTATGAAGTTATATTTTGTGTTGGTCCTAATTGTG
>NW_004444039.1:7900388-7901512 GCF_000243295.1 Trichechus manatus latirostris | reverse complement strand
CAGAGAGCAACTGGTGGATTCGAACTGCCAACCTTTTGATTAGCAGGCTGAGCTCTTAACCACCGCGCCACTGGGGCTCCTGAATTAAGGGCAGGAGGTGTATAAACACGTTGCATAGAGCAATCTGCTAGACTGGGTTACATTTGAACCCAGATTCAACTGTAAAACCCAGAAGTACGTCGTTCTTTCATTCAGTGGGCCTTTACTGGATACCGTACGATGGGCCGTGCACGTGGCTACAACTCGGCGTGGTGACAGGGTGCAAAGTCACGGTCTCTTCCCTAAGGAGTCTTCCATTCATTTGATTAATCAAATATACAAATAAATGAAAAATTGCAACCATGATAAATGCTACTGAGGCAAAGGACGTGCAATTGGGAAAATACAGGATAGGGTTCTGACCCAGTCAGGGTGCTAGAGAAGCTTCTGTCAGGAAGTGCTGTTGTGTAGAAAGTTGGGGAAAAAAATTCTGCTGCCACAGAACTACCTATTTCATGCCTTTTACCGACTGAAGGATTCACATAAGACACTTTTCTTCTAACTCCAGGTCCCTCTCCCCTGCCCAAGCACTCAAGTCAAATTCATTGTTTCTTCTTCCTAAAGGGTTCCTTTATTCCCCTCCCCTCCATCATCACATCAAAATCTAGTCAGTCTTAAAATGGCATAGCATTTAAAACATGGTTTTTAGTTAAGACGCTTCACAGTTTGGCCCTTGATCCGTGATTCCCAGTCGATAGCCCACAGATCCCTGATGGGGGAGAAGGAAGGCTAGGAGGTGGTCTGGTAAAAATAGTTGAAAAATATTGCCTACGAGGAGTGTTCTACCATTTTCTAATAATATGAATCACTGAGACACAGGATCGTAGTTTTCGGATTTCTCGTTTCCTTTTCGGCTGTACCACAGGGACGAACTCTTCCGACAAAGCCTGGCGAAGCTCCGAGAGCAGCTGGTGAAAGCTAATACGTTGGTGAGGGAAGCAAACTTCTTAGCTGAGGAAATGAGCAAACTCACTGATTATCAAGTGACTCTTCAGATCCCTGCTGCGAACCTCAGTGCTAACAGGAAGGTAAGAGATGCTGGTAAAGAAAACAAGAGCGAGATAGACGACAGGAAGTACTGTACA
>NW_004444039.1:7897187-7898961 GCF_000243295.1 Trichechus manatus latirostris | reverse complement strand
GTGATGATACTTCAGGCATCTGTCTGAGCAAAGTGAACTAAAAAGTAATCTTGAAAGGCGTGCTAAGTTGAGTCAGTAATGTCACATGGGCCACACACAGATGGGAGCTAAATGAAGAGAACAGATAGCATATTCTTACTTGGCTACATTTTCAGTATATTTCAAGCCAAATGAAGTGTGGTGAAAAATCAGCTTGGGTGGAGCCGACGTGAATTTTGTGTTCATTAGCATCTGTTCGTGCACCCCTACCGTGACCATGCCTGGTAGGTTACGCAGGGTGACTTCAGTGAGCATAATCCGTTTTTTGGATGTTAGTAACGGAAAAGAAGGCTTGGAGAAGAGGCGGCAAAGCACCGGGAATGGAATGAGAAAGGCTGCAGGTGGGGGGAGACTGGGAAGAAGAGCCCCCCCATGGGTATCACTTAGCTCCCCAGAAAACAAGTCCCTCCAGTGTGCTCCTTTTTTTTTTTAATATGACATGATTCTAATTTAATTTCATGGTTTTGGGGGTAAGTGCTTCCTTTAAAAATAAAAATTTTTTTATTGCTAGTTTTTATAACATTATTTAAGTGGATGTTCTGTTTCTTACCTGCCTGCCCCCCTCTCCAACCCTTCAGGTAAAGAGACTCTACGGGAAACGACGTGACCCTTTCTACGAAGCCCAAGAGAACCACAACCTAATTGGTGTGGCTAATGTGTTCTTGGAGTGTCTCTTCTGTGACGTGAAACTCCAGTATGCAGTTCCCATCATCAGCCAGCAGGGGGAGGTAAGGAGAGGCCAGCTGCAAAGAAAAAGACAACGGGGTTTTTCCTTTGTTTTTAACCCGATTTATTTTCTTGAGGTAGATCAGGAAAGTCAGGAGAATAGTCGGAATCCACATTCTTTTTTCTTTACTAATGCAGATAGAAACTGCCAGAATTAAGACATGGTTTTAAAAGATGATTATAGCAAGTTTTATATTCGCGGTTCACAAGTTTTTTCTTCGTTTTAATCAAATTAAAAACCCTTTGGTAACCAGATTCAGCTCTGTGCTCGACGTTAATTTCTCTGTTAATCTCTTCCCTTTATAATACACTCTAGTTCTTTCCTAACTCCAGGCCTCAAAATGGCCTTTCCAAGATACAACTGGGGAGGATTCTTTTGAAATCCAAAGTATTCAAAGAAAACGAACTTCAATATCCCATTATGACTCTTTTTGCACTCTGATAGTTTAGTTACTTAGATATATTGTCCTTATGTGGACTTAAGACATATCAGAAAATGTTCAAGTTCAAATTTAAAATTTTTTTTTTTACCCATTTCATCAATTAAAGTTTTTATTTTTTTTTTTGTTTTAATTTTTTTTACCGTGCCTTGGGTGAAAGTTTAGAGAGCAAATTAGTTTTCCATTCAATAGTTTGTATACAAAGTGTTCGCTGATCTTAGTTTCATTCCCCACAATGTATCAACACTCTCCCCATTTCTGTCCTATGCCCTGTTTCCTTTCGTCCTAGTTTTCTACCCCTTCCTGCCTTTTCATCTTTGTTTTTGGGCAAATGTTGCCCCCCCCGCCATGATGTTTTTATTTTTAATACTTGCTAGCTCATCCTTCAGTAACATACAAACTTGGACTGCTAAGTTATTCCCTGGAATGCTTAGAGCAGACTGAGGATAAGATAGTGTTCTGTACAAAGTGAAGCTGAGAAGTAGATCCCAGGTTCCTAGCTGTGGTGTGAGCTTACCATCTACACGTGATAACTCCCTGGACGCGTGCTGCTGTAGAAGACCAGTGAC
>NW_004444039.1:7873408-7896012 GCF_000243295.1 Trichechus manatus latirostris | reverse complement strand
TTTTTTTTTTTCCTTTCGTCTTACTACTTTTCTCATTTGTTGAATCTGTCAAATATTATCAGTCAATTTCTCTCAGGTCCTTGGTGCCAATGCTAATTGCTATGTGGACGTTGGGTCTGAGCTACCTTTAAAAACATAACCGTCGTTATTTACTCCAAGGTGACAGCAACATTGGGAGAACCCTGTGTCATCTTCACAACCTGCAATCATGTTCATCCTTAAACTGTGTCATGAAAGGTAGCTCAGCCAATCAGAGCACTTAGGGAATGC
The DNA here is from genome assembly GCF_000243295.1 of Trichechus manatus latirostris. Classification (NCBI taxonomy): domain Eukaryota; kingdom Metazoa; phylum Chordata; class Mammalia; order Sirenia; family Trichechidae; genus Trichechus; species Trichechus manatus. The sequence continues at coordinate 7,895,742 of NW_004444039.1, read as the reverse complement.
AAATTTCAGCACAACCCCCAGAATTTAATTCAGTTCTGTGCATCCAGCTTCAAGAGGGAAACTATTAGCATGGAACATACCAGACAACCACCAGGGTAGTGAGGACATTTAAAGCCTTTTAAGTATAACAAGTAGAAAAATATAAAAAACCGTTTTAAAAAGAGGTATGTTTCCTCATACCTTTGTGACTTGGCATATGCTGTTCCTCCTGGAATAGCTCTGATGTCACTGCCTCATGAAGCCCCTCCTCGTCCTGCCCCCAGCTCCAGCCTGCATTAAGTTCCTCTTCTCTGCTCCCAAGAGAATAGACCCTCCATGAGGCCAGCAGCCCTATCTGCTTGGGTTCCTGTTGTAACCACAGCACTTGGCACACTTCCTGGGGCAGAGTAGCTTCTCGGTAAATATTTGTTGAGTGGGTAATGTATCCCATGACAGCCTGCACATATCTGTTATAGCAACTACTCGTCACTGTTGGTTTTTTAGTTCTCTATCTTTCTTCATTTGATTGTGACTTTTCTGTCTGCAGAGCCTGTATTTTTATGTTGGTTTTTTAAATACTTAGTTCCAGTAAGTATTTTGTATTGAGGCTGGGTGTTCAAGAAGCATGGGATCAAATGAGTAAATGACTGACTGTGCAAACAGATGTAGACAGTAGATGACTCCAGGGACGATAGGGTAGCTGCCCTTAAGCTGTGCCAGGGCTGTCATGTGGATGAGGGATGATTCCTAAGGGCAAGTTTTCAGGGAGGCAAATTTGGCTCCAGGCAAGGCAGGGTGATTGCAGGGGCCAGCAGTGGAGTGGCCTGGCCCCGGAAGGAGGGAGTTTCCCGTTGCTGGAGGAAGACTGGACAGCAGCTTCAGAGCTGCTCACCTGGGATGTTGTAGACAGTGTTTCTGTCTCTGGTCAGTGTTGGACCAGGTTGTGCATGGGGCGCCTTGGAACTGGAGACGCTCTCTTTCCTTGACGCAGGTTGCAGGGCGTCTCCACGTGGAAGTGATGCGCGTGACAGGAGCTGTTCCGGAGCGCGTGGTGGAGGATGAGTCCTCGGAGAACTCCAGTGAAAGTGGGAGCCTTGACGTCGTAGACGGCAGCGGGGAAGTCATTCACCGGGTCAAAAAAATGACGTGCCGGGTGAGAGCACGGCAATGGGGAGGCTCACATAAATGACCTTTTTCAATACAGTGGGGGACTGTCCTTTTCCGGGAGAATAGAGCGCTTTCTGATGGCAGTTGCGTAAAATTTCGAAGCGTATACGTGTTTTTTATTTGGCACGTGAGAAGTATGTGTTGCTTGGTTAGTTAAAGGGGATTGTATGTTGCTTAGTTGAAGTCCCTGAGTGGTATAAATGGTTGACATGCCCGGCTGCTAACTGAGAAGTTGGTGGTTCGAGTCCACTCGGAGATACCTTGAAAGAAAGGCTTAATGATCTACTTCCAGAAAATCAGTCATTGAAAACCCTGTGGAGCACAGTTCTACTCTGACACATGCGGGGTTGCCATGAGTTGGAATCAGCCGCAACTGGTTTTATGTTGCTTGGTTAATTATGTTCTTTTTAAAAAAGTTTACATCTATATCAGAAGTTCAGCATTAAGAAAATTCTAGGGGAATGTGTGCATTTGTTTTCATGCTTATATACTGTAGTTACAGCAGTGTGCTACAGACTTAATTGCAGACAGAACCCTTAGTGAAATGGTGCCAGGTATTCCAGATGTCCGATGGATGACTTAACTTGTTCCATCACTTACTCTGAAATTTGAGTTAGTCAAAATAGGAAGAAAAATGTTTAATTTTTTTTTTTTTTTTTTTTTAATGGGAGTCACATTTGCATTTTTCGCTCTTCAGGTGAAAATTAAAGAGGCATCCGGACTGCCCTTGAGCCTCTCGAATTTTGTCTTCTGTCAATACACATTCTGGGACCAGTGTGAGTCTGTGGTGGCTGCGCCCGTGGTGGACCCAGAAGTGCCGTCTCCCCAGTCCAAGGATGCCCAGTACACAGTGACTTTCTCTCACTGTAAGGTACAGATGACGTTGCACAGCCAGCTATGTGGCGGCATCTGGGTTAGGTGCAGCTCAAAGATCTATTTGTAACTTAAAATTTTTCCCTAAGGATTTTTTTAAATTGATATATATATATGCATTTTTTTAACCTCAAAATATATTTCCATTCCGTAAGTACAAGATATACTTACAAATTCAAATAATTTGGAAGTATTTAAAATAAAATCTGGAAAAAACCTCTACCCAGAATCTTATTTCCCACAAGTGTGACCGCCAAGGGCAGTTTGCTACATATTTTAAGAAACTAAATTAAAGTTTTAGTAAACTATTAAACTTATTAAATTATGCTCTACGGCTTTCACAGGTATATTGTAAACATTTGTGCACACACGTAAATGGGCATAGATGTGTATTTACGGCCACGTGTGCGTAACGTCTTAAACATGTTTTACGACAATGGCATCACGTTATACATTCTGTAGATTTGCATCCTATTATGTTAATATACGTAGACATTGTAGCATGTAAGTTGATATAGATGCTTCTCTCTCTCTTTTTTGTGAGGGGAGGGGAATGCAGCATAACATTCTGGTATACCCTATGAATTTTACAAGCATTTATAAAATGAGAAAAGTGAATTTTTGGTGAATGTTGGATGAGTCTACTTTGAAAGGTCACTTGACTTCCCTTGCTTTCATGCAGGGCTGCCAACAAGTCATTTCTGAAGGACAGGTCCAGTCCACGCCCTAGTTTTGTCTTTTCTTGGAAAGCCCTGAATAGATACTCAAGACCCAAATCATGTCCGTTCTTTCTGTTCTCCACTTAGAAAACAGATCCACCTCATCACCCATACAATTTCACTTATATAAAGATGATAGGCCTTTTTCTTGCAGCAGATCAATCAATAGCCCACAATTCTTTGTCTCTGTTTACAAAGTCTGTTTCTCAATATCTTTATTGATCATTTTTAGTGTTCTCTGAATACTCTTTTATATATTCCCCGTCTTTCTTTGGAATCCTCAAAGCTGCTTATTTGGAAGGTGAAATCTAACTTTTAAATACATCCTAGTAAGCCACTGTTTTTGTAAAAACTAGTCCCAAAGCCACTGGATTCACTGTGTGACCTTGAGAAGCTACACATACTCACCAGATCTCTCTTTTCTTCTTCTCTGAAATATGTCCATCGTACTAGTTGATTATTAGATTTCCTGTTCGTCTAGTATTCTGGCTCTGTCTCCAAATGAAATAAGTAAAAAGAGAGAGTGTGTATGTAAGGTTAAATCAGTATAGCCCAGCTGTTCCCAGAAATTAGAATTACAGACAAGTCTTCACCTGAGATTCCATAGAGGCCAATGGAAGAAAAATTGGTTTGATTCCTTGCCCACTGCGTTTTTCTGGGTGATTTGCCTTCTACTTCTTCAGTATTCATTTCCTCATAGTTATCTGTTTGCATTTTAGGATGAGGAATTGGGGTGGGAGAGTTCAAGGCACCGAAATATAAAGATAATTGTTTAGAATTTGACTCTGTTATAGTTGCCTAAATCCTAGGAAGAAACAATCAAAAGTTCCTGCCTTGATGTTCCGAATGAACCTATCCCAGCTGGAAGTCAGAGTGGCATTGTGGAACTAAAAAGAATAAGGAGTAAGGGAACATGGATCTGACTCATTTCTGTAACTAACAAGCAGTATGGCTTTGGACCAGTTGCTTTTTTCACTTCCCTCATTTATAAAAGAATGAGGTTTAATTAAATTGTCTCATAATTTCTCTTCCACATTTAATATTCTGTGGTTCCTTGTGGTTTTCTATAAAACTTAAGAGATGGTTATGGTTGGGTCAGGTTAATATACTCCAAACTGAATCTATGTACAGTTGAAAGATACAAAGGAAATCTCACGGGCTCCTCGGTGCATAACTCTTCTTGCTGTTTCCTTCCTCCCCTTCTCCCAGGACTATGTAGTGAACGTCACCGAAGAATTCCTGGAGTTCATTTCAGATGGCGCATTGGCGATTGAAGTGTGGGGCCACCGGTGTGCTGGCAATGGTAGCTCCATCTGGGAAGTCAATTCCCTTCATGCTAAGACAAGGACACTGCATGACAGGTGTGTACTTGGCTGTGAGCTTCAGACACAGGGTCAGCACTAGCGCTTGGACAGTGGATAAGAATACAGGCTCTGTACTCTGGGCTGCTGCTGTTATTTAGAGCAAGTTACTTAACCTCCCGGAGCCTGTTTCCTCCTTTACAAAGCAAGGATGATAAAAAGAACTACCATGCACCAAGGCCATTCAGTTGAGAAAGGGAAATCTTTTCAACAAGTGAGACTGAACCATCTGTATTGGTTCTACGCTGGGGAAACTCCGCCTTGACCCTTACCTCACACCACACACAAAAATTCATATGAGATACGTCATGACCTCAAGTGTAAAAGTTAAAACTAAAAGCTTCTAGAAGAAACTAGGGCTATCTTCACGACTTGAGGATTGTCTTAGGCTGGGCTCTCTAGAGAAGCAAAACCAGTAAAGCGTATAAATATATATAGAGAGATTTATGTCAAGGAAATGGCTCATGAGATTGTAGAGGCTGGAACTTCCCAAGTCCATGGGTCAGGATAGAGGCTTCTCCGGATTCACGTAGCCGCAGGGGCTGGCAAACCCAAGATTAGCAGGTAAGCTGCTAGCTCAGATCCCAGGAACTGGAGGTCAGATGAACAGAAGCCAGTTGCAGGATCTAGAGTGAGCCAAAGCCCACGAGCCTTGCCAGAAAGTCCACTTATGTTCAGTGCAGGCCACAACCCCAAGGCAACTCCCTTTTAGCTGATTGGCTACTCACAGCAGATCCCATCATGGAGGCGGTGACATCATATCAAATCTTATCATGGAAGTGATCACATCGTCATAAGACTGTCAAACTACATCACAGCTGCCAACCCACTGCGAATCAGGGCCCAGCCAAGTTGACATACAACCTCAGCGATCACCAGGATAGTCACAGACCTCAGAGAGGGCACAGAAAGCACCAACTGTGGAAGAAGAAATTGATAAGTTGGACTTAATCAAAATTAAAAGCTTGTGCTCATCAAAAGACACCATTATGAAAATGATTCAGTGAGCCATAGTCTAGAAGAAAACTGGCAGTTTCTCATAAGGTGGACCATTCACCTGTTCTGTGACCCAGCAGTCCCGCTCCTGGGTGCTTACCCACGAGAAAGGAAAACGCAAGTTCACAAACAGATTCAAACACAAATATTCATGGCAACTTTGTTCATAATACCCCCAGATTGCAAACAACAGGAGAATGGATAAACAAGTTGTAGAATATTCATCCAATAGAACTCTACTCAGCAATAAAAGCAAGAGAACTATTGATACTGATTTGGATGAATCTCAGAAACGTTATGTTGAAAGGAAGAAGCCAGACACAAAGGAGAACATACTGCATGATTCTACTTATGTGAAGTTCTAGGACAGGCAACATTACACGTTTAAATGGCTACTGCCGGAGGTGTGAGAAGATTGCGTGGGATGGGGCATGAGGAAACTTTCTGAAATCATGGCGGTGGGGGTTACCCTGGTGTATGCATTTGTCAAAACTCATCCAACTGCATACTCCAGATCTGGAATTTCACTGAATGTAAGTTATACCTCAGTAAAGTAAATAAATAAAGAACCTTATACCTTAGGGTTATTTTGAGAGTTAGGTAAGAAGAGAATCTCAGTGAGTAAATGCTCAGTGAACGGTGGCTTTTTACCGTTAGTGCTCATACTGTCCCCGGGTGATGACAGTGCTGTGTGTTGGGTTGTGGTTTTGCAGGTGGAATGAAGTAACTCGCAGGATAGAAATGTGGATCTCCATCTTAGAACTGAACGAGTTAGGGGAATACGCTGCCGTAGAGCTTCATCAGGCGAAAGATGTCAACACGGGAGGCATCTTTCAACTAAGACAGGTACTAAGTGTGGGTTTTTTTGTTTGTTTTCGTGTTTTCTCCCCGTCGCATCCTATATACACTTCGGGGGCATTTTCTAATTATTTGCCTCTTTCTTCCTTAATTCTTTCCGTTTCTTTATTTCCAACCTCCCCCTTCCTCGCCTTGGCACCCGCTCCCCACCTTGCCTCCACCTCTGCAGGGTCATTCTCGTAGGGTGCAAGTCACGGTGAAGCCCGTGCAGCATTCGGGGACCCTGCCTCTCATGGTGGAAGCTATCTTGTCGGTATCCATTGGCTGCATAACGGCCAGGTCTACCAAACTCCAGAGAGGGCTGGACAGTTACCAGGTAAGACAGACAGATTCAGAAGAGCATTTCACAAAGGTTGGTTGATACAGAATTAAATCAGTTAATGAGCTGGGATGGGCGCCCATTTGGGAATATAACAGATCTCCGTGTCTTCACCATATCTCTGCCCCCCAGTTCACATTTCCATACATTACCTTTCTTCTAGATTTAACATTCTTTATTTGCTTAGAGTTTAATAGTTTTATTTGTAAACACACACGTATTAATGCTGTAGTACTCATTCACTCTGGGCAGAGTTCATTTTATGTCTGGCCCAAATTATGTTGAATGTTTGGCATTGCTGCCTGGCCCGTCCACTGTCATTACTATCGTAATACTACCCCATACGCCGGCATTGTTAACCAGGTCTTTGAAAACTCTACTTGTCTAAAATCAAAAGTTGACTTCATGATCATTTTTGTTCATTAAATCTCCATGCATTAAATCGTATGTTCCCATTTTAAAAGGAAAAAAAACATACAGTAAACCCCTAAGAGTTGGTCTTCACGCTATCAGCCAGGACCCCTCAGTAGTCCATGAGCCTCAGCTGTGAGATGAGGAGCTCGCCCCCCCGCCCCCGGCGGCCTGGAAGGGTGGACCTACCTCACTCTGCCCTCAGTTTCCTACCCGACGTGAGCTGGGGCCCGGGGAGAATCAGACCCGCACATTCTGGCTCTCTCTCTGCCGTGTGAGATAGGAAACACTTCCTCTTCTTTAAGGAATCGTGATGAGGAGAAAACATTTCTCCTTTGGGCTCTCTGTGGAGTCTGGGCGTCAGCCCAGCTGATCTTGAGTATGATTCATCTTCCATCTCAGTTTCCTTTTGGCATTCAGGCAAAGCTTTTTAGGAAGGCTAAAAATCCACACCCAGACCGCTTGGCTGTAAGGCAGGCGTAGCTGGATCAGACCCTGCCATCCCTACGCCAGGCCACTGTCCCCTCTGGCTGTCAAAGTCTGGGGGAGAGGATGAATGAGGATCCAAGCATGGGGGCTGTTCTATTTGGGGAGAGACTTTGCCCGCCCAGCTTTCCTTGTGTGTGTGCAGCATGTGACTAAGACGCTGGGTTGTACGGGTTCTCATCCCAGATGGTCACCCTGTTGGTGGTCTTCGTCGGGGTGGCTACTTAGGAGATGCGGGCTCTCAGTCTGATTCAGCCTTACTAAATGATGACCTTGACTGGGTAAATTAGACTTTGAGTTCCCTTTTCTTGTCTCTAAAATGATGAAGTGGACTTCTTAATTCTCTGAGGTCCCTTTCTGCAATAAAATTGTGTGGCTTAGTAAGTCTCTGGTCACAGATGAAACAGTGAGTCTGTGTGTCCTAAACCACGACCTACAAAATACGGAGCATCAACCGACTGAACTCCCATCTGAGGAACAGGTTAAGGATTTATTGATTAATTGCATTTTTTCAACAACTCCACCTGGAGTTAAAACTGATTATCGAACATTGAGCTCTCAATTACCAACCTTTCCCCAATGCTCTGTACTCTTTTAAGAGCATATTACTAGCCATACTGATCTAAAGTGTTTTAAAGGTTTTTTTCCCTTTGCTGCCACGTTCAAGGTCATGCCCAGTAACTTTCTGTTGTTGTTGATGTAATACTGCAGAACTGTTCTGATACAGCAGCTCAGACCAGCCCAGAATGCGTGGATTTCACAGCAGTTTTACATCATGAGAGTTGATGCCAGTTTTCCGTTTCTACAAGTTGTAAAAATTAATGTTAGCGAGATCTGTCCTGTCATTACTGTGGGGCTCCATATTAATTCAGAATTAACACGAAGAAAAATTACTTCAGGATTAGATTTTCACTTAATAAGTTAGAGTCATTTAAATGATAATGATCTGTCACCTATCTAAGTAAAACAGAAAAACCGAGGGGGTTTTGAAGCCTACACAGATATGAGAATAATTTTAACTGTGTTTTTAAAGTACTTAAAAGGAAAACCAAAAACAGTTCAGTGTCTCTTCTCTAAGTAGGCTGCTTCACAAATGGCCTGTTTGAATACTTGCCCCTCCAGTAAGCACAGGAAAAGTGAAAGAAGGTTGCAGGTGGCCCAGCCCTCATTCTGAGTAGACCCTGCCTTCATCTGGATGGTTATTCTCTACAAGTGAGAGCTCCTAAATTCCTGTGTCTAAGGAAGAATTGTCTCAGCTAGAATTTGGTTCTTTTCAGCATGGTGGTTTTCAGTTTTGCCCCCCCAAAAAAGTGTTTGCCGAAATTTTCAGGTAATTAGCATAAAATGAGTTGGAATCGACTCAACGGCAAGTAACGAGAGCAACAAAAGTGTAAAATGTTGCCATGAGTTTGGGACAGTTCGAATTTCCCAGCTGACTTGTCATGGTCGGTAGTGATACTGATAGATCCATGTGGGCGAGATAGTTTCCTGCGCTTTGTGGGAGGAGAGTATGGAACCTGGCCCGGATGTATCCTTCGGTTCCCTGTGAGCCTTACCTGTGATGATCTCAAAGACCAAAGGGGTTGGAGACCAGTGGCCTGGTGTCTAGCCCTGATCCTGCCAGTGTGCAGGTATTCTTGGGGTAAACCATTTCATCTTTCCAAATTTCCATTCCCTCATCGCTGAAATTAAAGGTTCGCCAAAAGAATCTGTATTTTTCTGGTCCTTTCTAGTTTTGCCATTCTGTCTCTCTAGGCCCATCCCAAACCTCAGTCAAATAGGCCACCCATAGATACATACCAACTATTCACATAACAATGAAGTTATTTTTAAATGACCGCTTGCTTCCTAAAAACCTTAAATTCTCTAAATAATTATAGACAACTGAATGAAATCCACTAAACCTTCTGAGATTCAGTGAAGTTTTATTATGCTGATACTGTGTGGGCTGTCCAGTATGGTGTGTGTGTGTTAAGCTAAAGAATTATTTGTGTGCTGTTTGAGAAACAAAATGCATGTCCTTTGTGTTTATTTTTTTCCTCCCAGAGAGATGATGAGGCTGGTGATGATATGGATAGTTATCAGGTATTGTTGCTGCTGTCGATCCTGTGGCATGGGGCACAGCTACTGCTAATTGCCAGCGTCCGCAAAGCAGAGGACAGGAGAGCGAGAAGGCAGTTTTTCTCTGGCTTTTGATTTGCTTTAAAGCATAATCAGGGGTACAATACTATTTCCACAGATTTCCCTGTCAGCTCAAAATTTATAACCAGATTCTGCATTTTTGCTATGCCATTTGAAATGACGAGCTTGCAAAGCCTTGCTAAGCAAGAGCATTATCACTGTATTAAAACTGGTAATCTTAAAAATCACACGTTATCCAGCCATAATCTTGAGCTAGAGTCTTGTCTTTCCTATGCTGAACTGCACTTTGCTGGTTATATCCAAGAGACTGGTACTGTTCTAATATGCCGTTTTACTTTGAAAGGCGTTGGCTAGATAAGAACATTGAAGACGTCTTATGCACATATTTTTTTGTTTTTGTTTTAGTCAGTTTTTCTTCAGTCATTGGACAAGCGTATTTATCCATGACTTGTAGAATTCAAGTCTCAGCCTTTTCTTTTTGGAAATTTAGAAAGTATGCACAGATATAAAATTTTGCCTCATCAGGACTCACCGGCCTGACGTCATGGAACTGGGGTGATAGCGGGGGTCAGAGCAGCTAACCAAGATGATGGTTTCTGGGCTTGGTTCCCAGTCTTTGCACTGGTTCTTCACACAAGTTTTAAAAGAATGCTTTGCCTGTGTGCCTTCCTGTATGTAAATTGTGGTGCACTGTGGGTAAAGCCTCAGAGGTCCTCAAAGAGCACACGTCTGTTCTTAACGTAAGGAGCCTTGGTGGCACAGTGGTTAGGAGCTCGGCTGCTAACTAAAAGGTCAGCAGTTTGAATCTACCACCTGCTCCTTGGAAACCCTATGGGGCAGTTCTGCTCTGTCCTGTAGGGTCGCTATGAGTCGGAATTGACTCCACGGCAATGGGTTTGGTTTTGTTTACTCTTAACGTAAGGTCCCTAGGTGGCACAAACAGTTTGCGCTCAATGCCAACTAAAGGTTGGCAGTTCAAACCCCCCCCCCCGCCCCCGCCAGTGGTACCATGGAAGAAAAGGCCTGGTAGTCTGCTTCCATTACGATTGGAAGAACCCTCACTGTCGAGTCTATTCCTGCTCATAGTGACCCTGTAGGACTGCACCATAGGGTTTCCAAGGCTGTCATCTTTACAGAAGCAGAAGGCCACATCCTTCTCCCGTGGAGCAGCTGCTGGGTTCAAACCACCAACCTTTTGGTTAGCATCCGAGCGCTTAACCACTGCGCCACCATGGCTCCTTTCCATTAAGGTTATAGACAAGAAAACCCTGTGGAGCAGTTCTACTCTGTAGCCGGTTGGGGTCGCCTTGAGTGAGACTTGACTCAATAGCAGCTAACGGCAACATCAGCTGTTAATGTCAGGTCTTAAGGGTTAGACTGGGATCAGGCAAGTCAGAGAACATTTTGAATAGGATTGCTGGGACTTCCTTCCCTCCTCAGGATTTTGCTAAGAGAGAAAGCAAACAAAAGCAACCCCTAAGGGAAGTTTTCCCGTCCCGCCGCAGGTTCTCAGTCACACCGTTTACTAAGGTTCTGCCGGCTGTTTGTATGCTGCCAGTCTCGTTGTTCACAGCGATGTCCAACAGATGCTTCTGGGATTTCTTAAAGCATGGCTGGCTGCATGTGGGTTTTTGCATGGGAGGTTTTTGGTTAGCCTAACGGCAGCTGTTGGAAGTAAAGCCTTTGCAACAAGTTGGAAAGGGTCTCTGCCTACCTATTCTTGCACTTCAGAGAATACGTGTGATCAGGCCAGTGAACTGTGAGCTATGTAAATGGCTGTCTTGTTCTATCCCATTTGCTATTACACGGTTTGGGCTCTGTTCATGGTGTCCTGCTTGGAATCACAAATCCTTCCAATGAATAGCTACGATTTCAATGCCCGCACAGTGTAAAAATCAGCCAGCAGCAGGTGTGGTTGGAGATGTCTTGCTTTTAAGTATAATCATCCTTTTGGAGATTGAGGGGCTCTGATTCTTGAGTTAATGGGACCCTTGATCAGCATGTGTTGTTACTGAGACCTCTTTGCTTTCTCGCATATTAATCACACAGCTATGTTCGATGGCCTTTCCCAATGAAAAGTTTCCTAATCAACTTAAATATCCTTCAAAAATAAAGATAGAAAAGAAATGGTTGTCTCTGCACTGTACAGCAAAATGTTTTCCCTCTCTGATGTCAGGAAGAAGATTTAAACTGTATAAGAGAGAGGTGGTCTGATGCCCTCGTTAAACGACGAGAATACTTAGATGAACAGATTAAAAAAGTCAGCAATAAACAAGGTATGTGGTATTTAGTGTCACTGAGCTATAGCTAGGAAGACTGCTGAAATGGCAGATGCTTTGTTACCTGTAGAGTTAACCACAAATTTAAAAAAAAGGAAGGGAAGGCACGTGGTATTAAGGTTTTCTCTGAGAATAGCTGTTTCGCTTTTACACTGTAGTGGAAGGTTGTTTTCTTCCGCCGTTAGAGTATCTTAGTTTTTTGAATTCGTAAAAATTACTGACGTCAGTGAATCTTACTGTGGAGTGTTGGCTTTCAAAGGTTCTGAGCGTGAAAGTAGTTAAGTTTTCATTAAAACCATGCTTTAACCGTGACATTGAATGTCAAACTCACATTTTGTTTTGAGAAACACAAGTAAGATTAGTATCTCCATATAATGTATTCTAGGCTCAGGACGGGCGACTGACGGCACTTAAAAGGTGACTTCAGAGACCACAGCACTGGCAGGTCACCTCCCAGCTCCCGTTGGGACAGAGCTATGAGCTCAGCTCCTTCGGGGCTGCCCCCTTGCAGTGCCCCTCTCTGCCACCTAGCCCCCAGGATGACATTGGCCAGTGCCGGCCAGGGCTCGCTTAGATTCTAGAGTTAGAAATGTGCTCGTGAAATCCTTCGTTTCTCATCCTGACTTTCCCGTTCGCTGATCGTGATTGAGTCTACACCCAAGGACGCATCACGAGTATTACTCCATTTCATGGAGAAGTCAGCAAAAATCCTCCCTCAGAGAAACATCCTGGCTCAACACCCTTGGTGTCAGTTTGGGTATGTTGCTCTGGACACGTCATCAGGAAGGATCCCTCCATAGAGCAGGACATCACATTTGGTGGAACAGAGTGCCAAAATGTGCTAATGAAAAGTCACTTTGACTATGTATAGGCAGCCTCAGAAGTGAATTATGGGTAAGAGGATTTCACTGTATGTCTATAAAATCCCTTCCATAATGACTGTGGAGGAAAACAGGGTTGGTTCTAAGGAGTGGAATATATGGCGTGTTTTAATCCTCCATCTTTATAAAATGGTGTATAGTTTTTTTTATAAGGCAACATCACACCCATTATTTCATTTGATTGTTCCAACAAGTGCATAAAGCAGATGTGACAGGCATCCCTGTTTAACAGATCAGGAAACTTAGACTTGTTTGTTGAATACCTTTGCTAAATTACGGAACCAGCAAAATGACCTGTCCTCTAATTACTCTCCCAATGCTCTTTCAACTCTCCTCACGTACGGCATGTTAAGCCAGTGTCCTAGCATCCCCAAGCTCCTCTGCATACTCATGCTTGAACTTAGAAGCCCCAGATCCTTTCTGGGAACATAGGGGATGTTTAAACCACCTGTGGCCATCACTGAGTAAGGATCTGTCCGTTTATCTTAAGTTTAGAGATTGCACTTGTTCCCCTCTTGGCACTCATTCCTCATTTCGTTCTTTCCGCAGAGAAAACAGAGGATGACGTGGAGCGGGAAGCCCGGCTCGTGGAGCAGTGGGTGGGGCTGACTGAGGAGAGAAACGCTGTGCTGGTCCCAGCACCGGGCAGTGGCCTCCCCGGGGCTCCCGCCAACTGGTGAGTCCTGTCTTCCTGCCGGCAGGCCAGGCAGGATAGTGCAGAGTGACTGTGGCCGAAGTCATCACGTGACTTTCCAGCCCACATGAGCTGCCAGGGAAGGGCTCCCTCTCTAGTGCTCCCGCCCCTCTTCCTGCTGCAGCCAGCTTCCTGCCACAGGACGCAAAGAGCTTGGAATCAAGTGCCCCGCCCCTCTTGCTCTGCAGACGCAACTGGGACATGGCTCTCTCATCTTCAGAAATTCTTTCCTGTTGTCTGAAAGAAGGATGTTTCAGAGTGGACTTAGAGAGGGCAGAAAATATGTCTTCTTCTTATTTACCCTAGTGCCTGTCTACTTTGGTGCCCAGTGTAGGGTAAGAACGCGCTTAAGCGTTGCATGATGATTGAATGAATCACTCGGTCAGTCAGTCCTGTGGAGGCTCATGAGGAGCAACATGGCGTCATGGTCTATGGAGTCAAATAGATCTGGATTTCATTTCCAGCTTCAGCTCTTAACTGCATTTCCTTAAGCCAGTTATTTAACTTATCTGAGGCTTCGTTTCCAAATCTATTAATGGAGTCACCTTTTGGTTTTGTTGTGAGAATTAGAGATAATGTGTATAAAATACCTTGTACAGAGTGCCCACTCAATGCTAGTTGCTGCTGCTGCTTATTCTCATTATTCAGATCAGATGTTCCAGGTATGTAAGAGAAATCAGATTCCTTTTGTACATGGAATGTACAATGTCCATTGTCTCTTTTGGGCAGGCATAGAAATATTAGTGATGTTATTTTTGTCTGTAATGATATGGAAGAGTCCCTGGGTGGTACAAACAGTTAAGCACTCAGTTACTAACCAGAAGGTTGGCGGTTCACGTCTACCCGGAGGTGCCTCATAAGAAAGGCCTGGTGATCTACTTCCCAAAAATCACAGCCATTAAAAACCCTATGGAGCACAGTTCTATTCTGACACTCATGAGGTCACCATAAGTCAAAATCCAGCTAGATGGCAACTGTTTTTTTTTTTTTAATGATAGATGAAAGTGTAGTTTATTTCATAATCTGTTTTATAAAACTTGAGAATCTGAATTTGCAAACACCTAACTGATATTTCTCACTGCAGATGCTCCTGTTGTGCCAGGTCCTATAGGTTCCATGGAATGTAGCCACCAGCCCTTGCCCTGGACAGGCGTCCCAACCCAATCCTGTTTCCTTCCTTTGTCCCTCAAGGCCTCCCTCTAGTTCTTCTCACCCCAGTCTCTCTTATTTGAGGTGTTTCCAAACTGTAGCATGTCTGAGATCATCTTGAATGTTTGTAAAATGTAGAGTGCTGTGTCCCATCCCTGGTCATTCTCGTGTGGGAAAGGGTGGGACCCAGGACTCTTTATTTTAAGAGGCCTCCAAGTGCTTCTGATGCAAGTGGGCCTTGGTCTCTCCTGCATTCTCCATCTTGTATTTCCATCTTGCATTCTCTTCTCCTTTGATCTTTTTGAATATTGTTCCCTTTTGTTTACTTCCCTAGGCTCCAGTCCTGTCCTCTGTTCCCACTCGAACATGTCTCCCCCTTTTTCCCATCCATGGAAATGATGTTAGAAAGGCTTCAGTTAATCTAAACTAGGGAGATAGGTAGCTGCCGTCAGATCGACTCCAGCTCATGGCGACCTAAAGTACAATGAACGGGACACTGCATGGTCCTGTGTCATCCTCATGATCACTGTCATGTTCAAGTCCATCATTACAGCTATTATACCACTCCTTCCTCCCCGAGTCTCCCTCACCCCTTTTGGCACTCTGTTCCACCAAATGTGATGTCCTTCTCTATGGAGTGATCCTTCCTGATGACGTGTCCAGAGCAAGCTAGTTGGACAGTGTTCTGTTGCGATCCATAAGGTTTCCATTGGCTAATTTTCAGATGATCTCCAAGTCTTTCTTCCTAGTCTTAGTTTATATAAGGCACGTAATTTCTATGATTTGTGTTAACAGGGAAATCAAGAAATGTGAAGTATTTCACTAATAGAACCTGCACCTCACAGTGGTCTCTCCTGCTTCCATACCTCAGTGGTGTTTTATTAGTTATTTAACAGCATGTAAAACACATATTTTGTTATGACTAAATTTTGCTATTAA
Organism: Trichechus manatus latirostris; assembly: GCF_000243295.1. Classification (NCBI taxonomy): domain Eukaryota; kingdom Metazoa; phylum Chordata; class Mammalia; order Sirenia; family Trichechidae; genus Trichechus; species Trichechus manatus. The sequence continues at coordinate 7,880,489 of NW_004444039.1, read as the reverse complement.
ATTTAGGATCCCGCCTCCTGGAATGGAAACCCATATACCAGTTCTCTTCCTTGATTTGAACGGTAAGTAGACACTTAAAGGTCTGGGGTCTTATTGCGTTTTCATTAAGGCTTGTAATCTACTCAGACCCCCATCATTTTGGTCCTTAAATCACTTTTCTAATCACCCATGTGCTATATCTAGGTGACATTTTTAGTCCAGTGAACTATGTATAAGCATAACATGTAGAATCATTAGAAGAGACATGGATGTTTAATGTAAAAAAGAGAGTCCCTGGGAGATCGAGAATTGCATACAAAAACCTTAAAACAGTTATTCTCAAGCGTTAATGGACCTGGAAAGTAATCACCCCCGAGATTCTGAATCTTTATGCTTGACAGGGGCACAGGAATCTGCCTTGATCACTAGTGCACCAACCCTCCTGAAAATCTGATGCCAGTGGCACCCTCTAACACACTAATACCGCCTTAGGAGTTGCTCTCTAGTACAGCAATGAGCTCGAACCTGGGTCAGCCTAGAACAATGGTTTTCAGTGTGTTTTAGCAGTGAAACCCTTCATCCGAATGAACTCTTAAATGGAACCCCATATGTAGAACATAAAAGCAGAGTTGCTGAGTGTGGAGGTGGGCAGGCTCCTGGCAGGCGCTTCTTCAGGACCCTCGGGCTCCTCAAAACATACCCCTGAAAACCACTGTTCGGATGGAAGACCCGTAATGGGTGGATGGGAGACACAGGGAGGTTGGTTTTGGTTCCTCGCATGAAGAATTTTTTAAAAGCCTCGAAGTGAATTTGCGGACAGAGTCGGAGAAAAATGAAGAACAAAATTCAAACTCATAAAAAAAGATCAGACTTATTGGTCTGACAGACACTGGAGAAATCCTGGGAGTATGGCCCTCAGACACCCTTTTAACTCAGGACTGAAGTCACTCCTGAGGTTCATCCCTTAGCCACAGATTAGATAGGTCCATAAAACAAACAGTAATACGTGTAGCTCAACCATGTATGTGAGACTAAATGGGCGCAGCAGCCCAGAGGCAAGGACGAGAAGGCAGGAGAGGACAGAAAGCTGGACAAATGGAAATGGGGAACCCAAGGTTGAGAAGGGGAGAGTGTTGACACGTTGTGGGGTTGGCAGCCAATGTCCACAAAACAATTTGTGTATTAATTGTTTAACGAGAAACTAATTTGCTCTGTAGACTTTCACCTAAAGCACAATTTAAAAAAAAAGAAGTGGATTTGCCTCTATGGGGTCACCTCATTAGGTGGTGAGTTGCCCATTACTGGAGGTATACAAGCAAAGGTTGGGTGGCCACTTACAGAGATTTGTGAAGGGCATTGGAATAAGATGATCTTCATATTTCTCCCAAGTGCTTAGAACTTTGATTCTAAATTGGTAACTTAACTGCTAAAATCTCTAATATAGTGTAAGTTATGTAAGTAACACAACAAACCTAACATTAGGTTGTAGGAAAAATTGACACCAGAAATTTGCAGAATTCTAAGGTGAGTTTATCTTGTGAAAATATTTGCTCCTAGGACAACATTTGGAATCTGTTCCGTCCATTTTATAGTAGAATCTCAGAGGCACCTTTTGGCTCCTGTGGGAGTATCTGTAGATGCTTGGTAATGCAACAGTTTGCACTTTGCTGCTAAACGAAAGGTTGGCAGTTTGAATCTACCCAGTGGCATCGCAGAAGAAAGACCTGGAGATCTACTTCTGTAAGATAAGAGCCATTGAAAACTGTCTGGAGCGCAGTTCTACTCTGACACGCATGGGGTCTCCATGAGTCAGAGCTGACTTGACAGTAACGGCTTTGGCTTGTTGGTTTTTCAGTAGCGTGTGTAAAGGGGAACGGCCGTTGTGATGCTTGGCATCTGTATTTCAACTGCAAGACAAGGAGTGGAAGAAAGAAAGGAAAATCTGTTTTATGTAAACTTCATCTGTAAAAAGCAAGTTTTTAAAATTTTTGATGTTTGCTTAAAACCCGACTTTTGCCCCACTTGTTTTCTGCACCCTGGATGTGCTTAGCGGACGACCTGAGTGCCAACGAGCAGCTTGTCGGCCCCCACGCGTCGGGTGTGAACTCCATCCTCCCCAAGGAGCACGGCAGCCAGTTCTTCTACCTGCCCATCATGAAGCACAGCGACCACGAGGTAACGGAGCCCCCGGGTTCTCCTCCACGGCTTCGGGTTCTGCGTAAGCCAGCGGGCCTGTCTGCCCATTAAACCGCGGTAGTCTGCTTTGGTGATAGAGGAATGGGGACTTTACGAAATAGAATGTGTGTGTTGTCATTCCAGGAAGGTGAGGAAAGACCCCTGTTGGATTAATGGAGTTGAATGTCTGTTTTCCCTCTGGTTGGTGATGTGGAATGGCTGCACCTGAATTGTGTTGTTTCTGTCCCTCCATCCTTCCCCCACGCCTAGGTTTCAACCATCGCCTCTTGGGACTCCTCGGTACATGACTCCGTCCACTTGAACAGGGTCACACCCCAGAATGAAAGGATTTACCTCATTGTGAAGACCACCGTCCAACTCAGCCACCCGGCTGCTATGGAGTTAGTCTTGCGAAAACGGATTGCGGCCAATATTTACAACAAACAGGTAGTTACAGGGCCTGATTCGGCCGTTGTGCATGTGAGCACGACGTTTGTTCTCCTTCTCGCCATTGCAGAGCAGAGTTCTCCGGGGCTATGGTGATGGATGTGCACGGTGCTACCACACTGGCCAAGTTATAGTGGGATTCTCATGGACCCAAGATAGCGGGGCATGACGCTAGCAGAGGGGAGTGTCGTCCCCAAGAGGACTTTGTGCCTTCAGTGATTGAGACCCAAAGTGCTCGGAGGCGGGGGAGCTATGATATTTCTCCGCTGGAAAACTGGAGAAACGGACACTGAGAGGTTCAGTGTCAGATCCAGGCAGGATAGTGACAGAGCCAGGACAAAACGCAGGCGCCCAATAACCGCTCTCCTGCTTCTCCAGATCTCAGCTCAGGGGTGCTGGCAGCAAAATGGACCCTCTTGACTTTTCTTCTGACCGACCCTTGATAGACTGATTCAACCCTGAAGAAATCAAAAGGGAGGCAGCAGATGGGACAGAGAAACAACCACCAAGCCCCTGAATATGCTGCAAATTCTGTAATCTAATCCCCAGATCAAATAATAGCTGGGCGTCATTGTCCCTCAGGATTGGAGATTAGAATTTTTAGGTTCAATTTTTTTTTCTGTTTTGCTTAATAGTGTGTGTGTCAGATGTATAAACCAAAAAACCCGTTGCTGTCCAGTGAATTCCGACTCATAGCAAAGCCTGTAGGACAGAGTAGAACTGCTCCATAAGGTTGCCAAGGAGCCACTGGTGGATTTGAACTGCCAACCTTTTGGTTAGCAGCCTGTCTCTTATCCACGGTGCCACCAGGGCTCCGTCAAATACATAGTAATTGATAATTCTTTTCAAATTTGTAAAATACTGAGTTTTTCACATAGCTCTTAATACGGCTTTCCTTTTCTATCAAGAGTTTCACCCAGAGTTTGAAGAGGAGAATATCATTGAAAAATATATTTTATTCCTGTGGTGTCACCTATGAAATAGTATCCAATATACCAAAGGTAAAGTATATACTATTTGAAACAATATCAATATGTAAATAATGGAGAATGAGTTAATTCTTAGTTCTCAAAACATTAAAATCATTTTCTCACCAAAATTTTGATGAAAATATTGCCTTCCTGTCCCTTTAGGCAACAGAGGAGATCGAGGACCGGGAAACGCTGGCTCTTATGGCAGCGAGGAGCGAGAACGAAGGTGCGTCCGACGGGGAGACCTACATCGAGAAGTATACACGGGGCGTGCTGCAGGTGGAGAACATTCTGAGCCTCGAACGGCTCCGGCAGGCAAGTAACTGGGATGTCTGGGCTGGAAGATGATACATCACCGTTCTTCACCCTTACACGGACGAAGAGAGGTTTACTTCCCAAGCTCCTTCTCTCTGACTCTACCAGAGAAGAAACACTTGAGTAGCTATCTTTTTTAAAGAAGAGACTTGGGCAAAATAGTAGCAAAAATAATAATAGCAGCCAAACTTCACTGAATACTTCCTACTTGCCAAACACTGTACCTCGGTAGTTGAGATAGATTTATTTCATTTCATCTTCAAGATCACCCTGTAGGGTAAGACTGTGCTAATGCCCGTTTTCAAATGAGAAATTTGAGGCTGAGAGAAGTTTCTAACTTGACCGAGATTACACAGCTGGTGACTGGTGCGAAGCCAGGACGCAGCTCCAGACAGCTTGACTCTAAAGCCAGTGTGTTTCCCCACGGACGATTACTGCCTCCCTAATTTGTGAACCCAGGTTAACTTTTGAGGTGGCAGCAGGACATTCAAAAGAACATCATCCACTAGGCCGTGGAAGTAGCTGAGAGGCAGGAGATGCCACTCCGTAGGAGCAATGGCAGTAAAGTTGTAGAAACGTGTGTTGGTCAGCAAGAAGGGCCGAGATCAGGGTCTGTCAGAAAAATCTTCCTTTAGCAAAAGTCCCACCTAGAATTGCTGCATGAGTAAACCACCCGTTGCCGTTGAGTTGATTCCGACTCATAGCGACCCTATAGGACAGAGTAGAACTGCCCCACAGGGTTTCCAAGGAGCGCCTGGTGGATTTGAACTGCCAACCTTTTGGTTAGCAGCTGTAGCTCTTAACCACTGTGCCACCAGGGTTTCTGAGTAAACCACAGCGGTCGCGAAAGTTCACGGTAGTTTTGCAAGTGCGATAGCTGTGTACTTAGAGGTATTTCTTCTCCCTTTTCTCTGCCCGCCTGTATAAAAAACTCACAGCAGAAATGTCTTTATTTCAGCAGTTGTCCTGATTTTACTTACGAGAAAAATGCTTTTGGTATATTGTTCAGGAAAACAACAAGTGGATACCAAGTTACAGAGAGCCATGTTTATTAGAGGTTATCATCAGCGGCGGGAGAGAGGGGAAAAGGGAACTCATTACTTAGGGGACCCTCAGCTTCTGTTACGGGTGACGGGAAAATCTGGGAGCAGATGAGGGTGATGGCTGAACGACATGTTGAACGTAATTAACGTCACTGAACCGTATGTGTGAAGATTGCTGAAATAAAAATGTTTTGTTAAATACATCTTTACCACAATTAAAAAAAAAAAAAAAATAAGAGTACTTTGGGTGTGTTAGGCATATGGTAAAATTAAAAAAAAAAAAAAAAAATTGGAGCACAGTCATCCCTTCCCACCAGAAAGCGATCCTTAACACCTCCTCAGACCTGGACTGACCTGACCAAATTAGGTTCTCCTTTCTTAGTCTTCTGATGGTACCATGTTTGTCTCTACCATTAGCACTTACCAAAGGGGATTAACATGTCCCACTGGAAACTCCCTTAGAAGCAATGACAATGTCTTCTTCACACCTCTTCCCCCAACACAGTGCCTGACACATAGCAAGTACTCAATAAATATTTCTTCACTAAAAAAACAAAACCAAGTGGATACAATGGGATTTCGTTTTAGAAATATAATTGTGTGTGTGTGTGTGTCTATGATCGAAGTGATTCTTTTTTTTAAGTTTTTATTGTGGTGACATATATATGACAAAACATTTCAGCAGTTTTTGCGTGTACAATTCGCCCTGTTAGGCGTAAGGTTGCTATGAGTTGGAGCCGACTGGACGGCACCTAACAACAACAATTCAGTGCCGTTAACTCCATTGACCATGTTGTGCAGCAGTCACCAGTATTGAAGTAATTTTTATTTCTGTAGTTTCTAAATTTTCTACCTAATATGTATTACCTTTGGAATCAGAGGGAAAAATAATAAACGTTATTTTCAAATTATGTTGCATTTACAGGCCGTCACTGTAAAAGAAGCCCTTTCCACCAAAGCTCGGCATATACGGAGGAGCCTTAGTACACCAAACGTTCATAATGTAAGTTACGTGCCCCACAGATCTGCTTTCTGTGTGATGTATCTCAGGATTCGGAGCAGAGGACATGAGGGGACGTGAGGTTGGGGTTTACAAGGTGGGAGTAGAGCATATGGCACTGGTGTAGACCTCCAGAGTGCCACACCCACTTATCTGCAGCAGGATAGCCTACCAGAGGGCATGTTACGTGGCTTGTCCCTTAATGGAATCTTACTAATCCTGTCAGAATGGGAGGCTGTGGTGGCATCTGATGTCCTCTAACTTCACAAGAGGGAAAGAGAATCAAGATCAGCAGCCCAAGGTTGATTCCTATGAGGCAGAGGTCAGACATGCCTCCTTTCTCTGCGGTCTTTACCAATTCTGACACCAACCGTCCCTCCCATGGCACCCTCTACTTCTCTGCTGGGTTAGATAATTCATTGCAATGGCCACACAGAACTCACAGACAATACTCAACGATTGTGGGGTTTATTAGGGAAGTAACAGGTTATAGTTCCGGTTCAGGAGCGCTCAGGAGACGGTTCTTCCTTCAGGACAGCCTCTCAGCTGTGCCCATCGGGATGCCTCTCTCTGGCCCCTCAGTCTCTGCCCTGCTTGGGCAAGTGTTACAAAGCTCTTTTATCTCTGCTGATAAGTAGCCAGAGACACCCCACTCCATCAGTAACCCTCAACCTGAGGGTGCTCAGTTCTAGCTCCATGAGTCAGCAAACCTAGCTCCCCCTAGTGCCTGGAGGCACCCTACTCCACCAGCAAGTATCCTGCCCAAAGGCACTCAGCTTTCTTGCTCCATGGGCCGGGAAGCCCACTGCGTCTCCTGCCTGTCTTTCCTACTGCCATTTCTCTGCCACGACTTCTCACCGTCTTCATTGTTACAGCTCTCTGTCTCTCTCTCTCTCTCTCTCTTGCTCTTCTGGTTCCAAGAGCTTCTCAGTGCAGGGATCCCAGGTCCAAAGGACATGCTCCACTCCTGGCTCTTCTGTCTTGGTGGTGGTGAGATCCTTTCCTCCCGCCTCTTGGATGGCTCATTTTAAGCCTAGTGGGATGGCAAAACTGACCAGTCCCCCTCGGTGGGCCACAATTAGCTTATTTCTATAATCCCACTCAGTCGTTGTGTGTAAGTCACAAAGACCATGGCTAGAAGGGCCATATTG
>NW_004444039.1:7865634-7866309 GCF_000243295.1 Trichechus manatus latirostris | reverse complement strand
AAGTTCCTCTGCTGCTTTGTGTGTTCTTTGGCTTTCTCTGTGTTTTGATGGATTTCCTTCCTAATATCTTGAAGAGTTCTGTATGTTAATCTTTTGTATTCTGTCTCCAGTAATTCCAAGAAATTCTCTTCCTCCAGAAAATTTATTGATATCTTTATTTTGGGAGCTTGCTGAAGCCATCATGTTCTGCCTTTTTGTGCGATTTGATATTGATTGTTGTCTCTGAGCCATCAGTAAGTTATTATAATTTATATTTGCTTACCATGTCCTAGCATCTTGTTTTGTTTTGTTTTGATATGCCCAAATAAGCTGCTCGTGTAAGCTAGTTGATTATTGGTGCCTTTGAAGCTCTAATATCCTGTCACCAGCTGGTTAGATCTGTTACTAAGTATATGAGCCTAGGAATCTGTTAGCTTTTCTTGTATGGATTCAGTTCAGGTGTCCAGGTAGTCAGTCACCAAGTGTGTGGTGCAGGCTGTCATCTACAGTCCTAGACAGGTACAATTGATTGGTGTAGGCATAGGTATCTGGCTGCAGTAGGGGGTCACACGCTGAGCAAGGCAGGGGGCTGACGGCTGCCCCTGAGTGTCTGAAAGTAAAGTGCGTCCCTGTTCCCTAGGGCGAGTAGGCAGGTGGGTTTTGCAGCCACACTATGAGCACCCAGTGCTGTTGACT
>NW_004444039.1:7858272-7863965 GCF_000243295.1 Trichechus manatus latirostris | reverse complement strand
GGTTTTAAAAGGAGTTCCTTATCTTTTAGAGTTTCATAGTGAAGTATTTATGGATAAGAATATTTAAAGTTAGAAAAAGAAAATCAGAATAGATTCGAACAAGGAAGGAAATAATAAATACTGGAGCAGAAGTGTAATAAATGCAAAGGAAGAAGGAAGCCCTCAAGATGAGAACAGAGGTGCATGAAACAACTGAGAGAGTCACCAAAGCTGGAAAGCAGATTTTTTGGAAAAGCCTGGTAAAATGGACTGATCTCTAGTTAAGATTGATTTGGAGAAGAAAAGAAAATATGCAAGAAGATAAAATATTATGACATATTACTGGGAATAAGAGGGAGGATATTCCTGCAGATAGAGCAGAGGGTTAGACATCATCAGAGTCAACCATGAATAATATGCCAATAAATGTAAAAGCTTAAATGAAAATTTCCAACAAAAACAGAATCAAGAAGTAGAAAACCTGAATGCAGCTATAACCAAAAAGAAGGCCTAAACTCATAGAAAAATAAACTGCATTCATTGATATGAACACGCAGTATAAAAGTATCATCACTTCTCCTTAAATTGATATATAAATCCCCAAAAGAGTTTTTTTGTAGAACTTTTATTATAAGCTAATCTTAAAATCCCTATGGAAGAGCGCGATCGAAGGTACACATACCTTATCTACAACCCAGACATCCATTTCTTAGATATGTAGAGATTCCCATTGCTATGCAGGATGTATTTAGAACTGATTACTGAAAACAGTACACATAGCAATACTTGCTGAATGCAGTTAGAGTGGTACTTAGAGGCAGTAACAAGAACATTCATTGCATGGTAGTTTTTAATAGAAAAAAACTAGAAGTAGTCTAGATGTCTATCAAGTAGGAGAAGGGAACAAATAAGTTATTAAGCTGTTGAAGTGTATAGTAAGATACTACTTACATGAAGTATAAAAACATGCAGAATAATGCTGTGTATTGCTTATGGATATACACACATGTAATTACATAAAACATGTATGGGGCTGATAAACTGCAAACTTAGGATGGTCATTACTGTTGAGGCTGGGAAGAAAGAAAGAGGGTAAAGAGAAGGTCAGACAGGCTTCAGCTATATCCGTGACATTATATTTCTTTCGAAAAAATACTTATGTTAAATGAATCAACCATGTTGATAAAAACCATTCATCTCTTGTAGGTCTCTTCCAGTCGACCAGACCTTTCTGGCTTTGACGAAGACGATAAGGTGTGTCCACGTGAGCATGGCTAGGGCCCTGGTGTAATCTAAGCCTGGGAAGTCAGGGGTCATGACGTTTTTAAAATCTCTGGACTTACCATCTTAATTTTTGGCAAATCATTCCCTCCACAGCTCCATTTCCGAGTGAAAATACTCGCTTTGGTATCACTCTGCGATCTTAGCGTTACAGCGTTACTTTAGCATTCTGTACACTCCTAATGGAATAAATATCTGTCTTTATGGTCTAACTCAGACAACGTTGTAAGTTGTTACATTCACCACAGCAAAATCAAAATTAACCCAACTGGATAAAATTAGGGATTTAAAATTAAGGGCGGTTTGCAACATCGTCGTATTCAGCAAATACTTCTTGAACACAGATTATATCTAAGTTACTATGCTTAGGACTGTGGATGATTCAAAAGGAATAAATGCAGATTATGTCCTCAAGAAGTTTAAAATCTAGTCCTTAGAGGCAGCCAACTCCTGAGACGTTGAAGGAAGATTAAAGAAGCTTGTGTATATACAAGAGGCGTTTCCTGGCTTTAGGACCCCAGTACTTTATGCCTGTTTGAAACTTCTAAATCTGAAATATACGTGGTGTGAACACACCACCTCATTTGCCTGGGCCACTCCCGGCTTATGTCTGCTACCCAGGCAAAGTTATTAATAGAACTGTTTCATTCTCAAAAGTGTTTCCGTTTGGTCTTTATCTAGTCACCCTAGATAGATACCAGATTCATTAAAGTGGCTGCATCTGGCGAGGGAGGATGATGAGTGGAATCATGTAGGGTACAAAAGAGGATTTCACTATATTTGTAATGATTTTATTAAATCTTCAGCAAATACAATAAAATACTAACATTTACTCATACCTTGGGTAGGATAGTGTTTGTTTTATTCAGTACTTTTCTATGTGTTTGAAATGCATGATAAAAATAGACTAGGGCACACACCTTCATTAAAAAAATTAGAAGAAACTCAAATCTATGCTTCGTTTCTCATTTAAGAGGGATGTAATTACAGTGAACCCATGTTTTCACCTTGTAGGGTTGGCCAGAGAACCAGTTAGACATGTCTGACTACAGCTCCAGTTACCAGGATGTTGCGTGTTATGGAACTTTACCCAGGGATTCACCTCGAAGGAGTAAAGAAGGTAATGGTGAGATCACTGTCAGTGATATTTCTTTAGAAGTACTTAGGAAACGCACGGCAAAGAGAGTCTTTCAGGGTGGCGTATAAGGTATGAAGCTGAAGTTCTAATCAGCTTGAAGATCCAACTGCCTTCTTGAGCAGAACACGTCATGTTCTCTTACTTGATTTCTTTTTGCTTTTTTCCCATTGCGCATCCAGATATAAATAGTAGGTTTTTTGTATAACACTTTAGAATTTTCAAATCATTTTTCATTCATTTCATGAGTTTGAAGTCAGTTTTGAGACACAAGCAAATCTTATTACATTATAGTTAGACTTCATTCTTTAACCCAAAGAATTTATACCTCTATCATGTTTTTTACCTAAAGTAAAGGATTTTTTAGGAGACCATGTCATTGTTTTCCTAAAGCAGTTTCAACAATGAGATCAGACATTAGTTTAACCAGCGGCAGTGTCATTGCTTACGTATATAGTTTCCCAGTGCCTTGAAAGAACAGTCTTCTCTGAATATATAAATTAGCTCAGTGACCTTACACCTCATATTTTACCTTCTAAGTGCCATTTTACCAATGAACTGGGAAGAACATACAGAATGGGGAAGAGAGGCCAGAAAAAGTAAGAAATGAGTAAAAGCAGGCAAGAAGAATTGTCCTTCCTTAGTCAAATAGAGCACGGTGGCTTGAGGAAAAGAGAGGCTTGTAAGAAAATTTGTATATTCAAGCCTCTGCTATGCCATATGCCGTGAAAGGTACGAGAGTGCCATCCTAGATCTTAAAATCTAATTGTGGAAATAAGATACATAGAAAGTAACTTATGAAATGATTAAGTGCCAAAATACATGTACAGATAATAAGGGCTCTGAGAATTCAGAGAAATGGCAAATCAGCCTGCAATAAAACGGTCTGGTAAGTGGCGTTCAGGTTGTATCTTGAAAACCAAAAAACCAAACCCACTGCCGTCAAGTCAATTCCGACTCATAGCAACCCTGTAGGATAGTAGAACTGCCCCCATAGGGTTTCCAAGGCTGTAATCTTTCCAGAAGCAGACGGCCACATCTTTTTCCCATGGAGCAGCTGGTGGGTTTGAACCATCAACCTTTTGGTTAGCAGCTGAGCGCTTAACCACTGTGCCAGCAGTGCTCCTTGTATTTTGAAAAGAGGGTGGAAAATTGGATTTCTGATTTTTTTTTTTCCAGGCTGACCAGCACTTTAGTTACTTTTTGTGACTTTATAGGTTTATCTGTATTCTTTTTGATTTTTTTAATTGTGGTAGAATATACACAACATATTATTTGCCACATTAACCATTTCAAGTGTACAATCCAGTGGCATTAATCATACTCATCACCACTATTTGTTTTGAAAACTTTTTTATCACCCCAGACAGAAACTCTGCACCTCTTCGGTAATAACTTCCCACTCCCCCCACCAGCCCCTGAAAACCACGGATCTACTTTCTATCTCTGTGCGTTTGTCTGTTCTAGATATTTCATGTAAGTGTATCACACAGCGTGTGTCTCTTTATGTCTGACGTATCTCACCTTAGCATAATATTTTCATGGTTCACCCATTGCCGTAACATGTATCAGAACTTCGTTTCTCTTTATGGCTGAATAATATTCCATTGTACAAATGTACCACGTTTTTGTTTATCCATTTATCTGTTGGTGGGCACTGGGGTTGTTTTCACCTTTGGGCTCTGATGAATAGAGCTGCCATAAACATTGGTGTACAAGTATCTGTTTGAGCCCTGTTTTCTATTCTTCGGGGTATGTTAGGGATTGAATTGTGTCCTTTCCCAAATGTGTGTCAACTTGGCTAGGCCATGATTCCCAGTATCGTGTGATTGTCCACCATTTTGTCATCCGATGTGATTCTCCTATGTGTTGTAAATCCTGCCTATGTGATGTTAATGAGGCAGGATTAGAAGCAGTTATGTTAATGAGGCAGGACTCAGTCTACAAGATTAGATTGTTTCTTGAGTGAATCTCTTGAGATATAAAAGAGAGAAGCCAGCACAGAGACAGGGGGACCTCGTACCACCAAGAAGGCAGCACCCAGAGCAGAGCGTATCTTTTGGACCTGGGGTTCCTGTGCTGAGAAGCTCCTAGACCAGGGGAAGATTGATGACAAGGACCTTCCCCCAGAGCTGAGAGAGAGAGAAAGCTTTCCCCCAGAGCTGGCACCCTGAATTTGGACTTCTAGCCTCCTAAGCCATGAGAGAATAAATCTGTGTTTGTTACAGCCATCCACTTGTGGTATTTCTGTTATTGCAGCACTAGATGACTTCGACAGGGTTTCTTCCCAGACTTCTCTCTGTTCTTGTCTGCATCTGTTTGAATGTGTAGCCAAATATCAGCATCTTGATTTCTTTGTTACATTAAATATTCCTGTGGCAGGTTCAGTGCTCTGCACCTGTAAACTCTGGCTTTTTGTCTTCCCCAGGTTGCACGCCCGAGAATCCTCACGCCTTAATGGTCAGCCCCTTTAAAGCATTCTCTCCTCAGCCGCCAAAGTTTTTCAAACCCCTAATGCCTGTGAAAGAGGAGCAGAAGAAAAGGACAGCTCTCGAAACGAGGCCTCTTCTGAGCCAGGAGGTAAACGCTTGACCCGTCTGTACTGTGCAGAACAGACAGGCACGGTGTTGCCTGCAGAGAAGTAGCAGTTGGAATTAACTAACAAATCGGATGATGCATGTGGACGTATGTGGATTATCACTCCATGAATCCTGTTCTGAAATGCCTCTTTCTTAAGCACACAGGATTGTGGTAGAATTTTTTTTTTTTGGTCATGATTGTGGGGTTTTTTTTTCTTTATGTGAATACCTTTTTCAAGATAGTTTTATCTTTCAAGTGAGAAAGAGATGTTTCTTGGACATTCGGAAAACATTAGAGGCTTTTATTTTTTTAATTTGACGAAGCCCATTGTGCTTTTTGCCACTGAAGCTCGTGTAGGCTTGTCAGATATCATCAGGGGTTTGACTCCGGCCTGCACCACTCACCTGTAATAAAAGTGTTGGCACTGCTTTTCTAACTTGCATGTACTTAGTATGTATTCTCGCTGTTGTCATCCTCTGTGTGTGATGCATCTGTGTGTGTCTTAACCTTTGCAGAGCATGTCTCCATCTCAGCCACATACCCCTGGCTGCATTGTACCCTCGGGAAGCAATGGCAGCAGCATGCCAGTAGAACACAATAGCAAACGCGAGAAGAAGATTGTAAGTTCTGGAACCGTTTCTGTCGTTATTGCCTGGTGGTGGGTTAAGGCCCTTTCACAGACAGTCATCCAAACACTTTCAAAGAAATTCAGTTGTGC
>NW_004444039.1:7856062-7857359 GCF_000243295.1 Trichechus manatus latirostris | reverse complement strand
CCGGAACTGAACCCGGATGTGCAGCTGGCCACCCACCTGCATGCTTGGGGTGCTAGTGGATCTTGAGAAACTACCTTCTCATTCCTAATGCCCGCTGAGGAGAAGAGGAAAGCCACCATTTCCCCACGGCCCCTTTCCCTCTACCTTCTCCTTGTCCCTGTACCCCCAAGCCCCGTCCTAGTTTCTGGTGGAGAGGAGTGAGCGTATCCACAGCTGTCCTTTGAGCTCTCTGAATCTCAGTGAGCTGCTCAGTCATGTACTCGATTACCATCTGCTGGTAAGTAAGGGCAGTTCCTGGGCTCAGAAGGCCACGTGGCCCGTTTGTTTCCCCTCCAGATTCTCTGGTCTATGGCTGATGAGATGTGTCTGTCTACTCACATGACATTTATGACCATGGTGCCCGAAAACCACGCCCACTGCCAGCAAGTCAATTCCAACTCACAGCAACCCTGTAAGACAGAGTCCAACTGCCCCATAGGGCTTCCAAGGCTGTGAATCTTTACAGAAGCAGACCGCCCCATCTTTCTCCCAACCATGATGCACAAACATTAATGTAAACCTATTTCTAAAAATACATTTTGGTACAAGACAACATATCGTCAAGACACTGCTGGGCAACCCTTCTGGGGCTGGCCAGCAGATACTTTCACAGTACACAGAATTTGTCTTGTAGTTATTTCTTTACTTTCCTTTTAATACTTTTAAATAAAAACCATCTTAAGGCTTTCTGCTGGCAGAAGGTAGGATGGAACCAGATTCTTTTGACCCCGGGAATCTCAAGCAGCAGTAGACTATGTGACCAAACATAGCCCGAAGTACAGCAGGTAGGGTTTGATGGTACCATGTTCCTTGCTGGTGTCTTACTTGACACAGCTGCCTCTAGTCTGGTTAGAACACTGGCATACTGAGCTTGCTTCATTTCGAAGGCTGCTGGACTGTTCAATTGATTTCAGATAGCAGCTTTTCCAGGCTATCTTGGTAGATTTTAGGTGCATTGCTTACTTGACCTGAAGCTCCAGTTTCTCTCTGGGAAACTTTATTTCCCTTCTTTTAAGTGAATATAAACTGTTTTCCTCTTTTGCTCCTAATTCGCTTTCCTGTCCACTGTTGAAAAAGCAGAGGGTGAACTAGTGGTCCAGAGTGACCAAGGGAGTTGGAGAACATTTCTGAGAATATCAAGACATTGTTCCAGTTCTTTTCTTCACCTACCTAACTACTATAGTAACTGTCATTTCACGTAAAATGTAGTCAGTATAGTTGTGCTTGATTCATAATGTGAGATTTCGTTGTCTGACCA
>NW_004444039.1:7854548-7855580 GCF_000243295.1 Trichechus manatus latirostris | reverse complement strand
CCATCTCTCGGGTGGACAGCACAGACCTGATTATAGTGGGAGTGAAGCCCCTTGCAAAGAGTCACTGCTGTAATGTGGCTTTTGATCCCTTTTTAAAATCAAAGTGTTTTGTCTGTAGGTAAGTGTCAGCCGCACAAGTGAAAGCACAAAAACCAGATCATGAAGACTCTTGCTATAGAGAAGTCTGGGAATGTGACTGCATTCCCCACTTTTAGGTAGGGTCCTGTGCTTAGTTTAGTCTTCATTAAGATACAATGATAGACTTTTATACCAGAAATAGTATTTATGATTGGCTTAAATTGTATGTTGAGGGAGTTTGGCTAGATGAATAGACTTTTGTACCAGAAATATTATTTATGTATCTAACCAAACATGCAGTTTAAGCCAGTGAAGTCTTCTCTTTTCTCCTTGAAGGCAGTAAGTGGATAAACTTTCAGTCTTCTTTTAATGTTGGGAAATGTTTAATCTCGACTCCACTTTCTTTGTTCTGGAATAAGTTGTCCCTACTCCTTTAGCTTTTCTCGTTGGGTCATTTATTCCCTCTTCCTAAGTGTGATACTGAGGGGCCCTGGTGGTACAGTGGTTAAGCGCCCAGCTACCAACCTAAAGGTCGGTGGTTCAAACCCACCAGCTGCTCCACGGGAGAAAGATGTGGCAGTCTGCATCAGTAAGGATTACAGCCTTGGGAGCCCTATGGGGCAGTTCTCTGTCCTATAGGGTCGCTATGAGTCGGAATTGACTCAATGGCAATGGGTTTTAAACGCATTACTGTATTTTTCCCTACTTGATCTGTTTTACGATGGTCATTCTAAGCCCTTAAGAATTTTTTATCTTTGTGTGTGTGAGAAATACACACTTACGAAGCCTTTTCCTACTTGATAAACTCGTTGATGGATTATCTCCTTCAGCAAAGTTGTATTTTAGGATACCTTGCCTTTCCTCCGTCTTTATTTATTTATTTATTTTGTATTTTTTTAATTGTACTTTAGATGGTTTATAGAACAAATAGTTTCTCATTAAACAGTCAGTACA
>NW_004444039.1:7851383-7853056 GCF_000243295.1 Trichechus manatus latirostris | reverse complement strand
CAACTCCCTGAGGGCTAGGGCCTGGCCTATTTTGCTTGCCATTGGCATTCCCAGTGCTTAGGACAGTGGCTGGCATATAGTAGGTGCTCGATGAATATTTGCTGAATGAAAGTCACGTTTCAGAAGAGAAAAGGGCTATTTGGAACGTCATGAGGTGTTTGTGAGGTTCTTAGAAATGACTAGATAGTAATATCATTCATTTTTATTTGAACATAAAACATCCATATGTTCAATAATGTCGTCCACCAAGTATAAAGAAGTCATCCATATGGAGAGAGATTAGGGAGTTGATGTCACTCGCTTTTGCATATTCACGAATCTCCATAAACAGCTATTTAATGAACAACGAGATTTTCATTGAAACCTCTTTCCTGCCTTCTTTACCTTCGAACCAGATCCTCTACTCATGCTTCTCAAAAACCCTGGAAAACTGTAGTTGTCCCTTCGGTGGTTAGTATTTGGCAGGCTTGCAGTGCTTAGCGTGATACTAAGGATGCGTGTTGGGATTGTGCTCCTTGTCCCTTTACTGCGCTTTCCCCCCCCCATAAAAGAGCTCAGAAACTTTTCACAAATTACCGTAATTACCTGGATGTTGCTTCCCAATGTGAAGGTTGTAGGAACAAACGTAGAAGGGTCCTCTCCGCCTCTGCCTGTTCTGCTGCTCGTTTACTGAGAAAAGGAGGATCCCACAGCGGAAGACCATCCTGAGTAATAAGTAAACTTCCACTGCACCTTCCGTTTCATCCATTCTCTTAAATCAGCAGAAAGAACATTTTCTGATTAGCAGTGAGTGAACACAGAAGCAATAAACCTTCTTCATGTCAGGTGATAATGGATTTATGCTCACAGGTGTCTGAGAATTTACCTGTGTAGCACAATAGGTGACATTTAACCAAACTTAGAAAGAAAATAAACACCAAATACCTGAATGCGAATGCCTTTCGTAGGAAAATATTTAAAATTTGTCTCTCAACAATACAGTTGCTCTGAGGAGCCAATGACTGACTTTTGCTTCATTTCTGTAGGACTCAGAGGAGGAGGAAAATGAGCTGGAAGCTATCAACAGGAAGCTGAGAAGCTCACAGCCATATGTACCTGTGGAGTTCGCTGACTTCAGTGTTTACAATGCCAGCTTGGAGAACAGGGAGTGGTTTTCTTCTAAAGTAGATCTGACAAACTCACGGGTCTTGGAGAAAGAAGTGTCCCGTAGCCCTACCACCAGCAGTATTACCAGTGGCTACTTTTCCCACAGTGCCTCCAATGCCACCCTGTCTGACATGGTGGTCCCTTCTAGTGACAGCTCAGACCAGCTGGCCATTCAGATGAAGGATGCGGACACCCGTGAGCATTCCGGACCATCGCTTGTTCCTGAGTGCAGACTGTCCTCAGACAAAGAGTTGACAGAACTAGAAAGAGGCTTGGTAAAGGATAAGTTGATCATGGTGCCACTCAAGGAAACCAGTGCCTTAGCCAAAGGGAGCCCATCATCCCACAGCATCCCTGAGAAAAACTCCAAAATCCTGTGTAGGACTGGCTCGTGTTCAGGACTAGATGCCTGTCCCAGTGAAAAAGGCCCACCGGCCAGGGAGTTCTCCCCCAGGGAGGTGACCATTGAACACACCACCAACATCCTGGAGGATCATTCTTTCACAGAGTTCATGGGTGTGTCCGAT
>NW_004444039.1:7848940-7849923 GCF_000243295.1 Trichechus manatus latirostris | reverse complement strand
AGAATGGTGAATCCTTTCCAGAGGTTTTCATTTACTTTGCCCAGATCCATCAGAGGAATCACTATCTATAGCAGCTATAGCCTTATGAAATGTATTTCTTTAATAATAAGACTTGAAAGTCGAAATTACTCCTTGATCCATGGGCTGCAGAATGGATGTTAGCAGGCATGAAAACAACATTAATTTCCTTGTACATCTCCATCAGAGCTCTTGGGTGAGCAAGTACATCGTCAATGAGCAGTAATATTTTGAAAGGAATCTTTTTTTCTGCACAGTCGGTCTCAGCAGTGAGCTTAAAATATTGAGTAAACCATGTTGTAAACAGATGTGCTGTCATCCAGGCTGTGTTCTGTTTACGGAGCACAGACAGAGGGGACTTAGCCTAAGTCTTAAGGGTTTTCGGAATGGTAAATGAGAATTTGTTTCAACTTACAGTCACCAGCTGCATTAGCCCGTAACAAGGGAGTCAGCCTGTCTTTTGAAGCTTTGAAGCCAGGCATTGACTTCTCCTCTCTAGCTATGAAAGTCCAAATGGCCTCTTCTTCCAGTATAAGGCTGTTTGATCTACATTGAAAATCTGTTGTTTAGTGTGGCCACCTTCATCAATTATCTCAGCTAGATCTTCTGGGTAACCTGCTGCAGCTTCTACATCAGCACTTGCTGCTTCACCTTGCACTTTTACGTTATGGAGACAGCTTGTTTCCTTAGACCTCATGAACCAACCTCTGCTAGCTTCAGACTTTTCTTCTGCAGCTCTGGATTAAGCTTTGGCTTAAGGGAATGTTGTGGCTGGTTTGATCTTCTATCCAGACCACTAAAACTTTCTTCATTTCAGCAATAAGGCTGTTTTGCTTTCTTATTGTTCGTGTGTTCACTGGAGGAGCACTTAATTTTCTTCAAGAACTTTTCCTTTGCATTCACAACTTGGCTAACTGACACAAGAGGCCTAGCCTTTGGCTTATTTTGGCTTTTGACATGCCTTC
>NW_004444039.1:7845746-7846945 GCF_000243295.1 Trichechus manatus latirostris | reverse complement strand
GTGCATACTTCATTGTGTTTGCAGGAGACGGTCGGCTACAGATGGCCCTGCTGTCCATGACTTCATTTGTGAGATTCTCCTACTAATGGAGACATGGAAGTATTATGTGTGTGGACATTTGTACACAAGTACTTTCTGTATCTATTCTGTAGATGCCTGTACAGTCGGATTGGCTGTGCAGCTATCAATGTGTTGTGAGAATGTGTCCAGCCCGCTGTACCTTTTAGGTTCTCAGCATCAGTAAGTGAGGAAGAGATTGGAGACCGTAATGAAAAGCTGCTGTTCATGATTTTTGTGTATAGTGAGCTGACTATAGTATTTTACTATTGTCTGTTTAAAGAAAGAAGAAACTGTAATTTATATCCTTTTTCAACTTTATTGTATTTAATTGGTACAGATTTTTGTGTGTTTTAGAATACAAATGGTTTAATTCAGATTTTGAAAACATCACTCGTTTTGTCTTCTGCCGTACGTTTCCGATCAAATTCTGAATTTGCCATATTTGCATGTGTGCATGTCCCCGTGGGGTTAAACAGTAATCTGAACAGCTAACAGTTATTGAAGGCC
Source organism: Trichechus manatus latirostris (assembly GCF_000243295.1). Lineage (NCBI taxonomy): Eukaryota > Metazoa > Chordata > Mammalia > Sirenia > Trichechidae > Trichechus > Trichechus manatus. The sequence goes on along the minus strand of NW_004444039.1, from coordinate 7,846,378 downwards.
CCCTGTGTGCTAAGGTCCCTTGTGTCCTGCATGGCGCAACGTTTGTGCTCGACCGCTAACCTAACGGTTGACGGTTCAGACCCATCCAGTGGCACCACAGGAGAAAGAACTGGCGATCTGCTTCTGTGGAGCAGTTCTACTCTTGTCACACACGGGGCCACCATAAGTCTGAATGGGCTGGACGACAGCGGGTTTAGTTTTGTGGCTACTGTGTGCTAGCCACTGTTGCAAACATTTGTGATGTATTATCGCATTTAATCCTCACAGCAACAGATGCCTTAGGTACTCTTGTTACGAAGCATTTGGCAAATGGAGAACTGAGGCAGAGACGTCAGTGACTGGGAGCGATTGGTAAAGCCAGAATTCAGCTCATGCTTCTCATTAGTCTCTTGGTGCTCTGCCCGCAGAGGGTGACGGGTAAGGGGGGCGGGCCTCTCAAAGGGAGGACTGGCACCTTCAGAGGGCAGAGGGTGTGGGGAGTGTTCCCAAGTTCCAGACTCACCAGTATTCAATGAGGGGCGGGGGGTGCAGAAAGGACATGATGTGTTAAACATGTTCATGATACTTAGGCTTTAGAGCAAGTAGCAGTGCCCTTCATCCCATGAAACAGTGGTAAAGATCAGTTTAATATG
>NW_004444039.1:7842976-7845408 GCF_000243295.1 Trichechus manatus latirostris | reverse complement strand
AGGGTAGCTATGAGTTGGAATCAACTCGATGGCAATGGGTTTTTTCTTTTTTTCTGGACAGAAGAGTGTCTTATATAGACTTCTAGGAGAAAATAGACAGAAATCCCAAAACATATTTGAGTTTTACAGAATGGGATAAAAAAGGCATTTATTTAATATTGAGATGAACAGTGATAACTAAAAATACAGTTCAGGATGAACAAATTCTCATTCCCTTCCTGGTAGGAGATATCAGTGGTGTTTTGGTCATTGACGCTGTCATTATGACTCGGAGAGAACAAACCTGTTTCAGGGCGTATTTTACTGGATAGTTAAATATACTACATGTGTTTCACAGTTACCGTTAGTGGTGCCGTCACATTTGGTTATAGTTGTTTGGACATACATTTTATCATAACAAAAATATAGCCTTGTGTTTCCATGGCACTGACTTAATGGAAGAATAACTGTTTATAAAAAATACCTTTGGGGTTAAGTAAGGGTAGGATACCGCTAAATTATGTTGTTCCAACTAATAATTATTTCTTTAAATGACAATATTCAAGCTTTAGAACTATGTTGGGAAAAGACAACCAATTATATGATTAAGCTTAAAAAGAGTAAAGCTTTCTGGTCACATAATGTTCTACAATTAAAAAGTCTTTGAAGAAGATGTAATTGAACAAGCTCTTCTGGACCAAGAGTTTTAAAAAGAGAAAAGGATGCTCTTGGTTTGCAGCCTCGTAGAGGGCTTTTCGTGTTCAGTCTTGAACGTACCATAGTAACACTCCCAGTACCAGCTGCTGTCGAGTCAATGCCGACTCATGGCTAGAACTGCGCTCCATCAGGTTTTCAATGGCTGATTTTACACAAGTAGATGCCTTTCTTCCAAGGCGCCTCTGGGTAGACTTGACTTAACAGTCTTTCTGTTAGCTGCCAAGTGTGTTAACCATTTGCATCAGCCGCTAGCACAAGCTGGGTTTTCTCCCTGTAACGTTGAGCTTACCTTCCAAATTAAAAAAGAAACCAGAAAAGACCAACCATAATAGGTAGCAGTTCATTGGAGGTTTTCTCCTGACGGAGAAGAAAGGCCGTCTGCTCCAATGCACAGCACCTTCCACTGGACCCCAGACCTCCTGGAGGTCCCCACAGCCTCCTGCTGGTGGGCACTGGAATGTGGAGGACTCCACGGGGGTGGCAGAAGGAGGGAGCTGCTGTTTTATGAAAACAAAATCCCAAAGTCTAAATGTAGCTTGTTTGTCACTTTGTGTAATCTGTCGAGGAGGGAAAAAAGTGACTTGTAGATTTAAGCACCCCTCAATGGCCATCGTTTCGTGGATGCAGCGTATTGATTTAAATGGAAATGAAATCCTAGTCGTTATCTTCCAGATGTTCTGTGATGCACACCCCCCTACCCCACCCCGAGTATTCTTGGTAAAACAGGTAATTTCTCCTTCCCAGAGGCTCACTGGGTGCCGGTTACCGCGGACAGTTCTCACACTTCCCAGACCGCAGCCCAAGCAGACACTTTTGATGCCTCAGTCACACTGATCTGAGCCCAGATGGTAACAGGCTGCATCTTGGAGCTCACTGTAGGTTTCCTCAGTGCAGGACTGCCACCGAGAAGGGGTCCTGAGTCCTTGGGGGACCCTCTTCACGAGGACATTGGGAGGCTGATGACTAGACCAATGAGTGGTTTACAAAGAAGGAGGCATGTTTTGAAACTGGAGTTATCTAGAGGGACAAAAGATCAACACAGAGAGGGAAAAAAGGTCCAGTTTGGTTTTGCAGTAATACAAAGCAACCTGACCCTTTCACAATGCCAAAAATGTGTTTAACTATTTGAATTTTAAGACTGGAGAACATGAGTGTTTTAACAACTTTAAGCAGTTATTTTGGGCCTTTTTCTCCTACGTATCGGCCTGAATCAAATCTTGGAGATGTTCTTAGGGTTCTTTGTTACCGTTTGTCTTTCCCTAGGCCAGCACGAGGTCTTGGGAAAACCACAGCCAAGTAGACCCATTTTCCTAAGATTTTTAGTCAAAGAAAAACACAACTGAACTAAAAGCAAGAGACACTTTTGTGTGGTCAGTTAGTCACCCTGGTTGAATCAGCGTGACCTTTACCTGGTGTGTGGTCAACCACAAACCAAGCTTACTTACCAATCAAAAAAAAAAACACCAAATCCGTTGCCGTCGAGTTGATTCCGACTCACAGTGACCCTATAAGACCGAGCAGAACTGCCCCATAGGGTTTCCAAGGAGTGGCTGGTGGATTCGAACTGCCGACTTTTTGGTTAGCAGCTATGCTCTTAACCACTGCGCCACCAGGGCTCCTTCCCCTTTTGAATAGTGCTGCTGTTCAAGAGAGCAGTTCACCAAGAATGAGTATGTATGAGGGCATCTGTACAAACAATGGGTATATAAGATTCAGCCACAGCACAGCTTATACTC
>NW_004444039.1:7840125-7842435 GCF_000243295.1 Trichechus manatus latirostris | reverse complement strand
GGGGGACACAATTCAATCCATGACACATAGTGACCCTATAGGACAGAGTAGAACTGCCCCATAGGGTTTCCAAAGCTGTAATCTTTATGGAAGCAGATTGCCACATCTTTTTCCTGTGGAGCGGCTGGTAGGTTCAAACTGCCAAGCTTTTAGTTAGCAGCTGAGCACTTAACCACTGCACCACCAGGGCTCCTTGATGATGACGATTATCAGAAGATGCCAATTCATCCATACTTTTTTTCTAGACCTTTGTAAATAAAAGGAGTCCTGGGGTGGTGCAAATGGTTACTGTGCTCACTGCTAGCCACAAGGTTGGAGGTTCAAGTCCACCCAGTGGCACCTGGGAAAAAAGGCCTGGTGATCTACTTCTGAAAAACCAGCCATTGAAAATCCAATGGAACACAGTTTTACTCTGACACACATGGGGTTGCCATGAGTCAGAATGGACTCCACAGCAACTGGTTTTATATAAAGTGGCATACATTTGTGAGAAAAGTAGTGTATTATCTATTACTGCATAACAAATCCTTAAACTCGGCAACTTACACAACAATAAACCTGTATTCTCTGGGTCAGGAATTCAGGAGTGGTTTAGTTGGGTGGTTCTGTGTCTGGTCTCTCTGGAGGTTGCTGTCAGGACATCAGCCGGGGCTGAAGACACTGAAGATTTGACTGTGGTTGGAAGGATCCACTTCCAGAGTGGCTTATCCTCAGAGCTGGCAAGTCAGTGCTTCCCCACCATGGAGCCCTCTGCCTACTTGAGTGTCCTCACAACATGGCGCTTGGCTTCCCCAGAGCGAGTGATCCAGGAGAGCCAACAGAAGCCACCGTGTCTCTGATGGCCCGGTGTCAAAAGTCACACACACCATGACTTCCACCACATTCCAGTTGTTAGAAGTGAGTCACTGAGTCCCACCTCCACTTGAGGGGAGCTTAGTGGCTACAGTTCATCAATCATGTTCTTCATTTTAAACAGAGGAGTGGCAAAGGATTTGTGGACATACTTTAAACCCAGGACAGCTAGTTAGGACTTATGTAATTGAGGCCGTGGGACAAAGCGACGCTAACTGGTACCTGTGAGTGAATTTAGGAATCCAGATCTTGACTTTTGAATACTTTATTTATAAACCAAACCAGTTGCCGTCGAGTTGAATATGACTCATAAAGACCCCATGTGTTGCAGGGTAGACCTGTGCTCCATCGGGTTTTCATGGCTGTGACCTTTCGGAGGCAGATCGCCAGGCCTTTCTTCCAAGGTGCCTCTGGGTGGGTCTGAACTGCCAACCTTTGGTTAGTAGCCACGTGCTTAACTGTTGGTGCCACCCGAGGACTCCTGTTTATATAAATAGCAGGGCTAACAGGAAAGCCACACTCCATGGAAGAAATAGCAGATATTATCAAGACAAAGCAAAAATACTAGGACTCTCTGAATGTGTTGAGATATAGCCAACAAACACACTAATCTTCCTTGTAGAGACCAATCATTAGAAACTGGGTTGATTATGCTTCTATTTCTAGCTGTATTTTCTCAGTTGATTCTTTTCAGATCTGCTTCATTAGAGGCACAAAGACATTACTATGTTTAATGGCTTTACTCCAAAATATGACATGAAGCTTAGGAACTTCAAACATACCTTTACTTATTAAAGCAAGCAATATTCATGATCAGCTTTAGGAATAAAATTGCCAAACAAAAGGAGTTTATGAATACAGATGATTATTTTTTTTTGCCGCAGATATTTACAAATACAGGATTATTTATTATTAAAAGATGATACACATCCAAATGCTTGGAATATAAGCAAAAGGGATTCAAAGGAACTATGGTGGTGCAACGGTGAAGCACTCAGCTGCTAAGCGAAAGGTTAGTTGCAATATCACTATAGTCACAGGCTTTTGGTAAAGGACCATTTGGAGCAGAGCGCAGACCGGCCGCTTCTAAGGGCGTGATCAGCAGGTGTTCATGACTCACAGCAGGACAGGAATGAGCAGAACGCTCACAGCATCATCAGCCTTGGTTTCCCAAAGTCGGGCTCCTGTCCACAGGGTTAGATCGCATCCAAGCACGCCCCAGTTCATGTCTGAGAGGAGAACACTTAAGTTCCTGTCTCCTGGTATTAAATACTAATCAGACGGCCATGTCTACATGCCAAATAGCATGCACAGAGAATAGGTAGGGGAAGGGGCAATAAAAAGGGGTAATAAGAGATAAAGGGGGTAATAGAAATGGAAATCCCCCTGCAGACGATGGACATCATTTATTGCCCTTGTTCAGGCTTTTCTAGATTTACTGGTGCCAGAAAACAGCCC
>NW_004444039.1:7837736-7840025 GCF_000243295.1 Trichechus manatus latirostris | reverse complement strand
GGGTAATAGAAATGGAAATCCCCCTGCAGACGATGGACATCATTTATTGCCCTTGTTCAGGCTTTTCTAGATTTACTGGTGCCAGAAAACAGCCCTTCCTCCTTTACGTCACTAAGATAGAGTTCTAGATTTCTTCAGACGGCAATCATCTCCCCCTACAGCATATATTTACTTTATGTCCATTAGCAGCTGGGAAGATGTGGAGGAAGTGTTTTAGTTACCTAGTGCTGCTATAACAGAAATACCGTAAGTGGATGGCTTTAACAAACAACTTTATTTTCTCACAGTTTAGGAGGCTAGAAGTCCAAATTCAGGGCACCAGCTCTAAGGAAAGGCTTTTTCTCTGTTGGCTCTGGGGAAAGGTCCTTGTCTCCTTTCAGCATCTGTGGGTCTGATATCTCTTGGAGATCTCCATGTTTTTTGGCATAACAGGTTACAATTTAGGATCAGAAATGACTCAGGATACAGTTCTTCAGTCAGGACAGCTTCTCGGCCATATGTGCATTCTCTCAGCCCTCGGCCCCTTGGCCCTTCAGCCCAGCCTGGCCTCTGCCCTGCTCACACAAGTGTTATGAGGCTCTTCAGCTCCACTGATAAGTGCCCAAAGGCACGCTGCTCCACCAGTAAGCCTCGGCCAGAAGGTGCTCGGCTCTCTAGCTCTGTGGGTCAGCAAGCCTAGCTCTGCTGACAAGTACCCAGAAGCACCCCACTCGGCCACCAAGCCTCCTGCCCTAAAGTGCTCAGCTCTCTCGCTCCGTAGGTCAGCACATCCACTACACCGCCTCCTGCTGGTCTCCTGGTTCTGCTGCTGCCGCTTCTCTGCCACCACTTCTTGCCATCTTGTGCGGTCTCCAGTATTACAGCTGTCTCCTGGGTCTAGGAGGTTTTCAGCACAGAGACACCAGATCCAAAGGATGCGTTCCGCTCCCAGCTCTTCTTTGTTGGTGGTAGTGAGGTTCCCCCTTCCCCACCCTCACTCACCTTTCTCTCCTTTTATCTCTTGTAAGATAAAAGGTGTGACTTAAGCAAGTGTGTGGCTTGGTGAAGGGTGGTGACTCAAGATACATCCCACCCTAATCCTACCTCATTAACACATAGAGGTCAGGATTTCCAACACATAAAATGGAGGATGATAGGATAATTACATCAGATCACAAAACAGAGGGTCCTAGCCAAGTTGACACATATTTTTGGGGGACACAATTCAATCCATGATGGGGCAATTATAGTACACTTGTGCATCCAACATTAGCAATTCAAACTCACCCAGTGGCTCCTCAGGAGAAAGACCTGGTAACCTGCTTCCATAAAGATTACAGCCAGAAAACCCTATGGGGCACTTCTACTCTGTCACATGGGGTCATTATGAATTGGAATCCACTTGGCTGCATCCAACAACAACAAAAGGGGTTCAAGTCTCTTGAAGCTTGTAAAATGAAACTTTGTATCCCAAACAGGAAAATTAGAAATTTTAAATCAAGGGATTTAAAAGAGAATAATTTTAAAAGGAAAACAGTTTAGCAAAAAAATAAGCCAACAAGAAATGATACGGGATTCCTGGGTAGTTTCTTCTTGTTTAAAATTAGGCTCTTTCGGGTAAATACCCAGTTACCTCCAAATTCAAATGCCTCCCTAGGGGCTGTCTTTCTCCTCTCTGCACCTCTTGCTTAAGGCTTTGCCAAGGCCATTAAATGGTGGAGCTGGGCTTCAAATCTAGGAAGAGCATCTTAATCAATTGATCAGAATTTATCGGTGTCAGAATCTCACCCAGAAGAAGTATACGGTGGTCGCCACTGTCAGACTTGACTCAGTGTCTAAGACTCCAGTAGAGAAGGGACAGCTGCAGACAGTGGCGTTCCTCCTTCGTCCTGTCAGCTCAGGGACTTCATGTCTGTATCTCCTTCATCTGTTGAGCTCCAGCCCTTAAGGAGATGAAGAGTAGCTCTTGACTAAAGGTTGGCATACCCCTGATACAGATTCTGTAGATAGATAGGCAAGATCATACTTTAAAAAAAAAAAAATCTTGAAATAATAAACTTATTCTAGTTAAAAATACAGTAAAAATTGGCTTGAAAGAGGAGCACAACTACCCACTCCTTAAGTGTGGGCTGGAAATAGTCATTTCCTTCCAAAGAGTACAGTATGGAAAGGGGTGGAAGAAGTAACTGTAGAGAAACCTAATAAGAGATAAAGAGGGTAATAGAAATGGAAATCCCCCTGCAGACGATGGACATCATTTATTGCCCTTGTTCAGGCTTTTCTAGATTTACTGGTGCCAGAAAACAGCCC
>NW_004444039.1:7835213-7837636 GCF_000243295.1 Trichechus manatus latirostris | reverse complement strand
GGGTAATAGAAATGGAAATCCCCCTGCAGACGATGGACATCATTTATTGCCCTTGTTCAGGCTTTTCTAGATTTACTGGTGCCAGAAAACAGCCCTTCCTCCTTTACGTCACTAAGATAGAGTTCTAGATTTCTTCAGACGGCAATCATCTCCCCCTACAGCATATATTTACTTTATGTCCATTAGCAGCTGGGAAGATGTGGAGGAAGTGTCTTAGTTACCTAAGTAACTTCATCCAAGTGATCAAGGTCAACATCAACAGTAATTAGCCATGTTGGTAGTATGTACTCATGATGGAAATGGCACTTTACCTCTTTGGTCTTCCTCCTAAAAACCCATAACCTCAGCCTAATCATGAGAAAAACATCAGACAAATTCCAGTAGAAGGGCATTCTAGAATATACCTGACCAGTACTCCTCAAAACTGTCACAGACATCAAAAACAAGAAAAGAAGACTAAGGAAACCTAAATAAATTATGGACTCAAAGTCGAGTACTCTGAAAAATTTGCCCTGCTCATCATTTTTCCCTCTTGGTGCTTTTTAGTATTCTGATTTTTCTCTCAAAAGGTCTAGTTTATTTTGCATTGTAGCTGTGTTTTCATGTTTAGCTTACCAATTAAACTTTCAGTTATTTTCCATATTTTCACATCACTACCCTTCCTTTGGAACCCTGGTGGTGCAGAGATTAAGAGCTCAAGCTGCTAACCAAGAGGCTGGCAGTTCAAATCCACCAGCCGCTCCTCGGAAACTCTATGGGGCAGTTCTACCCTTTCTTTACCCCAAATTTAGTACAGCGTTTTGCATTTGACAAGCTCTTAGATGCATGTCAAATTTTAATGTTTTTAATTGTAAAAGAATAGCTGGTATGGGATTCACTTACTTTTTGTGCTGCTGATTTGCTCTTTAATTTCAAAGAAAAAAAGGGTTCTAGATATGCAACAGTAGAATGCCTTTACATTCAGTCAATCCATAAAAACATAAAACCAGGATAAAGGTGAGTACAGGCATTCTCAACTTAAGCAGGTGTTGTTCCAAATCAGTTGAAAATAAATCGATACAAACAGAGACAATTTTTTCTCTTTGTGATATAAACCAGTGACGTCAGGGGAGGTTGCCTAACCCCGGAGGTGCATAAGACCATTCACAGGGATTTAGAAAGAAAATCTTCGAACTTCTGACTATGTTTTGCCTCCATGATTCGTTTATGTCCTGTGCTTGTACCATAATGTGTAATTACAGCAGCTTTATAGCATCTTTTAAAATTTGTTAGGGCAAGTCTCACCTTCAGTATTCTTTTTTAAAAAAAAAACTTGTTAATTTTCATATGGTCACACGCTTAAATTAGATTTAAAATCATTCACCTGTTGCAGAAGCTATAGAAAGGACTATTATCTCGCTTAGAAATATCGTAATGAGCTAGTTGAGCTAGATGAGGTTCAGTAGGCTTGGCTGGGTATGTCAGTTTTTAGACATTATAAGACTGCTAAATGGTTCTGCATAAGACGACCAGTTTTGCCTAATGACAAATGACAACATAATATGAAAACCCACCAGAAACAGAAATTTTGGATTAATTATAAATATCCTTTTAAATGAATAGCTGAGTTCTAAAAAAGTAAGTGAAACCCTTAGGAGGAGGGGGAAACAAAGAAGAAATTGGAAACCAAAGTGTGAGCACGTTAGGAAGTGGGATAGCCCATTTCTACCCCAAGTCTAGGTAAGTACAAAAGCCAAGTGGTTGAGCCACTTGTGGTAGAGTTGGGATTGAGACCCAGGCATAAAAATGGGAGGCTACATGCTCAGAAAAAGGATGAGCTAAAAAATAAAGCATACAGTGGCGTGAGGTGATGAGCAGCTCTTAATGTCTGTGTGTGCTGGCAGTTATGGGTAGAAGGGAGGAAAGAGTCTCCCTTATGAATTTGTAACTGTGTACCTACATCTGCTAGGGTTTGAATTTCTACTTTTATCATGTATCGGGAATTCCAATGCTAAGAAATTAACAGAAATAGTGGTCTTGGAAAGTAATACCCCTGGGACGCCTAGCTGTAGCAAATCCAAAATCTCTGTGATGGAAAAATCCCTCAACCCAGGCATGTGGACATCCACAGACAAAGCCCTGTTGAAGATAAGCTCATAATCAAAAATTACAAACTACTGATATAAACACCAGAAAGGAGAGTCAGCAGATACAAAAACAGCAGGATTGGATTGCAAACATTTTAAGATACAGAACTGTTGGATAGGAACTATCAAATAACTATGTTTTAAATAATTAAAGACATAGAAGATTCGAAACATAGCCAAGAATAAGACAATATGAAAAAGAACTAAGAACTTGAAGAAAGGAAAGGTAAATTCATTCAAGTTAAAAAGTCAATGGATGCAAATTGCTGGGCTGAGGGCTGTGGGGACCATGGTCTC
>NW_004444039.1:7828766-7834414 GCF_000243295.1 Trichechus manatus latirostris | reverse complement strand
AAACAGGTTGAGAAGTTAGAGGGTTGACATGTTGTGGGGTTGTTAACCAATGTCACAAAACAATATGTGTACTACTATTTCATGAGAAACTATTTGTTCTGTAAGCCTTCACCTGAAGTACAATAAAATAAAAAATAAAAAAAAAAAGTCAATGGATGCATTAAGAGCAGAATAGATACCGAGGAAGAAAGAGATATGTGGAAGAGATTTAAAGAAATTATGCAAAACATTGCAAAGAGAGATGAAAAATATGAAAGAGAGGTTAAGAGAGACAAAGCATAAAATGAAAACATCAAATATATACCCGAATGCCAGAGGAAAAAAGCATGCAAGAATAGAGAAGAGGAAATGGGAAAAGGTATCATTGCTGAAACATTTCCAGAACTGATGAAAGGCTTGAGTCTTCAGATTCAGGAAGTACAAGTTCCTAGTCAGACTAAAAAAGATCAACAGTTACAAATAGTATATGAAACTGTAGAACTAAAAATAAATAAAATATCTTAAAAGCATTCAGAGAATAGTTATTAGCTACAAATGAATGACAGCTAGATCTACAGCAGACTTTCCCAATGCACCAGTAGAAGTCAGAAGACAATAGAACTACTTCAAAATTCTGAGAGCAAATAACTGTCAACCTATACTTCAGTTTCCAGTTAGTCAATAATTCAGGGATGAGTGAAAAATAGTAACATTTTAGACACAGACTGAAAGACTTTACCACTTACGGACAACCCTACTGAAAGAATTACTTAAGGAAGTACTTCAATAAAAAGGAAATTAAAACCAAAGGAAGGAGTGAGAGACGAGCGTGGTGAGCAAATAGATTGGTCAATATGTAGGTAAATCTAAACAAGCATCAATGGATAAAACTTGTGTGGGAGTTTAGAAATAGATTGGAACCAAAATATAGTCAACAGTAAGAGGGAGGTTGGAGTGAAAACATTCTAAGATGCTTGTGCTACTTGGGAAGGAGAACAGAGACCTTGATCTACCAGACTATTCATGTTAGAACTTAGAGGGAACCACTAAAATAATGAAAATACAATGTCCTAGCCTCCAAATCAGTAGAAAGAGAGAGAGAGACAAAAAAAGACAAGAATGATAAAACAAGCAATCCATTAGAAGGCACGAAAAGGGGGGCAACAGCATTGAAAATAACGGTAAACAGAAGGAACAAAATAAGAAAGTAAAAACAAAGTAAATCCATAATCAGAGGACATGTTAATAGTATAAACTCACCTGTTTTTTCCCCACAGAAGATTTTTTTCCCCCAAAGAAAACTCTCCCGATGGGGAAAGGATAGGAAATTGTGGAGTCTAGGTACAGAGCAGGGGGAACGGCTGGGTCCCGTTCCACATTCCATTTGAAGGTGTTGTTTCTGTACACGTCACTGCACCAAGTTTGAGACCTTGCTGGTTCAGTTTCTCTGGAGAATAAACCCCTGAACTCGTATGGAGTTGGGGTGCAAGGGGTCCTCTGGCTGCCAGAGGCGGGAGAGAAGAAGTAGGGACCCAGAGGTGTGTACCCAGACTCTGAACTCAAGTCCTTGTTTGACGCCATAGGCCTCTCTCCAGCTTTCCACAGTACTGGGAGCCTCCCAGGGGTTCTCTTCACATTTTGTCAGAAATACTTACTACTGCCTCTTAGGTTGTAACTTTCTGCGCCCTGCTCAACCAACTTCCACTTTTCTATTTGCTTTCCCTCTCCCAAAATTGCGATAAAATCTTTTGTCCACCGTGGTCTTCTTCTTCTTTCTTTGTCCGACTTGCTGAAGACCTTTATTAATTCATTGGCTGTGGCACTTGTGGAGTTTGGGAGGGAGAGGAAACAAAGATGTCTGATTGATCAGCCACGTTTAACCAGAAGCCCTCTCTACGCCACACATCCCCCTCCAGCCCTAGACAAGCTTGAAAGCCAGTTGCAAGTACAGTGAACCCTGTGAGAGCCCAGACTCAGTGGGCCTGCCTTGTTTTTCCAGGTCTTGCAAGTTTTCCACATTTGACAGGGTGCAGTCTGACCACTTCTCCATCACTCGTTTTAGTGGTAAATAGTTCAGTTTTCCTTCTCTGTCAGGTTTCTGCCTTACACAGGTTCCAGCTTTCGCAGGTTTTACTGTAACCTAGTACGTGGAAGCACTGTCCTTTGGAAGAGAAATTTTAATTGTATGCCATCCCTAGCATATAGATCAATGAATGGGAACTCTCGGGGGAAGATTAAATTTAACTTTCATGCATAAATTTTGAAACAATCAGAGCTATCCCAGGAGGTTAGAGACCATAGGAACCCTAGTAATCGCTTCCCTCTCGTTCCTTTTGGACACAAGCTAACACCTTTGTCTGAATGATTCCTTTATCTTTGGGGCTAGGTGATAATGCATGCGGCTGTCCTGAGTTCTTGAATGAGTAACTTCTTCACATGGGACTGTCAGTATCTGCTGGTCAGTTAAGCTCAGGGTTAAGGGCCAATACAAAGGCTCTTCCTCGAAGCACCCGAACAATCTGAGCAGAGCCAACTGGGGTTAAGTGGGCATTGACACATCTAGTTTATTCTGCTTAACATCTGGGAACAAACCCCATTGCCGTTGATTCTGACAGTATCATTTAATGGCTTTAGAGTCAAGAAGTACTGAGTTCAAAATCTGGCTCTGATATTTGACACCTGGATGGTGAGTTATCTGACCTCTCTAAGCCTCAATTTCCTTACCTGAAAAATGGGAACAATACTACATGCCTCCCAGGATGGTTGTGAAAATTAAATGAGATGCCCGTGTAAAGTGTCTAGTATTGAGCCCGGCATATTGTACAGGTTCAATGCCTGTTAGTTCCCCTTTGCCCTCCCACATCTGACATCTGGTGCTGTCAATCCTTTGTTGCCACTCATGAGAAAGAAATAAGAGTTGCACATTAACAAGGAAAAGGAAAAACAAGATTTAAAAAAAAAAAAAGACTCAATGAAAACAAAGTAAACACAGCACAAATAGTGAAAAAAAAAAAAAAAAACACTGGGATTTGGATCAGGAGACATAGATTCTATCACTAAGTCACAAAGGAGTGACTTTGAGTATGTAGCCCCAGCTTTGAGTATGTAGCTGATGCCTCAGTTTCCAATAAAGAGACGCAATAGAAACTCAAAGTTTGTGAAATGAATGAATGAATATGTTCAATAAAATTTATTTAATAAATGAATGAATGAATAACGAAGTGGAAAAAATAATTCCCAACTGGACAAACCACCACAAAGATTAAGGTCTTTTGTCCAATGTAGAAATACCTAAAACAATGCAAGTATTGAGGAAAAATCAGCTTTTCAGCAAAGGGAGCACCTGTTGGGCAAGACTTACCGATGAAGTCTCCCAAAGGTTCAGAGTCATCCAGGCTGAGTGCCCCGAAGGTCCCCAGAGCTTACGGAGGAGCAGCCAGGCCTGCCGTTCCCGGCGTGGACCTCATCCACCCACGCCCACCTGGAGAAACAGCTGTCACTGGCCCGGACACACTCCCACCCCTCCGGAAGCGCTCATCTCCATTTCCGGACATCAGAAAGACCAAATAGAGCGGGCACTTACTTATAGGGGAAGTTGAAGAAATAACACCCCTCAATTTGGCGACTGGCCTAGGAGAACTTTATAGCTGCTTTCAACCTGTGAAGGCTGTCATTTCTTTGGTCCCAAAATCCTCCTCTGTATCAACTTTTTTGGAAAAAAAAGAATATCCTGGGTAGGAAAACGAGTTTCCTTTATGCACGGCATCAAGCAGAGTGCTTGGCATCTGGAATAATATTTCCTGATCAGTTAGGTTTGAAGAGATACTGCTGCTCAGTCAACTTTGGAGGAAATGATATATTTCTCAATAATTTAAACCTGGATGAGCTAGCGTACATGTATGTTCCTGAAATAAAGGAAGTCATTACTGGACCTGCCTAGGTGACAGTTCACTTCTGTGGGTCCTGTTCAGTCTGCCTCTCTCCCTCCTTTTTCATGCCCTTTGCTTTGTTATGTAATGTGGGGTTGGATTCTGATGTCATAATAACTTTCTGACTTTCTGTTGAGTCAAGTCCATGAACATAGCTCGTGTTTATAAACATCAACAACTATCCCAGTGGGTGAGTCCTTCAAATCATTACTGGTAAACGATTTTCAGTCAGTATGTCCACTTATCACTCCCTTTAAGAACTCCAACTTAGCTCAGCACTCCTAACCTCATTTTGGAATAAAACGTTGTTGTCGTTGTTGCTCCCATAAAGCTTTACAGCCCTCGAGTCAGCTCCGACTCGTGGCAACCCCATATCCCACAGAATGAAACACTGCCTAGTCCTGCGCCGTCTTCACAATTGTTGGTATACCTGAGTCCACTGTGGCAGCTTTTGTGTATTTTGAGTGCCTTCCAATCTAGGGGGCTCGTGTTCCAGCACTATATCAGGCAATATTCTGTTGTCATCCACAGGGTTTTCATTGGCTAATTTTTGGAACAAAGTAGGCCGAGGATATTTCCAGCCTAACATGTCTTACCTAGCCATATTTAAAGAAGGTGACGCTTTGCCCCAAATAAGAGGGTGTTTAACAATGAATTAAACAAATCAACATAAACAATTTTTTTCTTACTGTGTAATTTATCTACCTTGGGAATATATATCAGTTGCTTAGGCCCTTTCCTCCTGAAGTATTCCCAAGCCTTGAAAAACTGGGGTATTTGTATATGCTGATGATTCTCCTTAAGTAGAAAGCAGTATTTAGGACTCTGGGATATATTTTTGCATTTGACAAAGGATAAAGATATTCGGTTGGGATGGTCTATTTTGGTGGGTTAGACTCGGATTTTCTTCCTGGATTATGGACAGGAAACCAAAGGATGAGAAAAATGGGATAAGAGAGAGAGAAAATAAGACACAAGAAGGCCTTGGCCTCCACATTATCTTCCCTTTGAAAGACAGATACAGAACTCCACGTCAGATTTTGGTTCTCTTCCAGGGGCCTTTAACTGGATGTGGCCACTACGTGGTTAGGAAAGAAAGGGAAAGAAGGCGGAGGGTGTGAGAAAGAAAAGGTCTCCTAGGGAGCATTCCAAAGAGCAAGTCAACGGACTCGTGCAACCGAGTACATGAGGACAATGTTGGGAGTTTATTAAAATACATATTCCTGGGTTCAACCCACGGGGCACTCGTGGCTCAGGGGTAGAATTGCCCCCTTCCATATGGGAGACCTGGGTGCCTGGCCAATGCACCTCATGCACAGCCACCACCCGTCTGTCAGTGGAGGCTTGTGTGTTGCTGTGATGCTGAAGAGGTTTCAGCAGAGCTTCCAGACTAAGACAGACCAGGAAAATCAGCCAGCGACAATCCTATGAATGACATCGTTCAATCCCCAACGATCATAGGGATGGTGCAGGACCAGGCAGGGTTTCCTTCCCCTGTGAAAGGGTTGCCATGAGTCGGAGGTGACTCCACAACAGCTAACAACAACAGATTCAACCCTAGAGTGGGTTGACTGGCTTAGGAGGACTGGGTGGAGCTTGAGGATCCCTTTTTTTAATATCCCCCTTCTGACCAGTCCCTAAAGAAGGACATCATGCTTGGTAACGTAGAGGGTCAGCGAAAAAGAGGAAGACCCTCAACGAGATGGATTGTCACCGAGGCTGCCAACAATGGGCTCAAAC
>NW_004444039.1:7826404-7827544 GCF_000243295.1 Trichechus manatus latirostris | reverse complement strand
GAAGCAGATCGCCAGGTCTTTTCTCTGGTGGAGCAGCTGGTGGGTTCCAACCTCCGACCTTTCGGTTAGCAGCCAATTACTTAACCACTGCGCCACCAGGGCTCCTTAACCTAGGGAGACAGGGTAGTAAACAAACAAAAAACCCCAAACCCATTGTCGCTGAGTCAATTCTGACTCATAGCAACCCTACAGGACAGAGTAAAACTGCCCCATAGAGTTTTCAAGGCTGTAATCTTTATGGAAGCAGATTGCCAGGCCTTTCCTGCACAGCACCGCTGGGTGGGTTCGAAGCGTCAAACGTTAGGTTAGTCATTGTTATGTGCTGTCGATTCTGACTCATAGTGACCGTATAGGATGGAGTAGAACTGTCCCAAAGGCTGTAATCCTTATGGAAGGATTTTCCAAGGCTGTAATCCTTATGGAAGCAGACTGCCACACCTTTCTTCTGCAGAGCAGCTGGTGGGTTTGAACCGCTGACCTTTCTGTTAGCAGTGAGTGCTTAATCACTGTGCCACCAGGGCTCCTTTCTAGGTTAGTAGTCAAGCGCAAACCTTTTCAGGGCCTCAGACAGGGTAGCAAAGGGCTTCAGAAAGATCTCGGGGTCTCAGCACAGCACAGAAGCTGCAGGATGCTGCCTGCGCTTGACTATAACGGGGAATCTGGATTGAAGGGGTCAGGGATACCAGAAGTGAGAGGCGCCTCGGCAGCAGTTTGCAGGGACAGAGGACATCAGGAACCAGACGGGTCCCCCGTAGCACTGTGTAAGCCCAAGGAACAAGTCTGGGGAAAAGGCAGTGGGGTGTGAGACCTGACTTGATTGAGTTTACGTTTCTGCCCCTCTAAAAAAAATTGGAGTTTTGAAATAGAAATTTTGTAGAGCTAAAGAAGTATAAATTTATATTCCTTGTACATCTGAGTTGTGAATGTAAGATTCATGTCTGCTGCCCTAGACACTGCTCAAGTGGGTAATGATGCTATCTCATGATAAACCGTTTAGCAGCCTGAAGCCAGGGGTGGGGGTTGATATGCTTGCAATTCAGAGTTTCTTATAACGCCAGTCAATAGCCAGGCTACCTTAACTCCAACCTAAAGATCATGTACACAGTGTTAAGTCACGCTAGTACAATGGCGAGGAGCCTC
>NW_004444039.1:7811248-7815134 GCF_000243295.1 Trichechus manatus latirostris | reverse complement strand
TGTTGAACTATCCTTGCATACCTGGTACGAATCCCACTTGGTCATGGCGTATTATTTTTTTGATCCATCTCAGTATTTAATACTTTTCAATGGACCCCATCCTAAAGTTGGTGAGGGAGCAAATAAAGGGGGAAAAAACAGCTCAATTTGGTTAATAAAGCAATACCAAACCTTGAGAGGAAGAAGATACGAGTATCAGAGGAAGCCATGGCTGCCTGCAAAGGGTAGGCCCATATGACGAGGAGTTAAAGGAGAGGCACATGCACAAAAGCCCAACAGGGAAAACAGCTCAGCTCTTTCCTTCCCCCTTGTCTACTCCTAGGAGCCCTGTGGCGCAGTGGGTGAGCACTGGGCTGTTAACGAAAAAGTCAGTGGTTCAAACCCACCGGCTGCTCTGCAGGAGAAAGATGTGGCAGTCTGCTTCCGTAAAAATTTACAGCCTTGGAAACTGTATGGGGCAGTTCTACTCTAGCATCACTATGAGTTGGATTCAACTCGATGGCAGTGGGTTTGTCTACTTTTAGTGCTTGTCTGTAGATTTGTCTCCTTACCACCAACAGCGATCACTACTTGTCTGCAGAGTAACTGCCATCCTACCAAGGACCGTCTAGTACAACATGACAAGGTATCAGACTCAAGTGTTAGGAAGGATGAAGCTAAAGTCAGTCATTGGTCGCAGCATGTCTGCTGAAAGGGATGGGCCTAAAAGCAGGTGCTTCTTGTATAGGGAATGCTCAAGAGCTTCTGCTGATTCACTGGGGCACAAGATTTTATGACCAAGTGAATGAAAAAGAGGCTTAGCTATTACTAATTGAAAGCATTTAAGTTATGGCTTGGGTTTAATTGTGGTTGGTGGAAGCTATTTGTTGCTAGGTTCACGCCTCTGCGGAGACCTATAGCTGGCTTTGATGTTTTAATTCAGCAGAACCTTGAACCTTCATGCGTAGAGGCAGTTTTCCCTTAGCTGTGGGTGGTGTGTTTAAGTAGGTTTTATTCAAGGCCTGCAGAATTGCCTTCAGTTTGTTTGGCAATACTGGCTAGCTAATATTGAATATAAAGTGGTAGAACTCACTCGTAATTGCTTTGGAGAATATATGAAGAGTGTTTTTGATGTTTGTTTTTTATGTTTGAAAAACTGTATTTTTGGTATGTCATATCCTACAGAACTTACAATGGATCCAAACAAGGTGAGATATGTTGAGGCCTTAGGCTGTTGGTGGCTTAAAACCATCTTATTAACTAACCATCATATTCGGTTAATTGCCTGTTAAGTCAACTCTGCTACCTATGGTAATAGAAAATAAAGATGTACTATGTCCAGATTTTCATTTCCGGTAACAGTCTAGCTTCCTTTGAAAAAAGAGGCTAATCAAAATAAAAAGAAAATAATACTTAATTTAGTGTTTTGCTCACTTTATCTGTGGTAAAAGTGAAATGTGTCAAATGGTAAATAAAGAGGAAAAAATCGACATGCTCTTTAAGGTGGTGGTTCTGCAGCTCTTACTTAAACTGTTGGTTGTTGTGGACCAAACCTGCTCTTTACTGAAGGCTTGGTTTCCTCATCATCTTGCCATCAATGCATATGGGTTCATATGAATAAATGTGTTTATACTTGGCCTACAGCAGGGGAGGGATATGTGAGCCTCCTAAACATGATCTGACATTATATTTTACAACGTTCTAGGCTTTCCCTATTATAGGAGTCAAGAAGAACTCTAGGTGTGTCGTGGAAAGAATACTTTTGATGACCAACTTCAGGGAATTTTTGGATTAAAGAATCCATTATTGTTATCAAGTTTAGCTTTTCCAAAGTAATTTTTGGAGAAAATACTGTGTTTGATTATTGTTTGGGCTTCATAGTACCTACTTAAGGGGCCAGGGTGCTAGAAGTGGGTAATCTCTTTATTTTTTATTTGTCAGGTTCCTGCTCTTACAGTTAAGAAATGGAATAGCTTTTACTCCAAGTTACCTGACTTCTTATCTAGCATTCTAGATAAAAGATGCTAATTCAGTCCTAAGAATATTCCCTTCTAGAGTACTTGCTTGCTTTTCTACTTTAAAAACGATTTTGTAAGTACTTCAGAAAGCAGAAAGTCATAGCAATTCTAAAGTAGAATATTTCTTTTCAGAATTTCTGCATATAACGCCTTTGATTATCAAATTGTTTACTTCTGTGTTTTGTTTCTCATAAGCTAATTATAAAGGGAAACCTGTAGGAGTAAAGAAGGATATTTGGGAATTAACGAAGTATTCGTTAAATTTCTGTAAACCGAAACCAAACCTACTGCATCAAGTCAATTCTGTCTCATGACAATGCTATAGGACAGAGTAGAACTGCCCCATAGGGTTTCCGAGGCTGTAAATCTTTATGGAAGCAGACTGCCACATCTGTGTGAAATATCTGTACTCAAGTATATTTCATAAATTAACTAATGTTTAGTTATAGAATTTTAGCATTTCACATGTACTTAATTCTAGTGGCATGGATAAATTTTAAATCAGTGCTTCTCAAACGTAGTGTCCATATACCTGGAGGTCTTGTTAAATGCAGATTCTGACTGAGTAGCCTTGAATGAGCACAAGATGCTTTATTTTAACAAGCTCCCAGGGGATGTCAAGGCTGCTGGTCAGAGAAGCTGTTTATTTAAACTAGATAGTTTGTGCTTTTCTTGATGGGCGCTGGGGGGAACAAAGAGGGGAAAAGTGTTGTGTGTATTAGGTTTGTTTACATGCTAACCAGTAGACTGCTCTTGAAAAGAAAAACCTGAATCAGTTAGGGTCCGATAAATTGGGGCATTCTCTATCACTGAGTTTTAAAAATCAAAAAGCTTGATACTGAGTGTTAGCAAATTGAGTTTTGTAAATGTTATAGCTTTACACAGCTTGCAACTTTAATGACGAGTCCAGTTTTCTCATCTAACTGATAAATCATATTTTAAAAAATAACTAAACTAAATGAAAGGAAAGGTTGTGTTGTATGGGGTGGGATCAGTAGCCTGTTTAGAAAATCCCAACAGCTGGAATTTTTTAGGTGAATTATCAGTGTAAAGTGCTTGGTGGTCAATAGAGTATAATACAGTAAACTTTAAGATAATTCAGTAAAATATACCACACGGACAGAGAATGTTCTCCTGGTTTGTGCATTAGCATATACTAAATGCACAGGATAGACACCGACGCAGTAAATTCTCAGTAAATATTTGTTTTTTGATGAATTAATTCTAGTTGATGATTCTTTGACTGTTTTAAATGTTAGGATGACACCGGCCTTCCTGCATTTGGTTATTATTTCATACAATAAAACTGAATTGCCATTCAAGATTAATGACTTTAAAATGTGCCCTAAACTATAATGGAATACACATAAACACATATACGCCAAAGCCAAGTATACATGGACATATGTAGTCAGGAAGAGGAAAAATCTTATACAGCATGTTGGAATCAAGTGATAAATGTAGTTAATCAAAATGTGGTTATATTAATTTATTCTGTCTTAAATACTACTTTATTCCCAAAAGACAGGAGAACACAGTAAGTTAATGAGACCGCAGCGATTTGTATCTTTAAGAATCTTTCCTTGGCCATGCCCCTCTTCCGCTAAAATACCAATCAACAGAGGAAAAAAACAATAACTTCCTAGAATCCCAACTCTGCTTTGGGCTGCTCCATTCTCATTGACGTTCTCCAGTTGAGATTAAAGTGTATAGTAGAAGGAAAGTTTTAAAAAACCCTACTAGTTTCACATTATCTTTCTATCTAGTGAAAAGCTGGGTAATAATTATGTGAAAATGTGTATGGAAGATAATGGAGACCTATGTAAAACTATTCAATACAATCGTAATTTGCTTTAATAGACATCATAGCAGATACCCCATTTTGTGCT
>NW_004444039.1:7781108-7809777 GCF_000243295.1 Trichechus manatus latirostris | reverse complement strand
TGACTATCACATTACAGTCAAGCAAATGTCCATTCTTGCTCTGTGATATGGTAGGGCCGGAATCTAAACCTGTTCGTCTGTGTGGAGGCTATCAGACAGAGATGTTTCTAAAACACTTTGTTCTTAATTGAATTGGAAATAACATATTTTCAAATGAAAAATATTGTAAATGGTAGGTGGGTTCCTAAATTACCTACGAAAGTGGTAGAATGATGGTAAAGGCAAGCGATGAGCTTTGGGCTAAAGAGGGGAGAAATCATCTCAAACATTGACTCTGCCACTCATTAGCGCTGCAATTTATTATTATTATCCCCTCCGTGCCTCAGTTGCCTCATCTGTAAAATGAGGATAATGATTCTTCTCAGGATTGTTAGGATAACATGAAAATCTCTATATAACACTTTCAGAGGGATTTACTCATGGTGGTCATGCTTTATCATGAATTTCAGAAAGTTAATTTGTTATGCAGCCAATACATTCAGGTCAGGTCAGATCAGGTTATGTAAACTAGTTCAGCTGTATTGGTAATAACGGGATTCTGGGTAAGTAGACTATAGTATATATACAGAGACTGCCTTGTGTCAGCACTGTTCCGTGTGCTGAGGTTATAACAGTGGGAGAAAATTCCTTATCCTTTTGGAGCTTAAAATTTAGGGGTGGAAGGGATAAGTTTCTATTAAAATGTATTCAATGAAAGAACCCCAAACATAAGACCACTTACCAAAGCCATCCCAATTTTGACTTGGCCTAAAGACTGATAAGGAGTCCCTGGGTGGTGCAAATGGTTAATACACTTGGCTGCTAACCAAAAGGTAGGGGCTTTGAGTCCACCCAGAGGTGCCTGGGAAGAAAGGCCTGGTGATTCATTTCTGAAAAATTAGGTATTGAAAACTCTATGGAGCCCAGCTCTACTCTGACACACATGGGGTCGCCATGAGTGGTGATTGACTTGAAGGCAGCTGCTTACTGGTTGGGAGCCCTGGTGGTGCAGTGGTTAAGAGTTCAGCTGCTAACCAAAAGGTTGGCAGTTCAAATCCACCAGCCACTCCTTGGAAACCCTATGGGGCAGTTCTACTCTGTCCTATAGGGTCGCTATGAGTCGGAATCGACTTGATGGCATTGGGTTGCTTTGGTTACTGGTTAAAGACTGATAGGAATAGAAGTTACTGACAAAAATAGATGAAGAGACAGCTAGTTCATAATACAAAATTTATAAATGGTAGTTTATGATTCTGTGAAATACAAATAGTAACATCTCATAGGGTTTTTAGGGGATTAAATCCCATCATCTATGTAAAGTGCTTAATTATAAGTAGTAAATAATACTTATTTCCTTCCTTAAACACCTGTTAATTTCTAACATGGCTGGAAGGATTTTAAGAACCCCTATTATTGTTATATGCCATTTGACTTTTTTTTTTCCAATTTATATATCGTATCTCTTAGAGCAATGCTTAATATTTATTTGTATGTTTGAATGCAGGCAGATTCTTTGTTATAATTCTCCCTACAGTTTCACGATCAAAATAATTTATTACAACCCATTCTACTACTAGTAATTCCTAACTGAAGAATGAGTTCCAGAAATGTGTGAGGTGGTGATTTGGAACTCTACCCTGCATTTCAGCACAGAAACAATGTTATTTTAGCAGCCCAATCCATGCATAAGAAGATCTATCATCCCATAATGAGGCTGATACTATGTCAGGGTAAAATTGGGCAGTGGGAAGTTTTGAACACAGCTTCCCTCCTGTCCCTTATTCTGCCTCTGCTGTCAAGCTGCCTGGTAAAGCTTCCAAAAATGCAGTCACGTGAAAGCGGGACTAATGTATTATTGTTTTCTTGGATGTTGTTTTCAATCAAAGGAATAAAGTAAATGTGAAATGGGTTAAACAACTGAAAGGAATTTGGATTTTTCCACAACTTCTCAAATCCCACCAATCTTTGATTCTGAAGTCTGGTTTAAGTTTGGCCCAACTCTCTGCACTGCCTTTGCTTTCAAAACTTGGGTATAAAGGATGACCCACACCTCAAATAACGGCCTCCAAGAAAGACATCATTTTTGAGCACTAGCCAGTCCACAGTCTTGTACTGGAAATTTTGAGTCTGGTAGATGAAAAGGAAAAATGAGATGTGGCTACATTTCAATCTCCTATATATGCAGCCCAGTTAAGAAAGTCAGGTAGAGATTCTGCATGTGAGTTAGCTTCTTATCAAGAATTACTTTACCCTGCTTGTCAAATACCTAGCTAAGACTTATAAAAGAACAGGACTTCAGTTTAGGAGGGGAAAGCATCTGAAAAAAACAACTGTACTTCAGAAGGATGAGGCACTGAGCAGGCACACCTAGAAAGTCTAGTGGGGAGTTACGTATGGTGAGGGCATGAGGCTAGGGTAGGGAAGCAGAAGAAGTGGATGAATTTTGTTTTTCCTTTTGGGCAACTTTTTGAGTCTTGGCAGTTCAGGTCAGAGGTGCCACTGAAAGCCATTTGCTTTGTAAGCCTATGCCTGTACAGCAGTTTCTTTAGGTGCTGAAACAGGTTCAAAGGTACTATAAATTTGGTTTCACAATTTCACTTATGTGATTTAATAGTGATTTGAATTGAGCAGCTAGGTGGTGGAGATTGTATAAAAATTTTGGAGCTAATTATTTGTATCTGACAGCCTGACCATACTGGATGCTTTCTATACAGTAGTTATTATAACCTAGGTATTATACAGTACATAATACATAAACCCTTTCAGCAAAACCACCATCCTGTTGAAAAATTCATTCTATTCACAGATGAGGAAACCGAGGCTTATAGAGAGGATCAGTAGCTTCCCCTAGACTATACAGCTAGGAAATGATAGATCTGAAACTAAGTCTTTTTGACTCCAAAGCTACTTATAAGCTTTAAAATCAGTTGTCTCAAAATGGAACACTAAGCCAATTTTTTTTTTCACAATAGTAGATTTTTCTTTTTAATCATTTGACTACTCATCTCGACTCTTATACAAAAGTTGGGTTATAGTCCTGGCTTTGACTGCCCAGCTCTGTGTCCTTGAACGCACCACTGAAATTCTCTTGGATGTCTGGCTTCCGCTGGGAGGGATGGTCCGCGTGATCACGAAGCCCTTTCTAACCGTCAAAGCCTAGAATCTCTACATTTGTAAGGATTCAGTCTTGAGCCTACGCTCACTTTCTTTCCTGAACACGATGCCTTTTACTTGTAACATACATATGTACACTTTCATTACTGAAAATATACCTTTTACTTCTCATGCGAGCTGTGTAGGTAATAATAATAGCTACAATTTATTGCATTTTGTATTTTAAAGTTACTATTTTCTAGACAAGGAAGCCAAGGCTCAGAGATTTTGACTCATCCAAGGTCAAACAGCTACAGAGTGGAGGCGCCAGAATTGTAGCCCTTGTGTATTTGACAACAATGCCCTTCTATGTTTAATAGCACCTTAATGAACCTGTATATCTTTTCTAATTATGCTTTCGGCTACGAATCATGGACACTGCTTTTTGAACCAGAGTTTTTGTTGGTTTGTTAAAAGAGATCACTTAGCTCCGGACGTTGATTTCACCCTCTGCTTCCTTTCTGCTGGATGAGGAGAAGCAGAGTAGGAAAGCGGCTCCTGTTTTATGTGAAAGGCTTCTTCAGAGTCTAACTCCAAACCCCAGGGCAAGAAAACGAACGGGCCCGCCGGCTTTGTGCCTCAGCGACGCTCGGCGCATCCCCCTCCCCGCCTTCATTTCCCAGAACCCACCTTCTCCCGCTGAACTACGTTTCCCAGCGCCCCCCGCGCAGCCGAGAGCGCGGGCTCGTGCGGCTCTTCCTTCCTCCTCGCCTCTCACCCGGTCGCAGCGAGATGATGCACATGCGTCGGGCGCCGAAGAGTGACGATGCGCTGGCTCGCGACGGCGGCGGCCTTAGCAGCGGCAATAGGCGCAACAGCGGCGGCCACTGCAGGGACGACGACGGCAGGGCGGGCGCTGTGCGCAGAGGGGAGGGGTAGGCGGGCGGCGCCGGCGGCTTGAGCTGCGGCGGCGACGGCCAGAGCGACGGAAGGAGAACCCCCACCCGCCGGCGGTCGCGTTAGGCCTCAGCGGCGCCCGGAGCCGCTCGCACTGTCCTCGGCGGGAGATCTCCATAGAGACCGTGACACACACAGAGGCGGGGGTCCGCGGGAGGCCGCCGGACCGAAGCCAGCTCCTCGGCCTCTGCCGCTGCCACCCCGTCCTCTCGGCCAGCGCGCACCCTCTCCGCTCCGGCTCGCAACCTCGCGGTCCCTGAGGTGCCGGGGTCCCACTGTGCGGGCACCGCGGGCCGACTTTTGGGCCGGGACCGGGCGGGGGGGGCTCTAAGGCCGTCGCCTCTGCCTCTCCCGCCCCCCTTACCCGCCGCGGAGCGGGGAGCCGCGAAGGCTCCACCATGGCCTCGGGAGCCGGAGGAATAGGAGGGGGCGGCGGCGGCGGCGGTGGCAAGATCCGGACGCGGCGTTGCCACCAGGGGCCAATTAAGCCTTACGCGCAGGGGCGACAACAGCACCAGGTACGGGACCCCGACGCCGCGGTGGCCTAGCCGGCCGGGGACGGGGCGAGAGGGGTCGGGCCGTGCGGGACTCTGGCTCACCACACCCGCCGCACGTGGATCGGATGGGAGGGCCGGAGGAAGGCCGGGTGGAGGCGGCGGGAACGCAGGCCTCCGGGGTGGCGACGGGAAGTTGGCTGAGACAGGCCCAGCCGGGCGGCGCACACGTGTGGCCGGACCGCCGCTGCCGTGGCCTCTGGGGCAGGGGCTTCCCCGGCAGGCTCAGGGCGGGAAAAGAGCCGAGGCCCACGGTGCGCGCGTTTCTTTCTCGTTTTGACGGGGAGTGGGGATTTGGAGGTGTTACTCACAGCCTCTCGAGGGCGAGAGGAAAAGATGCGGCCCGAGCGCCTTGGGCGTGCTCTCCTTTTCCGAGTCTCCCGGGGTTCAGTGTGTGGGGAGGGGGCTGCGCCGCGGATTCGGCCTCCTGGGCTCCCGGGGACTGGGGGGCGCTGTTACAAGGAAAACGGAATGATGGAGCCTCAGCCCATTAATTAATTCTGGGTCTTCTCCGCCCTTGCCCTTCCCCGATTTGAGAGCATTGCCTCAGTGTTCTTCTTCTTAACCAGGTTCTGGTTCCCGTGGCACTGGGGCATTTTGAAAGTCCCTCTCCACCCTTACGTCTTTTCTCCTCTGCGCGGCTCTTCCCTCCCCACCTGTTTTTTTTTTTTTTTTCCTCCTTTTAGTTTGGAGGCTAGAATTGGCCGTTCTCCACGGTTGACCAGGATTCCAGTTCTGACCTCATACGCAAAGTATTTTAATATCACGGGGCGTATTCCAAAAGTTTAAGGACTTTTGACACTCTACGAATGTTTATGGTCTTGTAACTTAACCCCGATGTACACTCGTGGGTGTTAAAAATTATAAAAAGGAGTTCAGCCGGTTATAAATGAGACATTCGACTCTGAGAAAATTCCATTTTTAAATGTTATTTGTTTGTTGGGGGACAGTACAGCAAGAAAATGTCAAATACCTATTTTAATAAAGGCACTTATGAAACTCAGTGACACTAAGGTGGGAAGTGTGTGTCTCAAATGTGTTAAAAAAAAAAAAAAAAAAACCCAAATGTACCAAAAGGGTGTGATAACTTGTTGCACACTGTCAGGTAGCTTTTCTAGAGTGCTTTATTTTGCATGATAATATTGAACCCTTTAACATGTTATTTATTGGTGGCGTTAAATTGTATCATTATAAAACCGAGTGATTTTAAAAGTAGAGACTTGAGAATTTATGAACGTAAAAATTGTGGATTATATATCAAGTAGTTCTCTACTAATAGAAAGGTTAGCATTGCTATTACCTCCTGCTAGTGTTTTCCCAGATGTCTACACAAAGTGCCTGGTTTTCCCATTTCTTTGTGAGGAACAGGGGTACTTGCAGGCAGATTTAGGATTAGAATTCAGGTCACAAGCCTGACCATTTAACCTAAGCCTCTTCATAACAATGAAAGTTAGACATACATGCTGTTTCTCTTGAAGAATAAATATCTTGGAGTGCTTTCTACGAGTTCCTTCAAAGAAAATTACTACATATAGAAAAATAAAATGTTTTTAATACAGATGAATAAAAGGTCTGGACAGAGTTTAGAAGGGAGTTAATATAGTCCAGGTGGCAAAAGTTATAATCAGTTTATTTTTAAATTTACTTAGATAAAAATCTAATTTTGAGGAGATAATGGCTTAACAACAGAATGCCTGCAATCCAAATTGTCTTAGAATTGATAGGATTTCAAGCTGTATAGTTTTTTAAGTTTTAGATTTTCATAAATTATCCTTGCTCCCTGTCCAAAGTACTTTAAGCTTCTTGCCCCAGCTGTTTGATTTACTTAAAAAATATATATTTTTAGCTTTTGAATTGGGATTAAAGATGTTTGGGGATTTCTTGATCAGCACTGTATATATTGTTTAATATTGGCAAAAACTACCAAAGAGAAGTATTCAGATACATATACGAAAGAATGCTTTCCCTTTTATCTGTTTTTTTAATCTCATCCTAAGGGCTTTTCCTTAGCCTTTACTGAAACCTTTGGGGACTGCCTGCTGGCTGTCTTCTACCCTAAGCTGTCAGTTGGGTGTTTTGCAGCAATTGCTGAGTCATGACTGGCCAGAAGCTTCAGGACATGGCATGTTTTATACTAACGTTCTTTAAGTGTCCAAGGGTTTCGGAGCAAAAATGAGGTTTCTGGTTGGGTAGCAGAGCGTTGGAGCAAGAACGAGAGGCCTGACACTGACTTGATGGCTGTTTGCCATTGCCTGTCAGGCCAGTTAGCTAGCGTAGTCAGGCAGTACCTGAGACTCTTGGTTGTGTTCAATTGACTTGTAATTTCCTGTTTTGACTTCTGGTTTAGCGCTGCTGGGAAATACCTAAAGTTTAGCATTTTTTTTCTGTTTGACTTCTGATCTTTAAAATGTTGCCATCTTGCTCGAAGTTGCAGAGACAGAAATCCATTGTCTTCGTCAACTAACTGAGGGGTAGTAACTCTTTAAGAATTGTAGAAGCAAAACTAAAGAACAGCCTTGAATAATGTAAGTTGATCATTTTCACCCGCCTTCTCCCCCACCCCCACCCCCTTAACCCAGCTGCGTGTAGGAAATGGTGTCATTTTCTAGTTGAGAGTGAACAGGTCACTGAGGAGGATGTGATTAGTTCTTGTCACCTGTTCAGTCTCCTTTCCCATTTCCTTTTGTGCAGATTGTCAGTCCCTGAAAGTCAGCTCTGTGGAGAGGTCAAGCTGCTTTTCTTAATAGCCACCACAAAAAACTTTGAGCCGGTGGGCAAACCAGAACCTTGCCTCTTGAAGAATCTACTGCCACCTCCTGGTGAGAGGGAGCTCCTTGTTTTTGCCCTTTTTTGGGGGGGTATGCTTCAGAGGTTTTGTCTTCTGGTTTGGAGCTAAGGGATTCAATCCATTTTATCCTCTTCGATATAGTTTGTCTTATAAGTCAGTTGCTGTATTTAGCTATTTTTTTTTTTTTTAAAGAGGGAAACCAATAGCTTAGATCAGGGCTCAACCAGCTTTTTTTCTAAAGGGCCAGATAGTAAATATATTAGGTTCTGCAACCACATAAAGTCTGTCGCATAGTTTCTGTTTTGCCTTTATAACCCTTTTAAAAAATGTTAAACCCCTCAACCCAAGGCCTGTATGAAAACAGGTCGAGGGCTAAATAGACCATGGTTTACTGAGCCCTGTTTATGTAATGCAGTTTTATTTATTTGGGTAGCTTCTTTCTATGTGATACTTTGTCCAAAATGGGTAAGTCTTGCCTGTTATCTGATGCTAGAGTGTTCTCAGTTTTGAAAAGGTATTTACAGGTTGACTGTTTAACTTATTCTAGAAGTTACTAAGTAGTTTTGATTTTTATTTTGTCTGTCTTTTCTTTATTCTAGATGTTTAATACTGCCAGTTGAGATACAAAGGGAAATAGTGGATAAGGAAAATAGTGTCTTATAATGGAGTCAGACCATCTGAGTTTGAGTCCCTGTTTTGCCGTTATTTGGATGAGCTATTTAAATCCCGTCTACTTAGTTTACTCATCTGTAAAGTGGAAATTGTGAAGGTTAAATGAGATAGTATCAGTAAAGCTCTTACAACAGGGCCTGGCATATATAGTAAGAGCACATTTAAAATTGTTGTGATTAAATAGAACTGTTTGATTTAAATGCCTTTAAATTGTTTCTGGAGTTTTGCTGCCTCTTATTAAAGTGTTTTTTTTTTTTTTTTGGTATGTATCCAAGCTCAATCCTTTTTAGGCACATATTGGATTTAAGGACTTCGTTTACTGAATAATGAGGCCAAACCTTAAACTATTACTACCCTCTTAAGTACTTGTTTATTAATGTATTTTTCTCATAGAAATGCCAGTCATTAAGTGGATGGGGGGGAAAAACCCCACATAATGTTTAATGCAAAGTAGATTTTTTGTTTGTGATGAGAAGCCCTTGTATGGTATTTTATCAATTTACTTACCAGTTTTTGTGATAGTTAAACGGCATAAAATATCCAAGTATTATCTCCATTTCCTGCAAAGTCCCTTGGCGGTGCGGTTTGTCTGTTTGAAGTAAAATGAAGAGTGGTCTGATGTCACTAATTTAAACTATATTCATTTGGTACACAATATATTATGATTAGAAATATTGTAATGACCCTGTATTTTCAAAAAAAAAAAATTTATTTGTAGATACTTAGCTTTTGGTCATGGTTTATTTTTGTGTGTGTGTGTGTTTTCACCCTTCATCCCCATGTCATATTTTTTAAAAAACCTTCTGTGTTGAGAATCCATGTTTACAGTCTTGCCACCAGATATGTACTTTCTGATATAGTCATTCTCATTTACAGTGCTTACTGTCAGAAATAGGATGGTAGAATGTCTTTCCTGTCTAGGCATTTCAGTTTGCTTATCTGTTTGCTAGTCTTTTTCACAGTGATTTAGGAGGTAAACTCTAACCCCCATTTTCAAATGTTATTTATTAAAAATGTGATGTATTTTATTGGTAACTTGTAGGTTAAACTGCTTTAGACTTTTATCAAATCTTGTATTGGTAGTTTGAAAAATCTTCCAGGGACTCCCTGTCTTGTCCTTGTTTGATCACTGTTAATTATCTGTTAATACCACTGCTGTAGAATGGATAACTAGAAATAGGAAAGACAAGGTCGTGTTTCTCCTTACTGCGTTGGTGGCGGAAAGGTTTGAAGGAGGTTGAAGTTGGTGACCAGTTGTAGGTTTTTAATTGTTTAACTGGAAACATTTTTATGCTCGTATTTTTGGCTTGTTCTCTTGAAGTTGCAGGAGGAAATGAGAAGTGTAGGTGTTATGCGCCTAGAAGGGCTTGGACTGGTGGGTAGAGAACGCTTGACTGCTGAATGACTATCGGCAGCTTA
Source organism: Trichechus manatus latirostris (assembly GCF_000243295.1). Classification (NCBI taxonomy): domain Eukaryota; kingdom Metazoa; phylum Chordata; class Mammalia; order Sirenia; family Trichechidae; genus Trichechus; species Trichechus manatus. The sequence goes on along the minus strand of NW_004444039.1, from coordinate 7,800,315 downwards.
TAAAAGATAACGTAATATCTTAGATTTAGAGGTTAAATTCAGATTATTCAAACTAGATTCAGTATAAATGCATTAGAAATTTGAATCCTTCGTTACTTTTTTCTCTCATGTAAATAACTGAAGGCTAAAGTTAATAGAAATGCGTTGTTAAAATAAGTAATGTTAGAATGGATCTTTTAAAAACGGTAAATAATTGAAAGATTAGAGTGACATCTAGGTTTTTACTATTTCATGTTTCAAATGTTTTATGATTGGATATTCTTTAAGTCTCAGCTACAGTCTTGGCTTCTTTGCCCTTGGCTTTTCTTCACTTGGGATTGGAGGGAGCAAGGGAGAAAACTAGGGAAATTCTATGAAATAAGACTTTCAAAAAGGTGTGGAAAGGAGAGCCTAGTGACGTGAGAGATGAGTGGGTGAGGAGGGTGTGCACAGAACCCTGGGAGAGAACTAAGCGACCAGGTCGGGGACAGGCCTCAGTGAAATAAAGACAATCTGAAGAGCAAGTAGAAATCAAAACAGCAGTGTCTTCTTGGGGAATAGGGCCCCAGGATCTTAAAACTGAAGCCGGGCTGGATTCGATATTTATAGTTAGGTGTTTAGTGAAATTATTTGAGGAAGATTTTATAATCTGAATTTAATGCAGGATAATGTAAAGAAAAGGGAATTGAGCAGAACTGAACTAAGAAAACTGCTGGTAGGAGTAGAGAGCCTTGTAGATGAAGAAGGGAAGTTGGCCATATTGGAAGGAGGTCTGGTTATCCTGAGATTACAAATTGATAAAATGTGTATTGCAAAGGAATGTCTTTTTAATAACAAATGAGTCTGAGTTAGTATTGTAGAAGAACTGTTTTCCCTTTCGCCTACCACAGCTTTATTTCATTAATCCTTGAACTCAGATTAAATGTAATTTGTAAAGCTAATGTATTCATAGTGCCTTACACACTGCATATGCTTGATATGTGTGTAGTATTGAATCGAATTTATTTCTGGCCCCCAGTTGTGTATTTAACTATTCTAAATCTGAGCATTTTTGACATGTTTCGCCATGTGAATTAACTTAGTTTTTGGGGAGCCCTGGTGGCACAGTGGTTAAGAGCTCAGTTTCCTAACCAAAAGGTCAGGAGTTCGAATCTACCGGCTGCTCTTGGAAACCCTATGGGGCAGTTTTTCTCTGTCCTGAAGGGTTGCTAAAACCATCTGGTTTGTTTTTTTTTTTTTTTTTGTTTTACTTCTTGGAGAGAGAAAACTCAAATGATTAAACCAGTTCAAGTTTAAATCTTCACTCCCTTAATCCTTGAATTTAACTTTATTACTTATGATTATCTAGTGTAGACTTTGCTTTAGGGCTACTGGGAATAGTTTTAAGATTTTAATTCCATTTATTTTGTTGATTTTTCTAAGCCTCTCGTTAATACTGCTTTTGTTGGCTACCTTTCTGCTTCTCTTCATTTAGTTTGTTTTGTGTTATTTATAATTCGAGAGGATGGCTTAACTTCGCCTTGCTCTTGGATAGATTTACAAGTTGTTATTTCAGGGAAGGGGTATTAATGGGACAACAAAAATGTGTTTGCTTAAGGTCAAACTATTACACCAAGTAAATATATTACTAAGTTTTGAATTCTAGAATTATCAGTGCCCCTTTTAGAAACTATTGTCACAGAATATTTGTATGTGGAAATAAGATGGTGGTTGAGCAGTACAGCTGTAGACAAACACATGCACAGCTAATTCTGTGCACTGTGCAGACCAGGTCCCTGCCTTTTACAGAGGTAATGCCCCAGTGGAGACAGTGGACAAATTGTAATCACCATCCTGTTTGACACATTACCGTAACGTGGGAAATATAGGGCACTCTTGGTGCTTATGGGAACCCTGGTGGCGTAGTTAAGAGCTATGGGTGCCAACCAAAAGGTTGGCAGTTCACATCCACCAGGTGCTCCTTGGAAACTCTGTGGGGCAGTTCTACTCTGTCCTATAGGGTCACTATGAGTTGGAATCGACTCGACAGCACCAGGTTTGGTTTTTTTGGGTTTGGTGCGTATAAGGGAGTGACTGTCCCAGACTTGGAGGATCAGAGAAGGTTTTCTGTAGGAAAACTGACATCAGCTTATAATGGTGGCAGTTATGCTTACCTCTGAAGCCTCTGAAGAGTAGGGAGGAAGCTCATCTGGTAAGTAGGACTTGTGTATTCAGTCCTGGGAGACTTTGGGAAGGTCCCTGGGCGGCACAGCCACTCCTTGGAAACCCTATGGGGCAATTCTGCTCTGTCCTATAGGGTCGTTAGGAGTCGGAGTCGACTTGACAACAGTAGGTTTACTACTACCATGGTTAGCGACACCACAGAGGAAAGGCCTGGTGATCTCCTTTTGTAAGAGGACAGCCAGGAAACCCCTGTGGAACACACGGAGTTAACTCTGTGGCAGAGGGTTTTTTGTTTGTTTGTTTGGTAGACCTTGACCAAAGTGCCTCTGTTGCCCCCTCCCGTGTTTTTATCAGGAAGCGTTCTTTCTTCAGGTTCTTGCAGGAAGCTGCTTTATCCTGTTCCTGTGAAGACCTGAAGGACCGACTCTTCTCTCAGGGGCTTCTGAAAAGATAGGTGGGTTCTGTTTGGGCTTCTTTGATAACAGGATTAAAGGCACCATTTTTCTCCTTTTCCAGCTTTCTTCACGCTTTTTCCGTTTTCCGTTAGTGGCTGTAGTCTGTCTTTGGTCTTTAAAACTCTTTAAAAATCGCCAGACGGGGAGGTCCTTCTCCAGATCTGAGAGTCAGGGGTGCTTAACTCTTGATCATTCTGTATCCAATTTTGTGCATAATCAGGAGATTTCTTTTCCCTAGCAATTTGTAAAAATTATGACTGGCAGTTGGTTATTTACTATGAATGAATACATGTTCTGTGTAATTCTTTAACACTGGAAATAAAATATACTCAAAGGTAGACTTTTATTTTTATTTCTGGTTTGATTTTCACAGTTGTTATTATGAAGTAGATATTTATAAACGTTGGTATAGTGGTATGATGTAATTGATAGACAATAAGGAGACACTCTTCATGAAAATAGGGTGGGCTTTCAGGTACACCTTCACCTTATGTTGTAGTTAAGCGTGTGCTCAGGATTGTATTTACTGAGGCTTTAGTTGGAATAGGAGTCTCTGGGGGTGCAAAGGTTGACATGTGCCGCTGCTAACCCAAAGGTTGAAGGTTTGAGTCCACCCAGAGGTACCACCTCAGAAAAAGGGCTCGTGATCTACTTCCAAAAACTCCGCCATTGAAAACCGTATGGAGCACAGTGCTCCTCTGACACACAGGGGGTTGCTATGAGGCCACAGAAACTGGTTTTAATTGGGATAAGGTGTCACTAAGTTTTAGTACAGTGGTTCTCAAACTGTAATTTGCATGAGAAATCACCTTGAGAGCTTGTTAAAACAAATGATTTGCATTCTTAGAGAGTCCATATCATACTGTACCCATTGCCATCCAGTCAATTCTGACTCATAGCGACCCTGTAAGACAGAGTAGAACTGCTCTGTAGGGTTTCCAAGGAGCACCTGATGGATTCGAACTGCTGATCTTTTGGTGAGCAGCTGAGCTCTTAACCACTGCGCCACAAGGGTTTCCTAGAAAGCTCGTAGGTGATGCCAGTGCTGCTGGTCTGAGGACTGCACTCTGAGAACCACTGTTTTAGGCCAGTTACAGTGACTTAGATACGTAAGTGATGAAACCAGAGATTACATGCGCGCACGCGTGTGTGTGTGTGTACACACAAATATGATCAAAGGAGAATTTTGATACGTTTAAATAGTTCTTGAAGGTTTGTTAGGTTTTGCTTTTATTAATAAGGTTACAGAAACCTGGACAACACATGCCAAGGACACTCCTGTATTTGGAGTTTGTACTTTTCTGTTCCCTCAGTCTGTCATACTTCACTAGAAATTTGCGTGACTCATTCCTCACTTTCTTTAGGTCTTTGCTATATAAAGTACCTATCTAATCATGGTTCCCTGTTTTGTTTTTGTCTGTAGTACTTAATTACCATATTATGTGTTTATATGTTGCATATTATATTTATTTGTTTTTTGTTTGACTCTCTGACTAGAATATAAGCTCCAAGAGGGTAGGAACTGCTGTGTCCCCAGTGCTCAGTGCCTGACATGTAGTATGCGGTCAGAAAATAAATTTATTGAATTAATTGAATGGAGAATAGCAGTATCTACCTCTACCCCCATGAGTTAGTATAGATTCTGAAATATTTGAAGGGATAAAGCCCCTTTTCTGGTCCATTCATAGGCTCTTTTTACAGAAATAAACGTTGGTTGTAAGTTTTGAGTAATATCAGTTAGGGTCCCAGTAGGACATAGTTCACACCAGATGGTTCAAAGGAAGTATTTGAAATGAAGAATTTACCTTAGAGACATGCTTGTGGTTAAGGGAACAATAGGGATAGCAGGATGCTCAGGGACTCCAATGGCTAGGGCTGCTACTGTCCCTACGACTGGAAGGATAAAGGGAAGAGATGGTGTAACTGGAGTGGAGGAGGGGCGACCTGACTGGAGTGTTGCTTTAGAGGTGGGGCATCTAAGCTGAGAGGGAGCACAGGAGGAAGGACCTTCTTTTCTTCTGTCCTCTAATACCTGTCTAGTATCTCATGGGCCAAATCCTTTGAGATGCCAGTTTGGTGGTGCAGTCCGTAGGAATAGCCTATCAGGAATGGGGTGAGGGGAGGGCAAGTGGAGACTAGCACAACAACAAGTCTGTAATTTTATAGACTTTATTGTGTAAGAAAAAGCTAAATTTATAAGAAAAGTGAGTGAATTTAAAGGAAAACATGAAGTAATAGCACCGATAAAAATCACGGCTAAAGTTTGTGAAACATGGTGTTATGGATTGAATTATGTCCTCGGAAAATATGTGTTGTAAATTCTGATCTCTATGCCTGTGGTTATAATCCCATTTGAGAATGGGTTGTCTTTGTTACGTGAATGAGGCAGGATTAGTGTAGGGTGTGTCTTGAGTCAGTCTCTTTTGGGATATAAAGAGATTTAACAAGCAAGCTAGCAAGCAGAGAGCCACATGAAGATCTCTAATGAAGTAGGAAGCGGAAGCTCAGCAACATGGAGCTTCCTCCAGAGCCGATTGAGGGAGAAGGCCTTCTCCTAGAGCCACCACCCTGAATTCAGACTTCTAAAGATCACAGCCTTCAGAATGGATTGCACCTCAACATAAAACAAAAATCCTCACAAGTGGACCAGTAAGCAACATCATGTTAAACAGAGAGAAGATTGAAGTCGTCAAGGATGTCATTTTACTTGGATCTACAATCAACACCTATGGAAGCAGCAGGCAAGAAATCAAGAGACGCATTGCACTGGGCAAATCTGCTGCAAAAGACTTCTTTAAAGTATTGAAAAGCAAAGGTGTCACCTTGACGACTAAGGTGCGCCTGACCCAAGCCATGGTGTTTTCAGTTGCCTCAGATGCATGTGAAAGCTGGATGGTGAATAAGGAAGATCAAAGAAGAATTGACACTTTTGAATTATGGTGTTGGCGAAGAATATTGAATATACTATGTACTGCCAAAAGAACGAACAAGTCTGTCTTGGAAGAAGTACACCAGATTGCTCCTTAAAAGCGAGGATTGCGAGACTGCGTCTCACATACTTTGAACATGTTATTAGGAGGGATCAGTCCCTGGAGAAGGACATCATGCTTGGTAAAGTAGAGGGACAGCGAAAGAGAGGAAGACCCTCAATGAGATGGATTGACACAATGGCTGCATCAGTGGGCTCAAGCATAGCAACCATTGGGAGGATGGCGCAGGACCGGGCAGTGTTTTGTTCTGTTGTGCATAGGGTCACTGTGAGTCGGAACCGACTCAAGGGCACCTAACACCAAGAGCCTCCTAAACTGTGAGAAAATAAATTTCTGTTTGTTAAAGCCACCTACTTTTGGTGTCTGTGTTATAGCAGCACTAGATGACTAAGACACACGGGAAACAATTCTGCGAGCTGCATTGCACTCAGCACAGAAAGTCCAATATGCTTACTGTCTTGGTCTCCTAGGACTGTGGTGAGCCACAAAGTTGGTGTTTAAACCACAGAAGTTTAGTCTCTCACAGTTCTGGAGGCTGTGTCCAAATTAAAGATGTTGGCAGGGCCGTGCTGTCTTGGAAGGCTCCAGAGGAAGATCCTGGTCTTGTCTAGCTTCTGGTGACCCTGGGTGTTCCTTGGTGTTCCTGGATTTTAGGTGTATCTTTACGTGGAGTCTGTCTTCCCCCCAGTGTGACTCTGTCTCTCTTCTCTTTTATAAGACGTCGCTTAGGAGGGATTAGGACCTACCCTACGCTATATGATCTTCTTAACATGTAGCATCTTCAAATAAAACCGTATTTCCAAACAAGGTCACCTTCACAAGTACGGAAATTAGGACTTCAGCATCTTTCTGGGGGGTACAATTCATTCGTAACACTTACTGTAGGATTTATTTTTCTGATTCATTTTAGAATATTTTTATTGTAATATATTAATTATTGTCTGGATAGTGTTCTGCATGCATATGTTTTCCAGACAACTAAAGCTTAAACCTTTTAAGTATGTGTAGTTTTATTCATCTGGTTCAGATGGACTTTTTCCTAAAGTGTATCTAATTTCCTCATCTGTTTAACTAGAGCAGTGATCTCAAACTCTAGTATATATCAGAATCACTTGAGAGGGTGTAGGGTTTATAATTAACTTTACCCAAAGAATTTGGTCTTTGTCTTTGGTTCCTGAGAGATAACCTCTAAAACCTTAAAAATTTCCCCAGTAATTCGTGTCTTTGTTATCTAAGAAGGCTCCAGACCTGTTTTTGCTTATGAAGTGACTCTTGGGTAGGGGCTGGCCAGACCAAAAAGACCCACCACTTGGTACTAACCCAGCCTCGGGACAGGGGAAGGCAGGGGAAGGCCAGAAGTTGCGTTCAACCACTTGGGGCAGTGATTCAGTCAGTCTGCCTACATAATGAGCCTCAATAAAAAGCTCTGGAGGAGGAAACTCCATGGGCTTCCTGGCTGGTGATAGACATCAGTGCAGAGGGGAGGGCTGTTGTTATCAGTTGCCTTAGAGTCGATTCCGGCTCATGGCGACCCCATGTGTGCAGAGTAGAACTGCTCCATAGGGTTTCAAGGCTGTGACCTTTCAGAAGCAGATTGCCAGGCCTGTCTTCCAAGATGCCTCTGAATGATTCAAGCCGCTAACCTTTCAGCTAGTAGTCTAATGGTTGACTGTGCCACGCAGGGACTCCCGTGGGAGATAGTGCATCCCTTTCTGGGGCATGGAAGCTCTGCATTGGGAACCCTCCCAGACCTCGCCCATGCATCTCTTCATTTTGTATCCTTTTTGCCGTAATAAAACTAATCGTAAAGTATAGAGCTTTGCTGAGTTCTGTGAGTGTCATTCTGGTGAATTATCGAACCTGAGGGAGTAGTGGGAGACCATCAGGATACGGCTGGCATCCTGAGGGGGTAGTGGGAAACCCCTGAATTTGTAGCCAGCAGGTCAGAAGTGAGGGTGTCATGGCTATACCCAAGCTTGTGACTGGCATCTGAGGTTTTGGGCAAACTTATAGTCTTTTTAACTGTAAAAGGTACTGGAGAACTGTGCCCTTTTAATTTGTGAGCTCTGCCCTAGCTCTGGTGGATAGGGTCTGGTGGGAAGATGGTACTGCTAATGAGCAGTTCGTGTCAGAAGAGAATTAGGACACCACAGAATTGAACTGCATTGACTTGATGGATCTGATCCAAACCTGAGTTTCTTGTTTAGTAGGTCTAGAATAGGGCCTGAGGAGATGTTGATATTACTGGTGCAGATACCGAACTGGAATAGGGCACCACTAGAACTAGAGTATACTGAGCTTAATTTAACTTTTTCTTCATGACTTAGGGTCATCTAACCTACAAAGATGTATTTGGCTACTGAAATGTAGGGATGTTTGTTCTTTTGTAATGGGCTTTTTTAAAGTTGAGGTCAGTTTTATAATCTGTATTTCCTTTTACTCTCTAGCTCTTTTGCTGTCATTCATTGTGCCACTAGTAAGTCTCATGTCTCACTCTCATTTTCTTGTACTGAGCTGCTATGGGCTGATTAGATAAACTGACCAAATTTTAGTTGAGAAAAGAGGAGGTCTCTCAGCAAAGTACATGAGTTTTGTTATATCAGTTGGACTGTTGGGTTGTATTTCCTGATTTTTTTTTGCAAGGTATCTAAGGCTGCCATACAGGTGACCTCTGGTTAAGTATGGTATACAGCTGGCCTGTGGGTAAGGATGCTGTTCATCTTCAATTGTGTTTACTTGTCTCCTTTGATGAGTAGCCCTTCTGCTTAATGACACTGAAGCCTCATCTCTGATATCTGTGTATGGGCCTGTGGTAGAAATAATCATCCCAGAGCTCTCTGGTGCTTTCAGTAGCTAAACACCTTAGAGGAAGTCCCCCAAAGATTATTCTATACTAAAGTCTTGCTACAGTGCTTTAGCTACCTTTTTATCTATTAAGTATGTATTTTACTTTTTTCAAAGTTTTACACTTTTTAAATTAAACTGTATTATACATTTGAGAATGGATAAACAAGTAACTAGTATTGTATGTATGTTTTTACTTTAAAAAAGTAAGTCTTGGATGTAGGAATATAATTGCCCCTCCAAAGTAACTAATGTGTGTAAGATTAGCGTAGAAAAGGGTAACAGTGAATTTTGTGTTTTTCAGTAGTGGGTTTAGGGTTATCACTTCCTGGGTTGGCTAGAAAGCTTACATTGCACATCTGTTGAAATTTGTTTGGAGAACACAAGTCATTAGACACTTCCGAGTTGTTACTCACCCTTTTCAGACAATAAGGAAATACTGTTTCTCAAGTGCCTGTTGTCAGAGGTGTCTTGTCTTTTCTGCTGACAGGATTTTTCAAGGCGTCTTTCCCTTGGGTTTGCTTTCCGTTCAGATTTGTGTGGGCTGCCTTAACTTCAACCTGTGTGTGTATACCTGTTAAGTCGTTTTTTCCCTTCTGTGACTTTTTCTCTAAAATCTTGCAAATGGTACTTTATGGAGAAGATTGTTGCCTAAAATCGATAACCTCACCCTCAGTTTGTTTCTACTAGGTTTCTTCCTAGTTAGTAATAACATTCTCAGTATATGTCTCTGTTCTGCTTCAGAAGTTGGGAAGTACTTTCACATTATTCCATTTAGTCTTCACTGTATTTCCTGTCAGGTAACAATGGGGGTTTACCAGAGTACCGGGGGGGGGCTCCCATTCGCCCCTCGGTCACACCAATCCCAAAGCCTGTGCTGTTGCTCTCCTGGTGTCCCATAGTCGTCATTGGTTAGCTGGGCAAGTCACCTAGCTTGAGTGTTTTCATCCAGACCAACTTCATAAAGCTGTTGTCAGGGTTAGCTTGAATAATGTGTATAAATTGCTTAGAACAGTGCCTGACATGTAGCAAAGCTACAATAAACACAATTCTAATAGTTATTATATCACATTTCTTTTTTCCTTTAGAAGTTGCCATAATGAAATTAATTTCTCAGATTTTCAGGCAACGTTTGATACAGTGAAATTTCACCATCAAAAAAGTTTTTCAGTTATTTTTTGAGCTTATTGTGTTGGGTTAGTTGTCTCTTCTTTTTTAAAATAATTTTAGTTGTCTAAGTTTTTGTTCTTTTGTCTTAAAATGTCAAATAAAATAACTACTTGGGAAGACCGTTGAAGCTATTTATATTGTTTTTAGTATACTGGGATCAAAATGGATGCCTTTTCTCTGAGATTAAAACATTTTAGTGCATATTTTATTACTAAATCTAAAAGATATGTTGGTTATTTGATGGCCTATTGAGATTTTGTAAGGATAAGAATAATATGGCCATTGAGGTGCTTATTGGCTCATGGGTGTTTGCATATGGAAGAAAGAAAAAAGTAGGAATTTCGTAATATCTATAGCATTTGTAAAATACCATTTTGTCCGCATTAACTCAAGAAGTGAGTTAAACTTGGTTAAACAGAGTATCGTCATCGTTAACTGAACTTCGGCGGAAATAGTTGCATTTTCCCTTGGGGCCTTTTATAAGCAGGTTTTTTTAAATAATATTAATTGAGTTTTTGTGAAAGTTTACACAGCAGGTTAAGTTCACATTTGACAGTTTCCACATAAATTGTTCAGTGACCTTAGTTACATCAGTCGCGTTTTGTCAGCCTTCTCGTCAGTTGTGTTCAGTTTGTTCCCTTTGCAGTACTCTTGTTTCCCTGCCCCTTTACCTTCTCATCTTTGCTTTTGAGTAATTGTTGACCTTTTGGTTTCAAACTGATAGTTTTAGGTAGGGCACTGATCTTATGGGTAATACCCTTTATTTTGTGTGCTGCTCTGCTATTTCACTAAGAGGTGATCTCGGGATGTGCTCGGTTCTAGGTTTGAAGAGTGTCTCTGGGCGATAGTCTCAGGGAGTCCTCTGTTCTCTACTGTTCCAGTTTGCTTGACTTTTTTTTTTTTTTTTTAAATAAGAATTTGAGTTCTGTTCCATATTTTTCTCCCATTGTGTCTGGGACCAACTGTTGTGACCCCAGTTGGAACACTCAGTGGTGGTAGCCTGGCACCAGCTTGTTCTTCTGGTCTCAGGGTAGATGATGTTGTGGCTCAGGTAGACTTGTTTCTTCTCTGTGCTTTTGGTTACCTTCTTAATATTTTGCTCCTGGCAAGTAGAGACCTGTAGTTGTGTCTTAGATGGCTGCTCACAAGCTTTTAAGACCCCAGATGCTACTCACTTTACTAGGATGCAGAACATGAGTTTTGTGAACTGTTATGCCAGTTGACTGGGTTGTCCCATGAAACTATGGTCCCAAGCCTTCAAACCCAGAAAAGCAATCATGGAAGGTGTTTGATTATGTTTGAGGAGTATCCATATTTGTGTCTTCAGTGAATATATATGTCTGCACCCACTTACTTGTATTTACACGTACTTACAGATACTTCTGTCTGTTCTCCTCTGTGTACACAACTGTGCCTACCCGTATACCAATTTGCCTGTTGGGAATTTTTTTTAAGAATAAATTTCTAAAACTGCCTTATGTGTTTTTCCCTCCCAGCAGGGCCTTCTTAGCAGGGTTACAGAATCTGTTAAGAATATTGTGCCTGGATGGCTACAGAGATATTTCAACAAGAATGAAGATGTATGCAGCTGCTCAGCAGACACAAGTGAGGTGCCACATTGGCCAGAAAATAGAGAAGATGCCCATCTCCTGTATGCTGATGAGGAGAGCACCCACGTAAATGATGGGAGGCTCACCCCTGAGCCAGCAGTCAGTAATACAGAAGGTAAGTGGGATGCTGGTATTTCCTTAGAAACAATAGACTGTCATGTCCTGATTTTAAATCCATTACCTGGCTGTGTTAAGTCTAACTAAGTAGTACATAAACCATACAGGAGAGCGTGCTGATCAGGTTCAAATTGGAGATGGTTTTTATTTGTCAGCTGTGTGTTTCTTAAGGGGGCCAGTATGCTACAGCGGTTAAGTGTGCAAGCGCTGGTGTCAGGGGGACACTCTGCTATAGTGGTTAAGTGTGCAAGCACTAGTGTCAGGGGGACACTCTGCTATAGTGGTTAAGTGTGCAAGTGCTGGTGTCAGGCATTAGTGTTGAATTTTCATCCCACCAATTACTACACATGTGGCTTTGGGCAAGATAGTTGGTCTGTTTTCTCTTCTGTATCCTCCTGAGTTGTTTTGAAAAGAGTAAACCTGAAGCCCTTAGCGTAGATCCTACTACCACGGAACAACAACAACAAAAAAAACCCAAACCCGTTGCCATCAAGTCTATTCCGACTCATAGCGACCCTGTAGGACAGAGTAGAACAGCCCCATAGGGTTTCCAAGGAGCACCTGGTGGATTTGAACTGCCGACCTTTAGGTTAGCAGCCATAGCTCTTAACCACTGCACCACCAAGGCTCCAGCACTAAGTAAGCAGCGAGTGAAGGTTAACTGTTTCAGTGAAACTGTGACCGTGCCTCCCACCGTGTGCGTTTGTATATAGTGTGACTTGCTGTTGGCTCCTGTCCTCTGCAGCAAGCACATCCGGGTTGTTTCACTGATCCCACAATTGAGTGACCCTGCATTTTAAAGCACCGAACATTTTTGGAACCACTTACAGTATTTTGGTGGGAATTACATTAGTGAATAAATGCAGTGTAACCCGTGGATCTGGTGTACTTGGGAATATTACTCTGTCGTTTCATATATACATGTGTGTGCACGTGTGTATATACATCTGTATGTAGATGACGTGGACTTTAGTCTCATCCAGACTGTGTTCTTCATCGGGCCTGGTTTGGAGGACGAGGGGGCTCCGTAAGTACAAAAAACGGGCATTGCTGCTAGCAGCATACCTTCATACAGAATTACATCGTATTGGATTTCTTTTTCCTCTGTAACTTCTGTGTATGCTTGCTTTAATTGATGTCTGCCAATAGCTAGAAAATTACCGTATCATTATTATCCTATAGGAGAAACGGTTGCAGGGGTAAGGGAATGGGATAAGTAAAAAGCATTTTTTATGCTACAGTATGCTACAAAGTTAGAATACTTCATACCCTAAGAAATGTTTCAGCCTGTATATGTGAGTCCTGGCTGCAGAGAAATTGAACTATTTATAATGTTTACATGCCAGTTGAACCAGTAGGCTTCTTTCTACTCTTCTGCCAGGAGTTCTCTTAACTTGAACATACATGATAAGAAATTCGTATATATAAAAGCAATTTAGATGTGATATTAGATTTTTTAAATTGAATGTTTCATGAATAGTGATTTTTAAAAAGAATTCTTCATTGTCGTTCTTGGTGCATGTTGCTTTTTGTATAAAAGCACTTCAAAACTAAATAGTCCAGAATTGTTTTGTATTGCTTAAAAGCTGTTAGTATTTTTTGAAGACAAACTTTTAGAAAAGCAGCACAAAGAAGAAAATTATAAAGTAGCAAATACAATCCAGCAGCACCTTAAAGTATGTTGTGACGTTCTGGTCACTGGGGGGTGGGGCAGGATGTTACTCTAGTAATGCAGGGACTCCTTCAGCATTAGGGAATTGTTAACATAATTTACCATCTCTGTAGATGGCATGATCTTAACAGCTTTTCTCTTTTTAGTAGATTCTAAGTAGGCATTGGCTGAAACTTAAAATCCATTCCTCTTTATTTCTGTTCGGAGGTTTTTTTTCCTTAAAAAACTACTGCTTCCTTAACAGTCTTTCAAACCAAAGGCCTGAATTGTGTTTAATGGCGATACATTAAAAGCATTTGCCTTGAAGCCAGGAATAAGAATCCTGTTTAATGGTGAAACATTAGAAATGTTCCCATTAAGTTCAGGAATAAGATGGAAGCCCATCAAGACCACCTCTAGAAATTAAAAATGTCATTAGATGAGAGGACGTATATATACGTATAGCTGTTGGGAACAACGAGGCAAAGTGACCCTCGGCTTGCAGATAATACCTGGCAACCCCAAGAAAATCACTTGATTTTTAAAAACTTAGAGTGAGAGAACTTTATCACAAAATTAATATTATAAAATCCAATCATTCTTATTTAAGCAGTATCCAGTTAGAAAATATTAAGGAAGAAAGAATCCCGTTTATAATATCAAACAATGAAACCAGAAATATACGTAACAAGTATGTGGCACTCTGTAAGAAGAAATTCTTTCGAGTTCTCCTGAGGTATGTATGGGAGATCTGAACAGAAGGGAAGCGTAGGTAGGAAAGGTGCTGAGAACAGTGTCAGTTGTTCGTTTTAAATCTTTTACATTCAGGGGGATCTCAGTCAGAATAACCTCAGCAGGTCTTTTAGGAGCTTTGGATATATTTGAAAATGTCTACTTTAAAGTCTTTGTCTACTAAGTACAATATTTTGGCCATCTTGGGTTCAGTTTCTTTTATTTATGTAATTTATTGTATTCCTTTTTCGTGGTTGAGAATACACACGGCAGAACATCCACCAGTTCAGCAGTTTCTACGTGTAAAATTCAGTGACATTGTTTACATTCTTTGAGTTGTGCAGCCATTCTCACTCTCTTTTTCTGAATTGTTCCTCCCTCATTAACATAAACTCACTGCCCCCTAAGTTTCCGTCTGATCTTTTGAGTTGCTGTTGTCAGTTTGATCCCATGTGGGTAGATCTTAAAAGAGCACAATGCTCAAGGCAGACAGTCTTTACTAGTTAAGTTAAACTGTTGTTTTGGTTTTAAGACTTCAGGGGATATTTTTGATTTAAGGTTTAAAGAGTATCTCAGGGCAGTTGTTTCAGGCGTTCGCCCAGCCTCCTTGGCTCCAGAAAGTCTGGATTCCATGAGAATTTGAAATTCTGTTTTGCATTTTCCCTCTTTTTGATCAGGATTCTTCTGTAGAATCGCTGATACAAATGTTCAGTGGTGGTAGCCAGGCACCATCCAGTTCTTCCAGGTCTCATGACAAAGGAGAAGGCAGTTATTCATGGAGGTAATTAGCCACACATTCCATATCTTCCTTTTATTCCTGACTCTCCTTCTTCCTCTGTTGCTCCAGGTCAATAGAGAACAATTGTCTTGCCTTGGATGACTGCTTGCAAGCTTTCAAGACCCCAGGCACTACACAAAGAAATAGGAGGTAGAAGAGAAGCACTAAACACGTTCTTAGGCCAATTAACTGGGATGTCCCATGAAACCATGACCCTAAACCTCTAAACCAAGGGACCAAATCCCATGAGGTGTTGGGTTGTACATAAGCAGCCTCAGCAGCTACTCTTTTTTTTTGGTCATTGTAAATATATTTATCACACAACTTTTGCCAGTTAAACTTTTTACAGGTGTAAAAGTTATTAACAGCAATTACTTTAATCAGCCGTGCAACTCTACCCTTACTATGATTTTTCCATCACCGTAAGCTGAAACTCTGTACTACATAAGCAATAACCTTGAGTTCAGTTTCTGCTGACTATTTTTTTAACACTGTAGGTCACATTTTTCTTCTTCTTTCTCTATCTAGTGATTTTTTACTAAATATTGGCATTTTGAATAATACAAATAGAGACTCTAGATTCTGTTTTCTTCCTCTGAAGACTGTTGATTCTTGTTTTAGCAGGCAGTTGAATTACTGAATGATCATTTTGACTTTTGTAGACTTAGTTTTGTGCTTTGTTGGATCAGATTTGTGGAAAGCCCAAGCTGTTCCTAAACCCCTCTGATGTGGTAGGACTTAGCCTGCAAACTCGGTCTTTTTAGTATGGGTCTAGAGTAGGTCTCATTCTAGGCCGTACTACTGAAGGGAAGCTTTTTGGTACCTCCGCTGAATGCCAGGGATTTAAGGACGTGTTAATAAAATCTCTAATTTTGGCGTGACTAGACTGTAGTATATCCTTGGCACTGCTTTTTCCCCTAACATTGTTTGTCTCTGGAATCTCCGTTCTCCTTTCAACTCCGCTGCTATTTGCTGAGCTTTAGGTGGTCTCACTCCGCACGCGTGTAGCCCATCCACTCAGTGACCTTCCGCGTGGACTTCTGGAGGCCTCTACACAGTGCCCCACTTTTCCATCGCGCTGAATTCTGACTTCTGCTCACTGCTTTAGTGGACTTCAGTTTTCTGTGCCAGGTTTGAAAGTTGCTCCCACGCAGAGAAGTAGGTAGTCCTGGGGCTTAGCTAGTGAATTTTCCTGTGCTGTTCCTGTTGTCTGGAAACAGTTCCCTCATATATCTTGTCCACTTTTATAGTTGTTTATAGCAGAAGAACTGGTCTGTTGTCAGTTACTCCATCCTACCTGGAAGCATATTTTGAGAACTTGACAATTCTGAAGTTCTTGAGAATACATCTAGACATGAATAGGGAAATTCTGGAACAGAAGAGTAAAGGGAGAGGGGTGGGCCGGAGTAACTGTAGTAGGCATTAAATGTGTTCTAAGGCTGTAGCATTTAAAGTACTACATTTCTGGTACAGAAATAGGTTCATCATTAAAAGAAGGGGAAAAACTTTTTGAAATTTACTACGTGGCAGTGAGTGGCTTCTCAGGTCAATGAGGAAAGGAGGACTTACTTAAAAAATTATTTTCAGATATAAACTGGCTAACCATTTGGAAAACAACGAAACTGAATCCCTCCTGTATCATAACTGATTCCAGATGGGAGTCAAGATATAAACATATTGAAATAAAAGCAAGAGCATCCCCCCTCCAAAAAAAAAATATCTGAAAGTTTTCATAGTTCTGGAATGGTAAAAGCCTCTGTAAACAAGATACAAGATTGATTAAGTGCTATTTTCTGTGTCACAAAAGATACCATCAAAAACATGAATGGGTCAGCCAACTGGGAAAAAAATTAATCTTGTTAGTAATAGACTACTTCAGTAAATAGTTAACAGAAGAAGACATATAAATGGCCAGTGAATGTAAAAAGAATGCTTAATATCTCTTATTTAAATTAATGCAAATAAAATGATGTCATTTGACATTAGATTGAATAGAAATCAGGAAAGGTTAATATCCTGTGTTGGAAGCTCTGGGGAAATGTACACTCTCATTTGCTATGTGTGGGATCTTTGGATCGATATCTGTCATGAGCAAAGATGAGCATACACTCTGATCCGGTATGATAGAGCAATTCCGCGTTTCATCTTTATCCCATTGATTCTGAGGATACTTTGGGAGGGCTTAGGCTAATTTATGAGCCCAACTTCAGACTTAACTGAGTCAGATTCTTTCGTGGGTGGCTCAGGAATATTTAACAGTTTCTCCTTATAATTCTCCTGCATACTTAAACTTAGAGAGCCATGGATTTATCCAAAAGAATATTTTTACAAGTATGCACATCTAAGTACATGTATGTTTGATGAAGTATTGGGAAAATAATTACATAAATAACTACAGTAAATCCATAGGATGGTATGATGGAATACAGTGTAGTCTTTAAAGGGAATACTCTGTATGTAGAGACAAAATTATATTGTAAGTGAAAAAAAATCATGTAACGGTACATACCACCATTACATATTTAGGGAAAATGTATATTTGTGTATACACAAAATATCTGGAAGGATACGCAGATGTAACAATTATGGTTGCTTCTAGAGAACAGCCTTTTATGACTTGGCTTTTTTTTTTTTTAATTGTACTTCAGGTGAAGGCTTACAGAGCAAATAGTTTCTTGTTAAACAGTCAGTACATGTATTGTTTAATGACATTGGTTAACAACCCCACGACATGTCAACACTGTCCTTTCTCAACCTTGGGTTCCCTGTCACCAGCTTTCCTGTCCCCTCCTGCCTTCTAGTCCTTGTCTCTGGACTGCTGTGCCTCATTACTCCCATTTTGTTTTATCCTCGGCTGTCCAACCCTCGGCTGAATGGTGAACCTCGGGAGTGCCTTCACCACTGAGCTAAAAGGGTGTCCAGGGGCCATACTCTCAGGGTTTCTCTAGTCTCTGTCAGGCTAGTAAATCTGGTCCTTTTTTTGTGAGTTAGAATTTTGTTCTACATCCTTTTCCAGCTCTGTCTAAGACCCTCTATTATGATCCCAGTTAGAGTAGCCAGTGGTGGTAGCTGGGCACCATCTAGCTGTACTGGACTCAGTCTGCTGGAGGCCATGGTAGCTGTGGTCCATTAGTTCTCTGGACTAATCTTTTCCTTGTATCTTGTTCTCTTCATTCTCCCTTGCTCCCGAAGAGGTGAGACCAGTGGAGTATCTTAGATGGCCACTCACAGGCTTTTAAGACCCCAGAAACTACTCACCAAGGTAGAATGTAGAACATTGTCTTTATAAACTGTGTTGTGCCAGTTGAGCTAGATGTTCCCTGAGACCATGGTCCCCACAGCCATCCGCCCAGCGAGTCAGTCCCTCAGGGAGTTTGGAAGTGTCTGTGGAGCTTCCATAACCTTTCCTTGTACAAGTTGTGCTGGCTTCCCCGGTATTGTGTACTGTCTTACCCTTCACCAAAGTTACCACTTATCTATTGTCTGTTTAGTCCCCCTCCATCCCTCGTAACCAACAAAGATGGTTTCTTTTTGTGTGCAAACTTTTATGTAAGTTTTTACAGTAGAGGTCTCATACGGTATTTGTCCTTTTGTGATTGACTTATTTAACTCAGCGTAATGTCCTCCAGTTTGATCCATGTTATGAGATTCATCCTTGTTCTTTGTCATTTCATAATACTCCACTGTGTGTATGTACCATAGTTTGTTTATCCATTCATCTGTTGATGGGCATCTAGGTTGTTTCCATCTTTTTGCTATTGTGAACAGTGCTTTAATGAATATGGGTGTGCATATGTCTATTTGTGTGATGGTTCTTATTTCTCTAGGATATATTCCTAGGGGTGGGATTGCATTTTGTAGTGCTTTTTTTTTGTGGTGCTGATGTTTTCTTTGTTCCTCTTACTTCGCTGTGCTGAGTTCTTCTGTTTGTGGATTTTTTTTTTCATTTCTTCTGTTTTTGTAGGTTTTGTTTTTACTGAGACTTTATGTTTTTCTTCTTTATTTTGTTGAGTAGGTTTGTTAACTTTCTTTGTGGTTATCTTGAAATTTACCCGTATCTTCCTAGGTTTGAAGCAGTCTATTATTACTTGATATCACGTTGCCTTCCTCTCCATTAGAAGGTTCTATACCTATACTGTTTATTCCTAATCTTTTATTGTTCTGATGCTGTTGTCATTTACAGATCATAACCTCTCTGGTTCCCTGTTGTAATTCTTTTGGTTTTGGGTAGTCCTTAAGAGTTCATTTCCTAGGTTGGTATCTGGCTCGTATAATCCTGTGTCCTAAATTCAGCCTGTGAGCTGATGTTGTTTGTTCACAGATCGAAGGACTCCCTTTAATAAGTCTTGTATGTTTGGTTTGGTTTTTTCATAGTCCCTTAATTTCTGTTTATCTGGAAATGATCTGATTTCACCATCGTATTTAAATGAGAGTTTTGCAGGATATATTATTCTTGGCTGGCAATTGTTTTCTTTCAAGGTTTTATATTTGTCATTCCGTTGCCTTGGCTTCATGGTTTCTGCCAAATAATCTGAACTTAGTCTTATTGTTTCTCCTCTGTATGTGACTTTTTGTTTTTCTCGAGCTGCTCTCAAGATTCTTTGTGTGTCTTTGGTTTTAGCGAGTGTGATTATGATATGCCATGGTGATTTTCTGTTGGGGTCTATCCTATCTGGGATTCATTAAGCTTGTTGGATGGTCAGCTTTTCATCTTTCAT
>NW_004444039.1:7774034-7781008 GCF_000243295.1 Trichechus manatus latirostris | reverse complement strand
CTTCTATGACACTGTCCATTTCTGAAATCTTGTTGTTTATCTTTTGGATTTCTAATTGTTGTTTTTGTATGATTTCTAGTTGTGATTTATTTTAGCATTTTGTTCCTGTGTTATTTTCTTGAATTCTTCCATTTTTTGTTTTTGTCTGTATTTTCCATGAATTTGTCTATTTTTTCCTCCTTTATGTCTGCTTTTTGCTTCAACTCTTGGATAATTCTGAGTATCAGAGATTTGAATTCCCTATCAGTTAGGTCTAGTGCTTTTTCTTCTACTGGAAAGTCACCTGGTGTTTTATTTTGGACGCCTACTGGAACCATCCTGTCCTGTTTTTGAAAATATTTTGATATTGTCTGCTGTCTTCGGGGCATTCAGTGGTTATTTTCCTCGTGTACTGATTGTAGATTTGTTTGTTTCGTCCTGTTTCGTTTTATTTGGTTATATCTGAGCAGGTGGTCTGTGCATTCTTTGTTGTTTGCTCGTCTGTGGGCACGATACTTCTCACCTCCTTCTCCAATGGGTAGGGTCTGTCACTCAGGTGTGGTACAGCAGGTCAGGTCTAGCTGAAGGGGAGTCGCTGGGATGGGTTGTTTGTGGCAAATTCCAGGGCTGACAGTGTGGACCGGAAATCGGTGCAAGGAGTGTGACGTTCAGCGCATGGTGCAGGTCGGCAGGAAGGAGGGGGTAGATTGTGATGTGTGGAGCTAAGATGGGTATGGGAAAGATGAGAGAGGGGAGAGAGGAACAGGAGCCAGAAACACACACACACAAGCAAAAAAGAGCGCTAAGGGAGCTTGCTATTAGAGTGGAGAGATGAGAGACTGAGAAATGGGGAAAAACAAAGATACAGAAAAAAAGAAAAAGGTTAAAAGAAAAAAATGAATAAATTGAGAAACTGGAAATGAAGACCAAAAGGGAATAAGAGAGAAGAAAACAAAACAAAGAACAAAAACAGAAAACAAAAACAAGCAAAAAGAAATCCCCGCGGGGATGTCCCTGTGCATCTGCATGGAGTAAGGGAGTAGCTTCCAAGCCGCACGGTACTGCCTGGCTAGAAGGGTCTCCCAAGCCGAGAAAAGAAAAAGAAAACAAAGAAACAAACAAATCAAAACAGAACCAATCAGAGCAAACAAACAAACAAACAAAAAAGCCCCGGCGGTCCCACCAGCGTGGCGGCATCGGCCGGGAAGCAGTTTCATGGTTGAGCGGTGTTTCACAGCCTTTCAGAAAGAAGCAAAGATCGCCCACGGAGCCAGGTATTTGAGAGAAAGGAGGGGGAGGTGGTGAGAGGCAAGGAAGAAATCTAAAGAAGCAGAAGAAAGCAACAC
This sequence comes from Trichechus manatus latirostris, assembly GCF_000243295.1. Taxonomy (NCBI): domain Eukaryota; kingdom Metazoa; phylum Chordata; class Mammalia; order Sirenia; family Trichechidae; genus Trichechus; species Trichechus manatus. Next base: position 7,779,683 of record NW_004444039.1, on the reverse strand, counting down.
CAACAGCCAACGAAAGGTGCTTAGCGAGCTGGCCAGTGTGGGCAGGTGGAATCCAAGCGACACCGAGGTGAAGCTGGTGCTACCCAGCCAAGCGACTGTGGCTGCAGGAAGCAGAAGAGGCTGAGTGGGGATGAAGAAGGTTGGGGGGTGGGAAAGCCTGTATTGCTGGTTACCAGATGTTCTGTCTCTTGCTGGAAGCTCCGTGACGCTGCTTTCTCATGCCCCCTGTTCGCTGATCTCTGGTAGGAGTCCAAGATGGCGGATCCGTGCTGTGGTAGCTAATAGGGAGCCTTTGCAGGTATCTCTCCTCGTTCTCTGTTCTTGGTCAGTTCCTTATTCCATTCGGTGCTTGGCTGAGTTATCTCTTCATTTGATGCTTAGGGTTTCAGGATTGATGTGTGACTCCGTTTGACTTAGTTTTTCTGATCTTTGCTGCAGAGGGACGGTGTGGTACTTTTGACGATAGTGCCGTGTTGCCCAGAAGTCCTTAATTGACTTTTGAGAGGTTATTTTTTATGAGCACATGTTACGATAGTATCAATTCAAGGAAATCAAGAGCCGTAAAGTTTTAGAAGTTGTATGTGACCACTGAAATATATTTTGTCCCTAGGTTAGGTATATTAATTTCAGTTAGTTGAAACCTTGTTTGCCTGCAGAATGTCTCTAGTTGGGCTTGGCATGGGGAAGCCTCAGTGACTTGAAGTGAAGCTGTATTTATTGTATAGTGTGTTTTCTTAGAGACCATTTTGTTGTGATAATGTATGGCTTTTTCTAAGTTTTATATTCATAATATGAATGCTTTTCTTTTAAGAACCCTCAACAACTAGTACCGCTTCAAATTATCCAGATGTATTAACAAGGCCTTCTCTTCATCGGAGCCATCTGAACTTCTCCATGTTGGAATCCCCTGCATTACACTGTCAGCCATCCACCTCCTCGGCATTCCCAATAGGCAGTTCTGGATTTTCCCTTGTAAAGGAAATTAAAGATTCTACCTCTCAGCATGATGATGATAATATCTCGACTACCAGTGGTTTTTCTTCAAGAGCTTCTGATAAAGGTATTCTTGGCATTTGTACTAAATAATTTTGGTAGTAAAATTAAATTTCATGGAATGAATCTTTGTTCTGACTTAGTTGTAATTTTCATTTTTTGTTTTAAAAATCTAAGGCCTTGTAAATGGTGCTCGTCCTATGCATAACCTATTTTTGTTTCAGATATAGCTGTTTCAAAGAACACTTCAGTGCCACCTCTCTGGTCCCCAGAGGCCGAACGTTCTCACTCACTCTCCCAGCACACTGCCACCAGCTCAAAAAAACCAGCATTCAACTTGTCTGCCTTTGGAGCACTTTCCCCTGTGAGTACTAGATAATTGGATTTAATCGCATTAGTTTTGAGTGTTTATTTATAATTTCTCATTGTGTTTCTGTGCAGTCTCTTGGGAATTCTTCAGTCCTTAAAACAAGTCAGCTTGGAGATTCTCCTTTTTATCCTGGAAAAACAACATATGGTGGGGCAGCCGCTGCTGTAAGACAGGCTAAACTACGAAATACACCTTATCAGGTTGGTTTGAAAGATTGATAACTATCTTTTATTTTTTGATTATTGTACTTTAGATGAAGGTTTACAGAACAAACTAGCTTCTCATTAAACAATTCAATTAGTACACATACTGTTTTGTGACATTGGTTACCAACCCCATGACATGTCAACACTCTCCTTTCTTGATTTTGGCTTCCCTATTGTAACTATTTTTGAAACAAAGAAAGGATAAGTGGATATTGGTGCTCAAAAAATAGAGTCTTGGTTCATTTTTTCTTTGGTAAAATGATAGAACTGTGGATTACAAACGACTCTTTTCATTTAGGGAATATATAAATATTAACTGTGAACATTTTGTACATTAGATTTGTGTGTGTATGCACATGTGTTCGCACACATGAGAATTTGTCTCTCTCAGGAAGTGGAATGATTAATTACTTTGTTTTTTTATTGAAGTATGATTACATACAGTAAAATTTTCCCTTAGAGTATTTGAATTTTGATAAACACAGTGGTGTAATTACCTCTGCAGTCAGAATATTGAATGAGCATTTCTGTTACCCCAAAAAGTGTTCTTGTGCGTCCTCTGGAAACTAGTGATGTTTTCTTTCCCTGTAGTCTTGACTTTTCCAGAATGTCAGATGAATGTAATCGTAAAATATGTAGCCTTTTGAGTCTGTCTTATTTCACTTAGCATAATGCATTTGAGATCAGTCTATGATTTTACATATGTCAGTAGTTAATTCCTTCTTACTGCTCAGTAGTCTGAATATAATGCAGTTTATATATCCATTCACCACTGAAAGGACACTTGGGTTGTTTGCAGTTTTTGGCAATTATGAATAAAGCTACTACGATCATTTTGTGAGAACATTAATTTCCATTTCTCTTGGGTGAATACCTAGGAGTTACATTGCCAGGTCACATGGTAAGTATACACTACTTTATAATAAATTGCCACATTGAGTTCCAGAGGGGCTGATACTGCATTCTCACCAGTAATGTGAGAGAGTTCCAGTTGCTCTACATCCCTGCTAGCACTTGGTGTTGTCAGTTATTGGTGTTTGTTTTTTCCTTCTGGCGATTCTAATAGGCATGTAGTGGTAACTCCAACTCATTGTGGTTTAGTTTGTATTTTTCTAATCAATAACCATGTTGAACATATTTTCGTGTGTTTTTTTGCCATCAGTATGTTTTCTTGGTAGAGTGTTCAAACCTTTTGCTCATTTTTTAATTGGATTGTTTTCTTATTAATGAGTTTTGAGAGTTCTTATTCAGGGTATAGGTCCTTCATTAGATACGTGTTTAGCAAATGTTTTCTCCCATTTTGTGGCTTGTCTTTTCATTTTCTTAAGTACCTTTTGTAGAGTAGAAGTTTTTATTTCTGATGACTTTTTTTTTCCTTTTATGGTTTATGCTTTTGGTGTCGTACCTAAGACATTTTTGACTAAACCCGCATCACGGATTTTCTCTTATGTTTCCTTCTAGAAGTTTTATAGTGGTAGATTTTAATTTAGGCCTCTGATTCATTTTGAGTTAATTTTTGTATGCGATATGACATGTGGGTTCAAGTTCATCTTTTTTCATGTGGCTGTTTTGGTAACGTTTGTTGAAAACGCTCTCCTTTTTCCATTGAATTGCCTTTCCACCTTTGTTGAAAATCAGTTGACCATATATGTGGCTCTATTTCTAGACTTTGTTTTTTTCCATTGATCTATACGTCTGTTCTTTTGTCAACACTATACTGTCTTTATTAGTGTAGCTTTTTGTAAGTCTTGAAATCAGGCAGTGTGAGTCCTCCAACTATTTCTTTTTTCAAGCTTGTTTTGGCTTTCTAGGTCCTTTGCTTTTCCATAAAATTTTAGAATCAGCTTGTTGGTTTCTACAAAGTCTGCTGGGATTTTGATTGGGATTGCATTGAGTCTAAAGATCAGATTGGGGAGAATGGACATCTTAGCAAAATTGAGTCTTCCAATCCATGAACATGGTATGTCTCTCCCATTTATTTAGATCTTTATTCTTTTTCTTTCATCAGTGTTTTTGTAGTTTTCAGCATATAGGCCTTGCACTTATTTTATTAGATTTATCCCTAAGTATTTTGTGTTGTTTGTTGTTAGTCAGGAAGAAATAGGTAGCCTGGATAGTCCTATATTTATGAAATAAACTGAATTCATAGTTAAAATATATTCCAGCAAAGGAAACTTCAGGCCCAGATAGCTTTCTCGGAAAATTCTACGAAACATTTAATAAAGAAATAGTAGTAATTCTACACAAAATCTTCCATATAGTAGAAGAGGAAAGAACACTTCCAAACTTATTTTAGGAGGCCGTCATTACCCTTATACCAAACCAGACATACAAAAAGCTAGAGACCAATGTTTCTCGTGAATATAGATGCAAACCTCCTCAGCAAACTATTTGCAAATTGAGTCCAGCATGCAAAAAGGATTATACATCATCACCAAGTGGGGCTTATCCTGGGAATGCAAGGTTGGTTCAGTATTTGAAAATTAATGTAATCCACCATGTAAATAGACTGAAAAAAAAAAAACCATAGGAACAGCTCCATAGGTGCAAAAAAAAAAAAAAGACAAATTCAGCATCTGTTCCTGATAAAAATTCTCAACACACCTAGAAATAGATTGCACCTTCTTCAGTCTAGTAAAGCATGTCACCAGAAAGTCTTTAGCATCATATACTTAATGGTGAAAGACTGAACACTCTCGCCCAAGACTGGGAAGAAGGTAAGGATGTCTGCTTTCATGGCGCTTGTTCAACATTGTACTGCAGATTCTAGCCAGTGCTTTAGGCAAGAAAACAAAATACAAGGCATACAGATTGGAAAGGAAAAAAAAAATCATTTCTATTTGTAGACAGCATGCTTAGCTATATAGAAAATCCGAACGCTACAAAAAATGCTACCAGAACTAAGAGTAAGTTTAGCAAGGTTACAACAGGGTAACAGGATCAATTTATGAAATCGATTGTATTTACATATATTAGCAGTGAACAACTGGAAATCGATTACTTTTTAAAACAATTTAGTTTGTACCACTCTATGCTTGTCCTGATAGTTTCTTGAGATCATAAAAAGTCTCTTTTTTATCTGTACATTGTTCTGGTGCTTTTATTGTACATTACAGATTTGGACATTTTAAAGATGGAGGAGTAATATTTTAAGCATGTAGACTTTTGAAGAGGGAAATCTTTGTAAAGATAGTCATGACAAACACAGGAATGGCTGAAACACGTATATTTGAAGATTTTAACTTTAGTTACCTGCTGTCTTAACTAGAGGATATAGGACAGAGTACACCTGCCCAATAAGGCTTCCAGAGTGGCCGGTGGATTCCAACTGCCGATCTTCTGGTTGGCAGCTGAGCTCTTAACCACTGAGTCACCAGAAATTATGAGGCTTATTTCTGTGTATGTTTTTATGAAGGGTGATATTTGTGGAAAATGTTAACTGGATGTTGAGATTACACTGGGAGCTTTTTCTAAAGCTTGAGCTGGTTCAGAGAACTCCTTTTAAAATCTTACCAGTTAAGGTAGTTTAGCGTATTGGGGAGGAGAAGATGACACAAACTTGTGATTGACACAACAGTCTAAATCCGTGTGTTCCTGCCACTTCCTGCTCTTTTGCTCATAGGACCCTGCACTCCTAAACGCGGAGTCTCCACATACCCTTAGGATCGTTCTCAACACAGGCTCCCCAATGATTATAGTTTACGTTGGGGATGAAATCTACTTGCTGTTCCTTTTTTAGAGTATGAGAGCTAGGCATTTTATTGGTTTGTAAACTGACACCCTAAGATGCCAGTAGACTCCAGTGAAAGGACAGGCTATCGTATTTTTTGGGAGGATATTTTGATGTTGCCTCATGTTTTCCAGAGTCTTCAAAGCCTTCAGCCTGAACAGCAATCCCTAGTGGATCATCAAGTTATTAAGAAAACTAATGTGGACCATTACAGCTACTCTGAGGAGAATGAATCCTTGGTATTAGATAAACATTATTTATTATGGTTCAATTTTTCAGATATTATGAGCACTTTCTAAAAACTGGGTTATATTTTTTGATAGGATATCTATTTTTTTTTTTTTTTTTTT
>NW_004444039.1:7771022-7772597 GCF_000243295.1 Trichechus manatus latirostris | reverse complement strand
AGGGACCCCGGTCCAAAGGACGCGCTCTGCTCCTGGCACTGCTTTCTTGATGTTATGAAGTCCCCCTAGGATATCTATTTTTATATTGATCATTGCTAGATAGAGAAGTGGTTCAGCCAAACTACTGTTTTGTGGTAGCCACTTGATTGTTAGAATGTTATACAGTTGACCCTCCATATCTGAGGGTTCCGCATCTGCGGAGTCAACCAATTGTGGATTGAAAATATGCAGAAATAAAAAAAAGGCGAGAAAATTCCGAAAAGCATAACTTGAACTTGCCACACACGAAGCACTACGACAGTCCTCGCGAATGAAGTGGTGTGTAGCGTCCTCTGCTGTAGCCTCCTGCCATATCACAGCTCCTCAGTCTTTCTCCAGCGCTCACTGTTTGGGCATTGTTTGCCTCACGTCTTGTCATTATTCCCTAAGCAATACAGTGTAACAACTGTTTACATAGGATTTACATTGTAGTAGGTAGTCTGAGTCATCTAGAGATGGTTTAAAGTATACAGGAGGATGTGCGTGGGATATTTGCAAATACTACAGCAGTTTACATAAGGGACTTGAACATCCTTGGATTTTGGTATGGAGGGGCGGGTCCTGGAGCCAATCTGCCATGGATACTGTGGGATGACTATAGTGCATTCTTGAGAAAAGGAAGTATTTTATTGATATTTGTAAACATTGCCTTGTGTTAATGGGTACCTACCTGTTCTTTTTAAGGTTTTTTCCCCCGACCTCAATTTTAAGAAAGTTAAAACATCATTTATTAAGAAATAGCCTGAGTATTTAAAAAATTTTTTTTGTTATATAAAATTTTGAGAAGCAAGCAATGAGTAGTAGTAAAATTTTTAAATTTCCGTTGCAGTCCTTTTTTTAGCTACAGTATTTTTGTTTAGCTATTTTGGTATTTGCTAAATTAAAACTATATCATACCTATGATAAATAACTATTTTAATGCAGTTCTCATTAATTTTCTTTCATTTAAGTATTAGGGTAAATGGATTAAGGTAATACTAGAACTTTTTACCAATACCTTGTTTTTCCCATTTAACATAGCTGGCAGATCTTTCTTAGAGTGGTACATGCTATCTTACCACTTTTTTCTGGTTATAAGAATTATAATTTCTCAGGTAGGGAATTGTATTTTCAAGAAAGCCATAAAGAAAAAAAATAAACTTCAACTCTTTATGGCACCACCCAGAGATGAATTACTGTTAACTTTGGATATCCATTCTGTTTGGTAAATTTCTCATTGCATGAAATAATGTGCTTTAGGTTTTACATTCCAAAATAATAACCTAGGTTTTACTTTCCAGGCACCGGTCAGAAGGCAGATGAAAGCGAAGCAGCTGAGTGCGCAGTCGTACGGTGTGACCAGCTCAACAGCACGGCGCATATTGCAGTCTCTGGAGAAGATGTCCAGTCCTCTAGCGGTACATTTTTAACATCGTGATTAAATACAGGAGTGTAACCAGTTGCAACAAATTACCTTTGAGTTTAGTGAAAAATGTTAATTTTGTTATTATTTCAACATTAACAGGATGCAAAAAGAATCCCATCTGTTGTTTCTTC
>NW_004444039.1:7765191-7770724 GCF_000243295.1 Trichechus manatus latirostris | reverse complement strand
ACAGTCTTTATGGGTGACTCCTACCTTTTCAAAAATAAAAATAGAAGTGAATGAAGCTTTGACATGTTTAGTAATTAGAAGTTTAGTGAGTTAAAGTCCTTATTGAACATAGCCATCTTTGTAACCTTTCCTCATTAACCAACAGTATATCAAAACTGTGTAACAGAATTTCATATTGGCACATCTTCCATCAGTCAGCCAAGATGCTGTTCCAAGATGCTAGGTTTAATAAAAAATAACGTAGGTTACATCTTGATGCCCTGTTAGTGTGTTCTATTTGGTTAAAATTAGCTTTGGAGGTTACTTTGGAAAAAATAAAAACAAAATGCTTGATAATTAAAAGAAGTATCTTTTTTGTTACTTATATTTGTGACTAGTTAAAAGTATCCTTTAGGGGAGCAGATTCCTAGATGCTGACTTTTGAAAGCATCTGTTAAAACACCAAGTTCCCTAAAGGTAATTGATTAGAAGTATCTTAGTCTATGAATTAATTATGGGAACTGTATATAGAATACTGGTAAATTGTAATTATTCTTACTGACAGTCTAGTGCAGAAAAGAAAGCTAAAATTAGTTTTTTCTTAGAAGAGAGTAGCTTTACAGTTTTTAGAATTGCCTAGAAATTTGTAATCAGGCCAGAGGCAATTCATTACTAGCTGCTGTGATGGGATTAATTTAAGTTGTTAGCTGCTTTTCTTAGACTGAGTTTATATCAGATTGTTGGAAAAAAGGTAAATTTAAAAAATTCCTGCAATCTAAATACATTTTCATCAATAATTTTATTAATAACTGATTACAGTATGAATAAAATTTATTCATGAGTGTTAAGAGACATAAAGGCCAGAATACAATATTGTAGTTCATGTTGCATGGATGTAATCAGAATAGTCTACAAAATAGACTGTCTCATTGAGTTGTAGGGTCACACTTGTGATGAGGATTTAGGGAAGAGCTAGTAACTATACAGAGACTTTGTCTGGAAACCAATGCTGTTCACAGCTGCTGGTGAGTGAAAGGACTCTATTCATAGTGTTATAATCTTTGGACAGAGCAGAAGCTCTTGACTGTAGTCATCTTATTCTAACAGGATTTTTACTATGTTTCAGTGTAGCAAGGGACCGTTGACAAAACACTTGTGTAACTAGGTAATAAGGCCAGTTCGTTTCATAGTCTGGGAGTCTTACAGTTTTTAACAGTTAGACTTTAATTGTAAGGTTTTTTGTTTTGTTTTGAATAACCAATGGGGGAAAATCAACTTGGAAGGAGATTTGCTAACATTTTTTTTAGAATTAAGTGCTTTCATTACTACTTTAAAAATATTTTAATTTGCAGCTGAAGAAAGTTTAGATAGTAATTTGGGGAAAATGTAATCAATTTTAGTTAATATTTAAAATTCCATCTATAAAAGCTTAGATTTGTAGAGCTGTTTTGAATATATTTCCCATCGTGTGTGTGTGAGACAAGTGTGTGTGAAAAGTCATTGAGCCTGGTTATCTGTGAAACTCTTAGAGTTACCTGTCTAGGAGTGTAAATCAATAAACTGCTGTGTGCTCTTGGTTGGATTACTGTCAGCTTTTCCTCAGCACTTGTTTGATCTACTGGCTGTTTTTCTAGGTCATGCTCACTAGTGTCAGGTAGGTTTTAAATACGTGTCACTGGCGTGTAAGTGATAAAACTTTGGTTTCTCTTTACCTGTAAGGTGCACTCTCAGTATCCCCCTGTTCAGAGACTCGTGACCCCAAAGCCAGTTTCCGTAGCAACAAATCGAACCGTTTATTTCAAACCATCTCTGACCCCATCTGGTGAATCGAGGAAGACTAATCAAAGAGTAGAGAAAAAGCACAATGTGAGTATGCGTTTTGTTTTCGCAGGGTCTTTGACTGTTGACTAGAATGAATAAAAAACAATGTAAGACACAGACATCGTCTACGATTGCATTCAAGCAGCTGGATGATGCAGACCGTTTTTTAATTGTTGATTGTGATTGTGAACTGATAGGCCTTGAAAATCGCTGTTCAGTTGATCACATTCTAAATTGGTATTTGCTAGTCAGCGTTACTTACATACGTTAAATAATGTTGCCAGGCTTGCCTTCTCTGTGTGTTTTGTTTGTTGCTGTTGAACGGTCTGAAAGTCAGTGTCCTAAGTGTCTGTTCATCGTGTGTGCTGTGGCACGTATCTTCTGAGTGCTTCCTTGTGTATTACCGTGTCTGGGGAAGTTCGTGTTAATTCCTCCTATTACTATCTGAGCTGTATAAGGAGCCCTGCTGGCACAGTGGTCAAGTGCTCGGCCCTTAACTGAAAGGTCAGTGGTTGGAACCCACCAACTGCTCCACAGGAGAAAGATGTGGCAATCTGCTTCCGTTAAAGATTTACAACCTTGGAAACCCTGTGGGGCAGTTCTCCTCTCGCTGTGAGTCAGGAGCGACTGTACGGCAACGGTTTTGGTTATGGGTCTGCTCCGTATTCGTGGAGTTTTTGGAGGGCACAGACCGTTAATAGTATGACCACTAGCTTAAAAGGTTGGTGGTTCAAACTCATCCATAGGCACCTTGGAAGATAGGCCTGATCTGCTTCCAAATGGTCATAGCTTTGAAAACCCTAAGGAACATTTCTACTCTGCACGCATGGGTTCGCCAGGAGTCGGAATAGACTCCATGGCAACCAACAACAGGAAGTTCACATTCAGATGTTTCTGTGAGCCGGGATCCAAGCAAGATTCATACATTGCTCTTGGTTTCGTCTTTCGAGGCGTCACTCCTACCCTGCCACACTGATTGTTTTTTTAAATAGTTTTATTGAGATATAATTTACATATCAACTATACAACCAATTAAAGTGGTTTTTACTGTGTTTACAGAGTTGTGCAGCCATCACCACCATCAATTTTAGAACATTTTCATCACCACTTCTCCCCCAAAACTCTTGTACCCATTAGCAGTCACTCCTTCTGTACCCATTAGAGTCACTCGTTCCCCTACCCCTCCTCTCCTCCCCAAGACCCTGACAACCACTGATCTTTCTGTCTCTACAGGTTTGCCTGTTCTGGACAGTTGATATAAATGGAATCATACAGTCTGTGGCCCTTTGTGACTGGCTTCTTTCACTTAGCATAATGGTTTTTGTTGTTGTTGAGAATATACGCAGCAGAACATACGCCAGTTCAACAGTTTCTACATGTACTATTTAGTGACATTGATTACGTTCTTCACGTTGTACACTGATTCCCACCCCCCTTTTCTGACTTGTTCCTCCCGTTAACATAAACTCATTGCCCCCTAAGGTTCCTGTCTAATCTTTCAAGTTGCTGTTGTCACTTTGATCCCATATAGATAGTTCTTAAAAGAGCATCATGCTCAAGGCAGACATTTTTTACTAGCTAATCGTAGACTGTTTGGTTTTAAGAAGATTTGGGATATTTTTGGTTTTAAGGTTTAAAGATTATCTGAGGACAGTAGTTTTAGGGGTTTCGCCAGCCTCCATGGCTCCAGAAAGTCTGGAGTCCATGAGAAGTTGAAGTTCTGTTCTGCGCTTAGCTTAATGTTTTCAAGGTTCATCCACGTTGTAGCGTGTATTAATACTTCATTCCTTTTTATTGATGAATAATAGTCCGTGTGTGAATAGACTACATTTTGTTTATTCATCCAGTGGTGGACATTTTGGTTGCTTTCATTCTTGGACTGTAATCATGCTGCTTTGGACATTTGTGTGTGAGTTTTTATGTGGACATAGTGTTTTCATTTCTCTTGGGTGGTACATACCTAGGAGTGGGACTGGTTTTTATGTGGACATAACATTTCCATTTTTCTTGGATGGTACATACCTAGGAGTAGAACTGGTTTCTGACAAGACCACCAGGACAGATGTCTTATAAAATGTCCTACATTCTGGGTTTGTCTGTTTTCCTGTGGTATCGTTTGACTAAATTCATAAATGTTTATTGTGTTCACATAGCATTTTACTGACTGCATCTTGTAGTTAATCTTGTTCGATTGTTATAACAGCTCAGTTTCTTGAAAAATTTTAAAGAAAAGTTGAAAAAATAATAGTGGCTACTCGTATACTTTTTTATCTTGATTCACCAGTTGTTAACATTTTGCCGAACTTGCTTTATCTCTTTCCGTATATACTTTTTAATTGGACCTTTAAATTTTTTTAACGTAATTTCAGATTTACAGAACTTGCAAGAAAAATTCCAAGATCTCCACATTTTACTACATTTACTTCTTTGTATTCCTACAAATAAGGAATTCCTTTACGTAATTCCCCAACAGTTACCAAACCAGGAACTTAACACTTGCAGTACTGTAATCTACAGATCATTTCGCTGGTGCCGTTTGTCCAGAAAGAAGATCCAAGCTCACATCTTGCACTTAGTTGTCAGGTCTCTTTCGTCTCCTTTAGTCCAGAACAACAACTGTGTTTTCTTTATATTTCGTGATACTGATGTTTTTGAAGAGTACAAGCCAATTATTGTATACCGTTTTTCCCTTGGGGTGTTGTGATGTTTTCTCAGGACTGTATTAGCTTCCAGTTACGTGCTTTGGGCAGTAATGTCGAAGAGGAGATGCTGAGCTCTTCTTAGCAAATCATACCAGTGCGATCATTAGTTAATGTGGTGCCTGTATGATTTCTCCAGGGTAAAGCTGCTATTTTACTTTTTGTAATTAATAAATATTGTCGTGAGCATATAAATATCCCTTCCACCCACTAGCTTTAGCATTATTGATGGTTCTTGCTTGAATCCGTTTTTTGTAGGTTGCCGCTTGATGGTTTTCTACCTTGATCGTTCCTTCTACGTCAGTTGGCATTCTGTTGAAAGGAAGAGTTTTTCTCTAATTATGTATTCACTTATCTATGTATTTATGTTTTTGTATTAACTTGAATTCTTGTATTCATTAGGTTGTAATTCTTTATTAACATTATTTCTTTGGATGCTCAAATTGTTCCCGATTTGGCCTTCAGACTGGTTTCTGTGTCCTTTTACTGTATCCTTTTCATATTTCGAACACTGTTGCTTTTTGATCTTATAAAATAATCCAGGCTCATCTTGTACATTTCTTGCCATAGCCATCCAGCCATATAATCAGCCACTTCTCCAAGAAGCCCTAGCTCCCTTTTTTTAAAAAAATATTGTATCTGAGGTGAAAGTTTACATAGCAAATGAGATTCCCATTTGACAGTTTCCATACAGATTACTCAGCGATGTTGGTTACACGTTTCAAACTGTGTCATCATTCTCATTCATCCCGTTCGGGTTGTAGCATTTCCAGGGCTCTACTTTCCCTGCTCCCTCACCTTCTCACCTTTGCGTTACAGTGATTTTTGACCGTTTGGTCTTAGATAGATGATTTCTAGTTCCTTTTTTTTTTAAATTGTACTTTAGATGAAGGTTTACAGAACAAATAGTTTCTCATTAAACAGTCAGTACACATACTGTTTTATGACATTGGTTAACAACCCCACGACATGTCAACACTGTCCCTTCTCAACTTTGAGTTCCCTATTACCAGCTTTCCTGTTCCCCTCCTGTC
>NW_004444039.1:7763850-7764626 GCF_000243295.1 Trichechus manatus latirostris | reverse complement strand
GGTCCCCACAGCCCTCATCCGAGTAATTCAGTCCCTCAGGGTCTAGTTCCTTTTTAGTGAAGGGGCTTTTAAGTTGCAGAGAATCATTTAAAAAGAAATATACTTTTGAATTTTCTTGCACACTTTATAGGCCATCGTGATAGACAAGCAAAAATATTTTTGTGGTTGGTAAGTATATTAATTCTGTCTCTGTATTACCATTTTGTAAAAAGGCAGTTGAGTTCAGCGAGATTTTACGCATACAGTCATACTGTAACTCTTGGTTACTGTCGAGAAGACAGGGTGTAAGTTTCAAACTTTAGGATTCATTAACTAAAACATTATGAAACTTCTGATGCCAGATATTAAAATTCATAGGTGTAAGAGTGCTGTTAAGAAAATTAGAACAAATCAGCCAGCATGTAAATGTATATACTTCTGTTTTCTAGACTGGATATGAAAAAAATAGGACACCAGAACAAAATAGAGAACAACGAGAAAGGTAATGCCATTTCACACACAGCTGAACTTCTTCATATTTGCGTAATGAGGACCATAGTTGATTTACATATATCTCCTTGAAATTTAAGAAGATTAAAAAAGAGAAGCTTTTACACACCAAAAATCAGTATGTGTTTAAAATCACATTTGGCTGTACATGTATTTGTTTACTTGTTAGCAGCTCTGGTTTTGCAGTATTTAGTTTTATAACAAGTTATGGATCGGAGTAATATTTCAGTTGTTTTCATTTTCTTTGTCTTTGCTAGTGGTTTTTCATACCCAAATTTCAGTATGCC
>NW_004444039.1:7760855-7762496 GCF_000243295.1 Trichechus manatus latirostris | reverse complement strand
TTGAAGTTGTTGGACGCCTTTTTGTTAAATATCTTCATGTCTGTTGATATTCTGCTTTGCAAGGCTCATCTAGAATGAGAGGCCTTTGTTTTCCAGAACTTTCTTTTTGTCTCCCCTTTTCCTATTTGGCAGTTTGGTAGTTGTACTTCTGACTCATCAGAATCATCAAAATGATGACTTCTTTAAGTTTAGACGTAAGCATCTAACATGCCCTGTCATGATGTTTGGGGTGTGGCAGGAGTCTTGGCTCAGTTACTGGTCTTGAGGCTCTATCTTTCCCTTCTGTAGATTCTGCTTGTTGCTCTGCTGGGGTATTTTGAAGCGAGGGAACTGTATTAATGTATTTTACCATCTTGAAAGAAAGATTCTATCTTTAATATAGTATATAGAGTTTTGTAGTTTTCTTAGCAATCTAGTTTTCTTTTGTCATTAAATGTTCTGTATGTGGACTTTATTATTTAAGAAATGAGTTATTTGTCTTACTTTGTATACATAAGGAAATGGAAACCCAAAAACCAAACCCATTGACGCTGAGTTGATTCAGACTCATAGTGACCCTGTAGGACAGAGTAGAACTGCCCCATAGGGTTTCCAAGGAGTGCCTGGTGGATTTGAACAGCCGACCTTTTGGATAGCAGCCGAGCTCTTAACCAGTATGCCACCAGGGTTTTTCAGTATCTGATGAATGTAGCGTAGGCCTGCTCTTTAGACGAGCTATTCTATTCCTCAGTACAATTTCGTGGCCCCACCTTCTTCTGTGTATTTATTCCTCTATGAGGAAATCGTCATCTTTGTTTAGTGTTTGCCAGATGACAGATTGCGTGGATTTTCCTCATTTCCCTGCAGTTTCAGTGTTTTGAAGATAAACTTTCTAAGATCTTACTTAAGCTGAAGCTCGGGTTAATGTTGGTAGCTCAGGTTTAGCTGTCTTGCAAATGTATGTTTAGTATGACTTTGCTTTATGAGAAAGTTTTTAATTAATTTTGTGTTTATTGTTGTGTATACTGACAGAAGCTTTATGAAGCGCTAGTCTCACAGACCACTGTCCCCTCCTCCCTCCTCTGGGCCCCCCACTCCTCCTCTCCATTCCGGCCAACTGCCAACTGCCAACTTCACATCCCAGAATGCCCCACCCAGCCCCTGTGGCCCTGCCCTGTTCCGCGCTGGAGTTACAGTCTCCACATTTCTCAGGAAGGAGGTATGAATGAGGTGGCTGCCCTCAATTTTCTACCGACCCTGTGCTTTTTGTCTAGGTGTAGGCTAGGTGTGGATAGACACTTTTGTGTTCAGTGTGGCTTTTTTTTGTTTCAGATGTCAAATGTATTCAGACCACTAGTAGTTTCTTAATTTAGTTATAGTTAGTGAGAATTTTAGCTAAAAGATTGACGATTCATTTTTGTAGGTATTTTGACGGGCTTTCAGGAGAGGTCAAATGGAAGAGATTTTTTAGTGGAATAAGCAGATTTCTACTAATTTTAGATACTATTGCTACTTAGCAGAGATTGGTGTATTTTGATTCACTAAGTATTCAGGTTACTAGAACTGTATATTAGAAATAATCCATTTTGCAATATGAGATATTAAGAGTATGTGTTAGCGTTCACCTTATCTGAGATTCCAAAATTTGTAAGGATTATGTGT
>NW_004444039.1:7757861-7759405 GCF_000243295.1 Trichechus manatus latirostris | reverse complement strand
TTTAACCCTTTTAGAATCTGCCAGACTATTTCCAAAGCATTCTACCATTTTACACTCCCACCAGCAGTGTGTGAGCATTTTAGTTGCTCTACGTCCTTGCCAACCGTTGATTGTTAGTCTTTATAATTTTAGCCATTCTGGGGGTATCACGTTGTAATTTTAATTCGCATTTCCTTGATAACCGATAGTGTTCAGTTCTTTCGCATCTTCTTACTGGTAATCTTCCATTGTGGGGTTCACATCTTTTGGCCTTTTAAAATTGGATTAAGGTCTACTGTTTCGCTGCTGTTTTCTGTTTTTACCATTTGGTTTTTGTGTCTCCTCTTTTCCCTTTGGTATTAATTGGATATTTTTAAAAATTCCATCTTAATGTATTTGTTGCCTTTTCAGCTCTGTCTCTTTGTGTTAGTGGTTCCTCCTGGGAACTTTTTACAGTCTACTTTTTGTTAGTATTGTACCACTTCCTGTAAAATTGAAGACTCTTCCACCTGTGTGGTCTGCGTTGTACTTGTCACTTGTATTCCGTCTAGATGGGCCGGGAAGCCACAGTACGTGATTTTTGTGTATGCAGTTATATGTATTTTAAAGAAAGAAAGAAAAACATCTCGTCTGTGTTCACACATTGTCCGTTTCTTCCTGAACTCAGCTTTCATCCATTATCCTTTCCCTTCAGCCTGAAGAACTTGAACCGTAGGTTTTATGGCTGCAGAGTCTCGTAGTTCTTTTATCTGAAAGTTTCTTTGTTTTGTCTTTTATTGAGGTGTAATTTCTGTATGATAAACTGCCGTTGAAGTATTCAGATTGTTTTAGCTGGCAGTTAACTTGCCTAAACTCAGAGCTCCTGTCTCCTCGGTGTGGGCAGCAGCTGCACATTGTCTGGTCTCCGCTGGCTGCTTGCTGTCTGTCTTACACGCATGTAGTTTACAGGCCAGCTAGAAGTTTGAGCAAGTTATATGCAGAATTTGGGACTTCCCCGTCATTTGCTGTCATCACCCCATACTGTCTTCTGATTCTTCAACTAATAGATTTGCAGATTTCTCTTCGAATTTCATCTGCCCAGTGACGCCATCGGGCACAAGCTCATTCAGAGAACAGGAAGCTCACTGAGGAACGTTCCCTTCTTCCAGGTGTCCCCTCTGGTTTCTGCTTCCTTTTGGGTGACCCTGCAGTGCTCTCAGATGCGTGTCTTTTCTGTTTTGTCCAGTTTGTAGTTGTCTGGCAAAGCATTGGTCAGATAGAGGCTGCTCTGCTACTGGATGGAGGGGAACTCTCTCTGTTTGCTCTTAATCGAGGTCATTTCTGACTGGAGGGTGACTTTCCCCTGCCTGTTGCCATAGAGTCACTTCCGACCCATAGTGACCCTATATGGGTTTGAAAACCAAGGCAGGTCACCAGATTCATTCAGTACTAATGTTTATTAAATGCTTGGTTTCCATGCCACGTACCATATAGGACTTTACATTTCATATTAATACCCAAACTGTGATACCGAGTAAGAATAATTTTTTCCTATTTTGGTTCTCAAATTCATGTGACTGGTTGGT
>NW_004444039.1:7755790-7756771 GCF_000243295.1 Trichechus manatus latirostris | reverse complement strand
GAGGCAGACGTACTACCTCCATCTTCTGTAAGTAGCAGTCAAGGACTACTTCTTGTTCAGTGACAGGATTTCAAAGCGATATTGTAATTTTATCAAATCTGAGATGTCGTTAGTGGTAAGAAACACCGTTATTTTTCTTGCTATTTAAAAAGAGTTTAATCCACAGAGCCCTTGAATGAATTCCATGAATGCCTCTACATTCTTCAGGACACACGTGCACATGTGCACTTAATGTGCGTTCTCTCCTGTACCGTTTGAAAATGAAATACATCACGATAGCCTGATACTTCTCCCTGTATCTCCTAAAAACCAAAATCCGTTGTCATCGAGTCGATCCCGACTCATAGGAAGCCTATAGGACAGAGTAGAACTGCCCCATAGGGTTTCCAAGGAGCAGCTGGTGGATTTGAACTGCTGACCTTTTAGTTAGCAGCCGAGCTCTTAACCCAGTGCGCCACCGGGGCTTTTTTGCATACCCACAATACAGTGATCGTACCCAGGAAATTTAACCCTGATGCACTAATACCATAGTCCACGTTCAGATTCCCCGTTGTCCCCAGGCAGTCCTTTAATAGCCTTTTTGTTTCTCTTGGTTCTAGATTAAGTCAAGGTCAGGTCGCAGTTAGTTATCATGTCTCTTGAATCAGCTTTAATCTAGAAAGGTCTTGTGCTGTTTTTATGTCTCACGATACAGAGTTTGTTTCTTCATGATGAGATGTATCTGTAGGTACACGAGATAGTATGTTTGTCATTTGTTTCTAACAGAATTGACACTTAACAGGGTACCTCTTCTCTCTTTACAGATTGGATTTACATTTAGTGTGCCCGTTGCAAAAACAACAGAACTCTCTGGCTCCAGTAGTACTTCAGAACCAATTACAAGTAGTTCAGGTAAGTTAAAAAAAAAAAAACTCGTAAGTGTTTATGTAAAAATAGTTGCACTTTTAGATTAGTCACATGGATTGTTACCTAATTCTCCAG
>NW_004444039.1:7743595-7753753 GCF_000243295.1 Trichechus manatus latirostris | reverse complement strand
GTTGCTTTTTTCCATCTCTCTGAGTACACTTCAGGGAATCCTGAAAATTTTCGTTAAGTTACTAAAAGCAATTCAACTTTGATTATAAAGGAAGATAGAATGTGATAAAGTGATATGTGTGATAAAGCGTATCTTTGTTTTGACACAGTTGTAACAGGCAGGTAGGTTTTTCTTTTTGCATTATTTTAGTTGAGGTAAAATTGAGATAACATAAAATTAACCATTTTAAAGCCAACAATTTAGTACATTTATAATCTGTGTCTAGTTTCAAAGCATTTTCTTCACCCCAAAATGAAACCCTATACCCATTAAGCAATTACTCACCATTCCCCGCAAACCGAAACCAAACCCGTTGCAGTGGAGTCGATTTTGACTTATAGTGACCCTATAGGACCGAATAGAACTGCCCCATAGGGTTCCCAAGGTTGAAATCTTTACGAAAGCAGACTGCCATAGCTTTCTTCCTCGGAGCGATTGGTGGATTCAAACTACACCTTAACCGCTGAGCCACTAGGACTCCTTCCATTACCCCATCCCCTGGCAAACACCAGCCTGCTTTTTGTCTCTATGAATTTACCTGTTCTGGATATTTTATATAAATGGAATCATATAGTGTCTGGCATCTTTCACTTACCATTATGTTTTTTGAGACTCATTGAGATTGTAGCATGTGTCAACACTTCATTCTGTTTTAGAGTTGAGTAAAGCACAGTTTGTCCATCCATTGATGGACATTTGGACTGTCTCCACCTTTTGGCTGTTGTGAATGCTGCTGTCATAAATGTGATTGTACATGTATGAGTAGAAGAAGCGTTGGTGGCGAGGTGGTTAAGCGCTATGGCCGCTAACCAGAAGGTTAGCAGTTCAAATCCACCAGCTGCTCCTTGGAAACCCTATGGTTTTTTTTTTTTTTTCCCCCTAATGATAATTCTATGTTTATCTTTTTGAGGAATTGCCAAATTGTTTACCACTACGGTTGAACCATTTTACCTTCTCACCAAAATGTACGAGGGCTCCGGTTTCTCTGCTTGTTGGCCAGCGTTTTTTTTTTCCTTCGGTTAATTATAGCCATACTAGAGGCGTGACTGGCACCTCGTTGTGGCTTTGGTTTGTGTTTCCCTAATGACAAATAGTGTTGAGCATCTGTTCATGTACTTGTTGGCCATTTGTATATCTTCTTTGGAGAAATGTCTGTTCATTCTTTGGCCCATTTTTTAATTGAGTTGTTTATCTTTTTGTTGAGTTGTAGGAGTTCTTACATACTCTGGATACTAGGCCCTTATCAGATACAATTTGTAAATATTTTCTCCCATGCTGTAGGTTATATTTTTACTTTCTTGATAATGTCCTTAGTTGCACAAAAATTTTTAATTTTTATGAAGACCACTTTATCTGTTGTTTTTCTTTGGGTGTCATATCTAAGAAACCTGCTTTTTACTCATTACAGTGTGTTTAAGAATGATTTTGTGGCTATGTAGCATTTCATCATGTCAATATACTGTAATTTATGTAACTGTAATTTATGTAAACAGCCTTTTATACTTGAGTATTTTATTGTCCAGGCTTACAATATTACAACTGAAGGATTGTCTCAATCACAGGATGAATTCCTAGAAATGGAGTAACTAGCCCAATTAATATTTATTTTTAAGGTTTTTTCATCAATATTGCTAAATTGCTCTGTAATCACATACTTCATGCAGCTTGGTCCTATCTAGTATTTTAGTTTTATTTTCTTGATTACCAGTGAATTCATTGGGTGAAAATTACAGTTTATATTTTTTGCCTTTGTGGGAGGGATGATTAGTATAAGAAAAGTATTTTTTGCTTCTTTGTAATGGCAAATAAACTTTAATACAAGTCATTTGTTCATTATCTTTGAATTTACGGTGACTTTTTTTGTGAAGTTTTAGAAATTGATCCAAAAAGAAAAAGAACTTTTTTTAACCATTTATTTCTTATTTGCATTGTGATAAAATATATGTAACAAAACACTTAGCGTTTTAACCGTTTTTCGGTGCACAATTCAGTGGCGTTAATTACTTTCCCCATGCGGTGCAGCCGGCAGCACTATGTGTTTTCAGATGCTTTTCATCCCACTAAGCAGAAACTCGGTCTTCCTTCGTAGCGCGGCGTTTCCCTCCCCCAGGACCCTGGTAACACTAGTAAATTACTGTCTGTGCGTTTACCTGTTCTAAGGATTCCATGTAAGTTGGGTCATAGCACCGTTTGTCCTTTTGTGTCTGACTCTTTTAATGCATTTAACTCGAGTCCAATGCTTTTTCTTGACATAATTCTTTTTTACAATTAAATTGCAGCACAAGATACCACTTCAGTGAACAGTACAAGCTGTAAGAAGAAGCTAGATGAAGATTGTGAGGGCCTTTTTGTACCTGCAAAAGTCCTGAAAGAAGGAAGTGTTCTAGATGTTTTGAAAAACCCTGGTAAGATACCAGCTGCCCTTGGTATAGTCAGAAGTTTTAATTACAGACTCAGGATCTCATTTTAATGTCTTTTGTACTTTTTAAAAATTGTGATTAATTTGGTGCAGGAGGTTGACTGTTGAATAGAGATGTAGTCAGATGTAAGTCCTTTGGGAGAAATATATTGGAAACCCTACTTACTACTTTGAAATTCAAAGACTGTGGAGTCTCCGGAGTAAAAGATAGGAGAAGATGAACTACTTGTTAAAGTATAGCAAGATAGAGACAGGCCAGTAGGGAATAAAAGTAAATAAACCTGATGATACCTGGACTTGTGTTTATCTGATGATTTCCTCAAAGCATTAAACTACCTTGTTCTTCTGAGATGATTCTGCAGTTGTGGTGTCTTGTAACAAGGCCAAGCAGAAAGTGTTTGCTGCATTGTAACATTTGATACATAGGGAACAGTACTTCTTTGACGTGAAACAAAATTTAAAAGCTAGTAGGTAATATTTTGAAGGGAGTGAATTAGAGTCCTCAAAAAGGAATGGTTTTGATTTGAAATCAAACAGGATGTTCAAAATTTTAATTGTGATGTGTACTCTTAAGAATGTAAAACTGTTTATTAGATAATCTATAGTTCAGAAAGAATTTAGGTTTAACCAGGCAGGTTTGTTTAATTATATAGTTTTATTTAATATAAATAAGACTGGCTTCATCAACAAGATTTAAGAAGGGTTAGGTTTTTTTTTTTTTGGTCCAGCTCTCTCATTTCACAGGTGTGCTTGCAACCTATAGGAATCCAGTGATTTATGCAGTTATGGCAGAAGTCCAGAATGCCTGTACTAGAATTGACTAAGGATTAGGTTAACTGTTAGCTGCATATAGCTGGTCTTATATCTCTAGGGTGACATTTTGCATTTATAATGCCATCTTCTTCCCCTATCCCCCAAGAAGAAAAAACTGGGGGGAAGATTCATATATTCATTTGCAGGAAATCCAAAAAAGTAGAAGGAAAAGAAATCTAACACTTTGAGATGGTTACTGTTAAAATTTTGCAAACTTTAGTGACTCAAATTAATCATCAACAAAGTAGTACATTGGTGACCACTGGGGGTAACTGAAGTATGTGGGGTTGTTTTGTCTTCATACTAGAATAATTCTAGGCTGGGTCATTTCTTCCCGCCACTAGAAGACCTCTAACAACCCTCTAGATATTCTTCCTCTTCCCTTCTAATTTCCTTTGGTGCTGAGGGCTGGAGAAACAGACCACTGAGTTTGTTGGTGTGTGTAAGATACACGTTAATTGTTACATGAAGTTGTCCCTGTGATAACGTGCAGCTTGAGTCGATTCCATGACAGCACCTTTGGTTAGCACAAGCCCTGTTGGTTCTGTTTGTTTCCCTATTTCCTGGTTCCGTGTGAATACCTTAATTGTCTAAATACACCCTCAGTGGATAGTTTAAAAAGTGTACTTAAAATGTGAGGTATTCTAAATAATATTGGAGAGAAATGTGGGATAGTTTTGTTTGAATTGGTGTTTGGTAACTGTGTAGGTGTGTGTTTGATAGCATGAGTTCATGTTGCATGAGGGTAGACAGTAATTTAATCAGTTTTTATATTTCTAGTCCTTAACCAGAAGATTGGGTGCACCTTTGTTGAAATTTGTGATCATATTTGTCATTGCACCATTACCATTTCAAAGGTCATTGGAGTAGGATATAATTAAACATAATCCCTACTCTCCTGTTAGATGTTTGGAGGGACATCTGTCAGATAACTATGCCTGCGCAGCTCAGATGGTTTCACTGCAGGTGGCGGATTCCACAGCAGTGGATTTGACTGGACAGAATTCAAAGATTATAGATACTGCAGTCATTTGGCGTAGGCAAGGGGAAACCCGAGAGGGGGGACAGGTGAGGGAGGAAGGCTGTGAGCGCGCTGCGGCTCGGCGTCGGAGGAAGGCTGCGAGCGGCGTCGGAGGAAGGCTGCGAGCGCACTGCGGCTCGGCGTCGGAGGAAGGCAAAGCTTAGTGAGACAGAGATGACGTAGTGTGTATCAGTGAGTTTGTAACAAATAAAAATATCAAACCTACCTATCGGTTGGATTATAGTAAATAGAAATTTCTAGAGGGATAAGATGATACACTATAAACAATGTTTGTTGTAGAATTTTAACTAGATCAAAGTGTCACTTAGCAATTATGTAATTAATGAATATGATTGCTTAGATGAAAAACAACTCTTAAATATTTCATTTTGGATTGTAGTAGCCAACGCTGCCATAACGTAAGTGTTTTCTCCCAGTAATAATACTTCAGTCAATATGTTGTTAGAAAGCTTCCTTAACTTTTTTTTTGTTGTTTTGCATTCTCTTTTCCCGATTGTAGGTTTCCTATCACCGAAGGTAGATTCTCTTGCTGCTCAGCCTACCACGACAAGCCCTGCAGTTTATACAAGACCAGCAATAAGTAGCTTTTCTTCTAGTGGAGTTGGGCTTGGGGAAGGTCTAAAAGCTGGATCATCATGGCGGTGTGACACGTGTCTTGTCCAGAACAGAGTTACAGACAATGAGTGCATAGCCTGTCAAGCCACAAAATCGCCACCAAGAGATTCTGCTAAACAGATGGGCGTGGGGACAGCAAGTCAGAGTGGCAAGCCAGCTCCTCCTGCAGCAGGGACAGGCTTTGGAGACAAATTTAAACCGGCAGCCGGAGCTTGGGATTGTGATACCTGTTTAGTGCAGAATAAGCCGGAAGCAGTGAAGTGTATAGCTTGTGAAACACCAAAACCTGGAACTGGCGTTAAGCGGGCCCTTACGTTGCCAGCGGCTTCAGAAAGTGCCGTGACTGTAACCGCTTCATCTTCCAGCTGCACCGTGACCACTGGTACCTTAGGGTTCGGAGATAAATTCAGAAGACCTCTGGGATCCTGGGACTGTCCAGTGTGCTGTGTTTCTGATAATGCGGGCGACGATAAATGTGTGTCCTGTATGTCTGAGAAACCAGGTACGTGTATGGTTATTGGAATAATTTTGCTCATTACTTTAGTAGAACATTTTAATTCTCTTAAAGCAGATGAGAAAAATCCCAATACTTTAAATGTTTCAGGATGAGCATTTCCTCATACCTCTTAGTTTTTCTAAACAGCGTGAGGTGTAGATGACTTGCTTGGGGCAGGAGCTTCATGTTCTCTTAGCCTCGGTTGTATGTCAGCCAGTACAGTATATGCTCTGCTCTCTCCTTTGTATTCAGTTTTGTCAGAAAGTTCTTGTTGTTTTTTCAAAGCTGACTAGTATAGATGCTGAAAGATCTTAGAATTGGGCAGTCTTTCTCAAACCTTTATACAGAATAAAATATGACCCTGTCTCTCTTTTTCTCTAAGTAGAAGTGAGAATGGCTAGAGTTCATTTGCAGGGAGGGTTTTTGCGAAGGTGCAGACAGTAGTGTTTATGAAAAGGCTGGCTGAGTTTTCATGGTGATACCTGGACCTGATGTGTATGTACGCTGTCTGCCAGAGTTATTGCAGTGATAGAGGTTACTGAAGAGTTAATGAAAACATTCTAACTTTGCCAGAAAAATGGAGTTAGGTTTGAACTTTGCCTGTTTCTCCCTTCAAAGCTGGAAAAGTTACTGACGATTCACACTACCCAGAAGTGGCTCTTTGCTGTTTTTGTAATGCTGTTATATAATAGTCTGGGTATATGGTAGCAGGGATACTAAATAAAGCATATGAAATATAGTATCCTGGGAGTTATACTTCTGTTTTTATTGCATTTTTTTTGGATGCATAGTTTTGTGTCTGCCGTATAAACCTCTAGTTATTAGCCTGGACCCCTGACCCGAACAGCAGAGCCATTTTCTAATTCCTACCGGACATTGCTACATGAACAAAATTTTAGAATCTGCATTCTGGGATATCTTCCTCTTCCCATCTGGCATCCCTCCTCGTCCCCTGAAAAAAGAAAGGTCTTGATGCACGTAGTTAAACCAGAATGAATTCTGGGTTGGTGGGAGAGTAGAACTTGGAGTCCAAATAACCACGATGAAAGAAAGTTATACTTTATGACAGAAAGTTGGTATGTGTAATAGGAAACTTGGACTTTGTTCTGTAAATGAGAATCATTTGAAGCAGTAGAGGATGTGCTCATGTTTGTATTTTTGATAAATCGCTCTGGTGGCGGTTTGGAGGGTGACTTTGAGGGGAACGAAATTGGGAGACCTGTACTGATGAAATCAGTGAAGGATGGGGAGCTGTACAGTTATGTACAGTTGGACACATGTTGAGTTCAGGCTGCTGGAGTTGATCAGGTAGACGTGAGGTCTTTGGATATACTGTTGGGGCCCTGTGGGCTGGACATACAGGTTTGGGGCTCATCGGTCCGTAATTTGATATTTGACGTCATGGGAGTAGAGGTGATGTGAGGTGAGTGAATAGAGAAGGCGGCCCTAAAACTGGAGGCTGGTGTCTTAAAGAGGTGACAGGAATACAAGTTGGGAATGGCTAATCCTGTAAAGCGGTACCAGCGAGGAAAGACAAAATCCACGTGGCACTGGCTGCCCAGAGGAGGCTGGATTGCAAGGGAAGGAGACCAGACGTCTCAGTAAAAAGGCCAGAAATGAGGAGGACTTGAAGTAGCATAGAAGTGGAAGGGTCAGAAAAAGAGAATGAAATGGGTTTGAGAAATGCATAAGGGAGGGGGAGCCAGCTAGCGACAGGGCGGACAGTGGGACCACTGTCCACCTATGAGACTGCGGGAGTGAAGCTTCGAAGGGAAGTGTGGGTTGCAGATACAGATCAGGAAACTGTTTTGTTGGTGTTTAAAACCGTGAAAGTAGATGAGAGTTTGTGAAAGAGAAGTGTGCCAAAGCTGGGACTCGGGGAAGAGGGGGTGGGGGTTTTATTGGTAAGGTGGAAACGAGTGTACCCATAAAACAGAAGGATCCCAGATAACTGTGGGAGAAGTGACAAAAGTTGTAGAAAATTTACAAGAGTCGGGGTACCGGCATGACCAGCTCCCCCGTCAATAGCGTCTTTCTTGGTACATCTCTGCTCTGTGGAGCCTGCCCAACGCCAGCTCCCCTCCCCCCGGTAGGCTGCTTCTGCTTCAAGATTTAAATAATCACCTCTGCATCATATTTCACCTTGGGGCTGGTCGTACTGTGCATCTACAGGTTTCCTTTTCCTCTTTTAGACCGAGTACCTTCAGAAGCTAGGCAATATTTTAGTACTTAATAAATGTCTGTTAAATGGCTAGCATATAACAGAAGCGCTGTGAACATATAGGTGTCGAGTGGAATTGAAAGTGGATGTTAGCACACTTCTATGGAAAAATTATCGCAAAGGCAGAGACCTCTGCTTTGAAATCTTGACGTGAATACAGTCTCTGGCTACGTATTTTGTGATAGGATATTGCCTGCAGTTTACATCTTACGTCTTGAGGTGCTGTGCTATTTGAAGACGTTTCACAAAGGTTCTTGAGGACAGTTTAGTCTTCCACTTTCAATTCTTGAGCATTTTTTTCCTTTTTTTCCAAAATTTGTTTTGTTGTTGAGAGTATGCACTGCAAAACATACACCAGTTCAACAGTTTCTACATGTACAATTCAGTGACACTGATTACATTCTTGGAGCTGTGTCACCATTCTCACCCTCCTTTTCTGAGTTGTTCCTCCCCCATTAACATAAACTTCTTCTCCTAAGGATCCTGGCTAATCTTTCAAGTTGCTGTTGTCAGTTCGATCCCATATAGATAGTTCTTAAAAGAGGATAATGCTCAAGGCAGACCTTTTTTACTAGTTAAGCTGAATCATTGTTTGGTTTTAAAATGACTTTAGGGGATATTTTTGGCTGAAAGTTTAAAGATTATCTCAGGACAGTAGTTTCAGGGGTTTATCCAGCCTCTATGGCTCCAGAAAATCTAGAGTCCGTGAGAAGTTGAAATTCTGTTCTGATCAGGATTCCTCTAGGGAATCTTTGATCAAAATGTTCAGTAACCGTAGCCAGGCACCATCCAGTTCTTTTAGTCTGATGGCAAGGGAGGCATTCCATATCCTCCTCCTGTCCCTGACTCTCCTTCTTCCTCTGTTGCTGCAGGTCAATAGAGAACAATTGTTGTGCCTTGGATGGCTGTTTGCAAGCTTTTAAGACCCCAGGCACTATGCATCAAACTAGGAGATAACAACCAAAGCACTTAACTCCTTTCTAGGTCAATTAACTGGGATGTTCATGAAACCGTGACCCTAAACCTCCAAACAAAGGAACCAATTCCCATGCGGTGTTTGGTTGTACATAACCAGCCTCAGCAGCTACTCTTTTTTGTTATTGTTGTAAATATAGCACACAACTTTTGCCAATTCAGCTTTTTATAGGTGTACAAACTACTGGCAGCAATTACAATAATTGGCTGTGCAACCCTACCCTTAATGCAGTTGTTCCATTGCCATTAGTCCCGCCACCCCCCCGTTTCTCCCCTCTCTCCCACCTCTGGTAACCGCTAGTAAACTTTGGTCTCTATACATTTGCTTTTCTTATTATTTTAGTAAGTGAGGTCATACAATGTTTGTCCTTTTGTGATTGGCTTATTTCACTCAGCATAATGTCTTCAAGCTCCATCCATACTGTAGCATGTGTTAAGGCTTCATTTCTCCAACTGGCTGAGTAGTATTCCATTGTATGTATACCACATTTTGTTTATCCATTTATCTGTTGATGGACATTTAAATTGTTTCTACCTTTTGGCTATTTTGAATAATAGTGCTTCAGTGAACATTGGTGTACAAGTCTCTGTTTGATTCTCTGCTCTTAAGTCTTTTGGGTATATACCTAGTGGAATTGCTGGGTCATATGGTAGTTCTTTTTTTTTTTTTCTTCCAAAATATTTTATTGTGCTTTAGATGAAGGTTTACAGAGCAAATTAGTTCTCAGTAAACAATACACATATTGTTTTATGACATTGGTTGCCAACCCTATGACATGTCAACACTCTCCCCCTCTTGACCTTGGGTTCCCCCTTACCAGCTTTCCTGTCCCCCTCTTGCCTTCTCGTCCTTGCCCCTGGGCTGGTGTGACCATTTAAGTCTTGTTTTGTTTTATGGGCCTGTCTAATCTTTGGCTGAAGGGCGAATCTCAGGAGTAACTTCATTACTGAGCTAAAACGGTGTCCAGGAGCCATACTCTTGGAGTTTCTCCAGCCTTTGTCAGACCAGTAAGTCTGGTCTTTTTGTGTGAGTTAGAATTCTGTTCTGTATTTATCTCCAGCTCTGTCCGAGACCCTGTATTGTGATCCCTGACAGAGCAGTTGGTGGTGGTAGCTGGGCACCATCTAGTTGTGCTGGACTCAGTCTGGTGGAGGCTGTAGTACTTGTGGTCCATTAGTCCTTTGGGCTTATCTTTCCCTTGTGTCTTTGGTTTTCTTCATTTTCCCTTGCTGCAAATGGAGTGGGACCAGTGGGGTATCTTAGATGGCTGCTCACAGCTTTTAAGACCCCCAGATACTACTCGCCAAAGTAGGAGGTAGAACATTTTCTTTAATAAACTGTGTTATGCCAGTTGAGCTAGATGTCCCCAAGACCATAGTCCCCCACCCTCAGCCCAGTAATTCAGCCCCTCAGGGAATTTGGATGTGTCTATGGAGCTTCCATGACCTTTCCTTTTACAAGTTGTGCTGGCTTCCCCAGTGTTGTGTCTTGTCTTACCCCTCACCAAAGTTACCACTTATCTATTGTCTATTTAGTG
>NW_004444039.1:7740235-7743495 GCF_000243295.1 Trichechus manatus latirostris | reverse complement strand
CCAACAAAGATTTCTTTTTATGTTGAAACCTTTTCATGAATTTTTTTAGTAGTGGTCTCATACAATATTTGTCCTTTTGTGATTGACTTATTTCACTCAGGTAACACTCTCCAGATTCATCCGTGTTGTGAGATGCTTCACAGATTCATCATTGCTCTTTATCCTTGCATAATACTCCATTGTATGTCCGTATCGTAGTTTGCTTATCCATTCATCTGTTGATGGGCATCTAGGTTGTTTCCATCTTTTTGCTGTTGTGAACAATGCTGCAGTGAACACGGGTTTGCATACGTCTGGTCTATTCGTGTGACGGCTTTTATTTCTCTAGGATATATTCCTAGGAGTGGGATTGCTGGATCATATGGTGTTTCTATTCCTAGCTTTCTAAGGAAGTGCCATATTGTTTTCCAAAATGGTTGTACCATTTTCCCTTCCCGCCAGTAATGCATAAGAGTTTCGATCACCCCTCAGCCTCTCCAGCATTTGTTATTTTCTGTTTATTTGATTTGTGCCAGTAATGCCGCCAGGAATGCCGGGGTGAGACGGTATCTCATTGTAGTTTTGATTTGCATTTCTCCAATGGCTAGTGATCGTGAGCATTTTCTCATGTGTCTGTTGGCCACATGAATGTTGTCTTTGGTGACGTCTCCATTCCTATCCTTTGCCCGTTTTTTAATTGGATTGTTTGTCTTTTTGTTGTAGAGCTGTTCGATTTTCCTATAGATTTTAGAGATTAGAGTTCTGTCAGATTTGTCATAGCCAGAAATTTTTTCCCAGTCTGTAGGTTCTCTTTTTACTCTTTCAGTGAAGTTTTTTGAAGAGCGTAAGTGTTTAGTTTTTAGAAGATCCCAGTTATATAGCTTATCTTCTGGTGTTTGTGTATTGTTAGTTAGGGTTTCTATCCTGTAAATGCCGGGTATTAGGGTCTCTAGCGTTTACCCTATTTTTTCTTCTATGATCTTTATGGTTTTTGGGTTTATATTTGGGTCTTTGATCCGTTTTGAATTAGTTTTTGTGTATGGTGTGAGGTATGGGTCCTGTTTCATTTTTTACATATGGACATCCAGTTATGCCAGCACCATTTGTTAGACTGCCTTTTCCCCATTTAATAGACTTTGGCCCTTTGTCAAGTATCAGCTGCCCTAGATGGAAGGATTTACATCTGAGTTCTCAATTCTGTTCCTTTGGTCTCTGTGTCTGCTGTACCAGTACCAGATGGGCATCCTGTTTGCCTATGGGCGTCCTGTTTTGCCAGCACCGTTTGTTGAAAAGACTGTCTTTTCCGCATTTGATGGACTTTGGGCCCTTGTCGAAGATCAGGTGACCGTAGGTGGATGGATTTACATCTGGGTCCTCAGTTCTGTTCCATTGGTCAATGTATGTCATTGTACCTGTACCAGGCTGTTTTGACTACTGTAGCTGTATAGTAAGTGCAGAGGTCAGGTAGTGCGAGTCCTCCTGCTTTATTCTTCTTCTTCAGTAGTGCTTTATTTATCTGAGGCTTCTTCACTTGCCATATGAAGTTAATGCTTAGTTTTTCCATTTCTTTAAAGAATGCTGTTGGTATTTGGATTGGGATTGCATTGTGTTTGTAGATTGCTTTGGGTAGAATTGACGTTTTCACAGTGTTGAGTCCACTTATCCTTGCGCGTGGTGTGTTTTTTCATTTATGTAGATATCTTTTGGTTAGGATCATATCATAGTTTATTTTCAGTTTTTTGAGGAACCTCCACACTATTTTCCACAGAGCTGTACCATTTTACATTCCCACCAGCAATGGATAAGAGTTCCAGTTTCCCCACGTCCTTGCCAACGTTTGTTATTTTCTGTTTTTGTTTTTTTAAGCCATCCTAGCGGTGGCCAGATGGTATCTCATTGTTATTTTGATGTGCGTCTCTCTGACAGCTGAGCATATATATGTGTTTATATATACATACCGCGGCATTTCAAGCTGGGGGTTAAGAAGGAGCTCACCACTGAGCAAGCTGAGATAAAAAGGAGCCTGAGGTGTCTTGGTTTTAACAATGTAATACACATTTTTCTGTGTCTTAATAGGAAAGACTAATAACAATTAAATGCTTAATTGTTGTTAAGAAATTGACATAATGTAAATTGAGATTTTCCTAAGTTTCCCCATTATTTTTTAGGGATCTCAGTACCCACTTCAAGTAGCAGCACGCCACCTGTGTCTCTGTCTTCTGGAGGCTCACTAGGATTGGACAAGTTCAAGAAGCCTGAGGGAAGCTGGGACTGTGAAGTGTGCCTGGTGCAAAATAAACCCGAGTCTGCCAGATGCGTGGCTTGTGAAAGTGCAAAGCCAGGCACAAAGTCTGAGTTTAAAGGTGAGGCAACGGCAGAAGCCTCCTTCTGATGCCCTTTTCGTTTTCTTTTCATTTTTTTAAAATTGTACTTTAGGCGAAGGTTTACAGAACAAATAGTTTCTCATTAAACAGTCAGTGCACATATTGTTTTATGACATTGGTTAACAGCCCCACAACATGTCAAGCCTCTCCCTTCTGAACGTTTTTTTTGGTGAAAATGTACATAGCCAAAGATACACCTTTTCAAAAATTTCTACATGCACAGTTCAGTGACATCGATTACATTCTTCCAGTTGTGCTGCTATTCTCACTTTAGATGAAGGTTTACAGAACAGAATAGTTTCTCATTAAGCAGTTAGTACACATGTTGCCCCATGACAGTGGTTAATAACCCCACTACCTGTCAACACTGTCTTTATTCAACTTGGGTTCGCTATCACCAGCTTTCCTGTCCCCTTCGGCCTTCTAGTCCTTGTCCCTGGACTGCTGTGCCTCATTAGTCCTGTTTTGTTTTATGGGGCTGTCCAGTCCCCGGCTGTACGGTGAACCTCAGGAGTGACTTCACCACTGTGAATGCCCTTTTAAAGTGAAATATTTGCAGATAGCTTTGTTTTTTTTTGTTTTTTTTTAAATTTTTTTATTTTTATTTTACTTTAGATGAAGGTTTACAGAAGAAATAGTTTCTCATTAAACAGTCAGTACACATATTGTTTTATGACTATGGTTAACAACCCCACGACATGTCAACACTTTCCCTTCTCAACCTGGGGACGCTTTTTTTGGAGAAAATATACATAGCCAAAGTTACAACATTTCAAAAGTTTCTACATGTACAATTCGGTGACATCGATTACATTCTTCCAGTTGTGCTGCTATTCTCACTATCCTTTTCCAAATTATTCCATCACCATTATCTTCAACTCACTGACCCCTAGGCTT
>NW_004444039.1:7713422-7740135 GCF_000243295.1 Trichechus manatus latirostris | reverse complement strand
TTTTTTTGTACCTTAGATGAAGGTTTGCAGAACAAATAGTTTCTCATTAAACAGTTAGTACACATATTGCCCTACGACAATGGTTAACAACCCACAACATGTCAACATTCTCCCTTCTCAACCTTGGGTTCCCTATCACCAGCTTTCCTGTCCCCTCCTGCCTTTTAGTCCTTGTCCCTGGACTGCTGTGCCTCATTATTCCCGTTTTGTTTTATACGGCTGTCCAATCCCCGGCTGAATGGTGAACCTCGGAAGTGACTTCACCACTGCTAATGCCCTTTTAAAGTGAAATATTTGCAGATAGCTTTAGTTTTTAAAGTATTAATTCCTTCTGTATTGAATATCTGTGAGCTGAAGTACTTGTGTCAGAAGAAGTTGTAGCTCGCGTCTATCTCTGAAGTACTCTTAAGTTCAGATTATTTGCTGGTCAGCAGGTAGTTTTCTAACGGCTGGATAAAGAACTGTTCTCTCTTGTGTTACGGATTCTTTGAGAGAGAGACAGAGTTTTATTTGTTTTTAATTGTTGACGACACACTTGGGCATTTAGATGAACTCCCGGGCTGACTTGACTGGGAATTTTCGCTCCTAGGTCCTAGTGGAAGTAAGCGAGGCTCGCGTTTTGGTTTCCCGGATCCTGTCCCAGAAAATGTCCCAGCATTTTGCTATGTAAATATGAAGGAAGAACCTTTCAGAGTAATTAATACTAAACTGTCTGGAGGCCAACTTTTTCAGGTCTTTATACGCCAATATGAGTTATTTTAATCAGGTACACATTTCAGAAGAAAATGCTGGTTGCGGCCCACTTAGCTAATTACGTGACTAATGGAACAGTTGGCGGTTGGGGAAACACTGTTGTGTGTTTCAGAAGATGACCACGCTCTCCCGTTCATTTCCGCTTCCGGAGCAGTTACCTCTTGGCCCCTTTTCCTGGGCCTCTGCCTGTAGTGCAGTTAGCCCATATCCCATACCTTTAAACTGTCCCGTAAACCTCCTGGAGGCAGAGATGATAACCTTGGCACCTTCAGTTTTAGCTCTCTGTCTTTCAGTTTATTATCACTTAATGTATTTTAGAGACCATGTGGATTGCCATTTGCTTCTAAGATTTTGATACCATTTTTCAACTAAGTCTCTCTTTGGGGAAGAAAGTGGAGTAGCTAATTATTTAAAAAGGAAGTTAAGGATGAGGGCTTTTAAAGCTTGTCTTGTCATTTGTCTTTATTTACGTGTGGCTAAGTCCTGGTGGCGCAATGGTTAAGAGCTATGGCTGCAAACCAGAAGATCGGCAGTGCAAATCCATCAGCTGCTCCTTGGAAACCCATGGGGCGGTTCTGCATGTCGGGTTGCTGTGAGTCAGAATTGATGGCGACAAGTTTGTTTGTTTTTTAAGCAGAATCATGAACACATATCTTGACACCTCTTTCTTGACTCCTGTTTTGAGCCAATCAGTCAAATGGTTCATTTCTAGTTTCTTCAGCAACAGAAAACCGTTATGTACCCAAGACTTTGAGCTTGGCAGTAGAGTATTGTCTGTCTTTTTAAATATTACTTCAAGCTCATGTAATTTTTCTGGCTTTCTGATGCTAACAGTTTTTTGTTTTTTAAACACTTGAGTAAACAGCACATTTATTGACAAGATTTGTATGAAAAGGTTCACAGTGAAAGTCTTCTCTCTTTTCCCTTTGGCTCGTTTTCCACCTACCCTCTCCCCATCACAGGTGATAGCTGTGGTTCGTTTCTTATACATCTGTCAGAGTTTCTTTTTGCACATCTGAAGCAAATCTATTCTTACGGCCCTCTCCCTTGTTGGAAAAGGCTGGATACCATGCTGCCCTCTGCCCCCTTAATTTTATCGTGTGTTGTATTAGACACGTCCCCATTCTTCAGTCTTTATTTACAGTGGCCTGGATCGATAAGGGTTTTTGCATGTTTGTGAGTTTATCTTTAAAACAAAGTCCCAGCTATAGAATTGCTCGGTCAAAGAGTATATACGTTTGTAGTTTTTCATCTGTATTGACAAATTGCTTCCCGTAAGTTTGATGCTGATTCACACATCCACCTGCGATGTATGAAAGTGCCCTTTACGCTCAGCTGTGGGAAACTTTTTGATCTCTGCCCGTCTGGTGGGTGAAGAGTGACTTGTCAGTATAGTTGTGAACCTTGAGATGTGTTTCTAATACTGAGACTTGGTCAGATTGGTTCATGTTTACTGCTGTTGCTAACACTCTTCAGAGTAAGCGTTTTCAAAGTTACTCCTGTGTAGCTTTGGCTTTCAAGATTTACGTTTTATTGGAGAAGATAAGAACATTAATTCACTGTCTTACGGTATCTTTTATATTTTTGAAGGCTTTGGCACATCTTCCTCATCTTCAAACCCAGCAGCTTCATCTTTCAAGTTTGGTATCCAGCCCTCCTCTTCTGGGCCTTCTCAGACATCCACAAACACTGGAAATTGTAAATTTGGAGACAAAGGAGGCTTCACAGCAGGCGTGGCATCAGATTCTGAGTCTGCAAATCCCATGAGTGGAGGCTTTACATTTTCTAAACCAACAGGAGATTTTAAATTTGGAGTTTCATCTGATCCTAAACCTGAAGAAGATAAAAAAGACAGTAAGAATGATAATAACTTTAAGTTTGGACTTCCTTCTGGTTTAAGCAATCCAGCTCCTTTAGCTCCATTTCAGTTTGGAGTGTCTAATCTTGGGCAGCAAGAAAAGAAGGAGGAACTGCCCAAGTCTTCGTCTGCAGGCTTCAGCTTTGGTACAGGTGTTATTAACCCTGCCCCTGCTGCCACGAATACCACAGTGACCTCCGAGACCAAGAGCAGCTTCAGCTTTGGAACCATAGAAACCAAGAGTGTTTCAGTGTCTCCTTTCACGTGTCAGACAGCAGAAGCAAGCAAAGAAGAGAAGCCTGCCGCCAGAGTAGGGTTCACCTTTGGCAGTGTGGAGCAGGCCTCTTTGCCATCCACCTCAGCCTTTGTTTTGGGAAGGACAGAGGAGAAGCAGCCAGAGCCCGTCACTTCAACTTCCCTCGTGTTTGGGAGGAAAGCTGACGGCGAAGAGCCAAAGTGTCAGCCCGTGTTTGCCTTTGGGAGCTCAGAGCCAACCAAAGATGAGAGTGCTTCCAAGTCGACGTTTAGTTTCAGTATGGCAAAACCATCGGAGAAGGAATCAGAACAGCCAGCAAAGGCCACTTTTGCTTTTGGAGCTCAAACCAGTGCCACAGCTGGTAAGTATTACAGTTTTTTTACAAGGTGTTATTTGATATCCTGACACTGTTGCAAGTCAAGGAATGGTTTACACTGAACATAGGTGAGAGACTCCCCAAAACAGAAGACTCTGGGAAGGAGCTAGGATTCTCACTTTAACTGCCCCCCATGATCCTGATGATGTTGTCTGCAGATCTAATCTTGGGAGAAGTAGCTCTGTGGGAAAGCCCACGATATTGCCAGTTATCCATGTCTGTCTTCTTCCTTGTCTTTGGGCGTTTATAATCAGAATTGGCATATCCTGTCCAGGAACACAGAGATTGTTAAAATAAGTTCATGAGATATTTTCTGTTATAATCTTTATATAAAGTCCTTCATTTACAAATATTTGCAAATAACGAGTCATCATCAGACATTTTAAGAACATAGACAACAATTATAATTAACCCCTGAGAAAATAGGTGATTATGAAAACTCAGATCCTGCAGGAAAAAATAACATAGAATTTTTAAAAGTTATAAAGCATGGTTGGTGAAATAAAAATCATTTTCTGAACTGATAATCAGATTCGTGAACTGGAATTTCTCGGAACACAGTGTAAAGGTACAAAGAGATTGCTCCAAATTAGAGCCACAAGTCCTGTTAGAATAGGAGTGCTTAGAAGAGGAGAACAGTATGGAGGGGAATCAAAGACGTGACAAGAAAATTTCCTAGATGTAAAGAAAGACAAGTGGTCTTAAAAATGGAAATGACCTACTTCTTAAGAGAGACCAGTAACATGTTAGAACACCAAAGCTAAAACCCTGAACGCTTCCAGAGACAGAAATACTGTTTCCACCAATAAACAGGAATCAGATTAGCATCAGACTTGTACTCTGCAACATCAGATGCTGAAAACAGTAGGGCAGTTCCCTCGAAGTGGAAAGAATCTTCAACGTAGAATTCTATAACCAGCCAGATGTATGCAAACATAAGGGCGAAATATGCTTTCAGACATGCGGAGAATCAAATTGGAATACCCAGGAACACTTTTGAAACAGTTGAAAGCACTCAAGCAAAATGAGGAGGTAACCAGGGAAAACAAAACAGAAGTGTAGAAATCAACAAAAAGGTGTAAGCAGTTTTTGTCTATTAAATTTTTGCTTGAAATTAAAAAAAAAAAAAAAATCCTTTAAAGAAAATCAAAACTAAAATTATATGTTTAAAAAGGAACAAAAACTGAGATGGGGTCTAATTAAAGTTAATCATGGACTCACTAGACTGTTTCCATCAAAGTAGGCATTTCCTTAACCAGCCTCCCTCTAACTAACTCTAACCGGAAAGTGAGCCAGCGTGCTCTGTTTTCTGTAAATGGTACTAATGCCCTTAGCACACTGACCAGCCCTGGGTAGTTGGCAGTATTGGAACTGAGACGTTATTGGAACAATGAAAAACTCTTCAGTAAGGTAGCTGGATTCAGGATCACCATACAGAAGTCAATCGTTTTTCCCCAAGTCAGCAATAAGTAGCTGTACAGCATATCTCATTTTGTAACATTTCTAATTTGTATTTTATAAAAGCAACAGAACCTGTAGCATGCTGAGTAATTAAGAGAACATAAAAGGACAGACTTATACAAGTTCCCGGGTGAGATGATTATTCCTCTCGCTCATATCACTTGAGTTCTTAGAAGAATTTTGGTGGAGCTTGACAAGCTCAGCTGATGCTAAAATTCACACAGAAGGGAAAATACACAATAAATTTGGGGGAGAAGGGCAGGCTTGCCCTACCAGTATCAAAACATGCTATGAAACTGCAGCAGCCTAGTGACGGTAGCAGAGGAAACAAATGAGTGTATATTTGGAAATTTAGGATATCATAAAGACGGCCCTGCAAATCAGAGGCCTTAGGATGCACTAGTCAATAAATGCTACAAAAAAAAAAAAAATCAACTATCCATCTGGATAAATAAAGTTATAATCCTCCATACTGTAACACAAATTGCAGGTAAGTAATGGTATAAAAATAAAATTTATAAAAGTGTGTCTGTCTCCCAGTATCTGAACTTGCTATCCAAATACAGCATCCAGGTAGATTTGGATTTAAGGGATGTTTTTGTATTTATTAATCTTTTAATCTAATGCTGAAGGCCTTCCCGTGAAAGACAGAAAATCCAGAAGCTGTAAAAGAAAAGATGCGTATATCTGACTCTCAGAAATTCAGTATATCAGATGGCCAACTAGTTTGTAGAAAATATTTACTATTCTGTTTTCTAAATTTTTTGATTATAGGGCAGGAAAAAATGCTTCCTGAGATTATGCATAAGGATTTTGGTTTGTTTCTTAATTTGTCTGACAGATCAAGGAGCAGCCAAGGCCGTTTTCAGTTTCTTGAACAACAGTTCCTCTAATTCAAGTCCACCAGCCACTTCGACCAGTGGAGTTCTATTTGGTAGTTCCACGCCTTCCTCCAGCGCCCCTGCGGCTGCCTTTGTGTTCGGCCAGGCCAGCAATCCTGCCGGCGGCCCCGCCTTTGGGAACTCGGCCGAATCCAGTCCATCTCAGTCTTTGCTGTTTTCTCCGGAGAACAAACCAGCAGCCGCATCGGTGACAGCTGCAGCTGTCGCCCCGTTCGTCTTCGGGCCAGGAGCCGGCAGTAGCACTACGGCAACCGCTGGTTTCACCTTCGGAGCCCCGACCACATCTAGCTCTGCAGGTACATTTAAAAACAAACGTGTTGTTATTAGATTGGATTTCATTATACGCATGTCAGCTGTTAGCAGATAATGCAGCAGCTTATCACAGTTGGCCTGGGTGCCTTTAGGTCAGCTGTACCAGGCATGTTCTAATTATTCAATATATGAAATAATGTACATTTTGTATTTCACTTTTGAAAGCAAATTGTCTAATCTTGGTAAGAGTGTAAAAATTTATTTTTCCAAGCTTTTTTTTTAATAGTAACTTGTAAATAACCACACACTGAAGATTATTTTATTAGACATCATTCCTCATTAGGCAGTAACGTATTTTTACACAAGTAATGCACACTTCCTACGTTTGTTTGCCAACCGTGCCCTCCCCCCAGGAGGTATTTTCGTAAGCGTGCTATGCTGTTTTTTTTTACAGCAACACGTAAAATATGTAAGTATGTGGTATATACATATATTCAACATTGGGCAATTTCTGCAGTGTGTTAAATCTCTGGTTGGAGGTTGGTCTTAGATGTATCCCTTCATGCAAAAATTGCTGACTGTGAAGGTGGAAAGTCATGTTAATTGAAGTTTCTGTTTATATGGATTCTACATGTTTCACTAAATAAATGGTAGAATTTTCTTAATTATTATTCAACACTTAACCTTGATGTAATTAGTAAGGTAAGAGTCTAAAACTGAGCTTGAAGTTTGCTTCTGAGTTTCTAGAACTATCTTGAGGATTATCTCAGTGTACAGTCATGGTGATTAAAGTATTTGTTTGGGTCTCCAGGATCCTCATTTGTATTTGGCACTGGACCTTCTTCAACACCATCTGCCAGTCCAGCATTTGGTGCTAGTCAGACCCCAACATTTGGGCAAAGTCAGGGTGCCAGCCAGCCTAATCCACCAGGCTTTGGATCTATAGCATCTTCCACAGCTTTATTTTCCACTGGCTCTCAGCCTGCAGCACCTACTTTTGGGACAGTGTCAAGCAGTAGCCAGCCTCCCGTGTTTGGACAGCAGCCTACTCAGTCTGCCTTTGGCTCAGGAGCAGCTCCTAATTCCGGTAAGTGTGTGCAGTGACGTGGTTTGTCTCTGCACTTAGGTTCTGTGTGTCTTAAAAATGTTAAAGTGTATCTTTGTTTATTGTCTCTTGTACTTAGAGTGTTGTTCTTGTTGTTGGGTGCTGTCGAGTCGGTTCCAGCTCATAGCGACCCTATTACTTAGATGAGGGAGGTGTATGTTTAGACTTAAATATAAACAACATTGCCAGCTTTCACACAGCTATAACCTTTATTAAAGTCTGTATTGAAAATGCAGTCCTTCCTTACTTTTTAACTTAGGTACTTAAGGTCAGTCCCATTTCTCCCTGACTGAATACTGGGGCTCTTTAGCCTAGATTTCGGCCCTATTTTCTCATGCTTTGTTTGCTTCTTTATGATTGAATTCACTCAGGAAGTTGTTCCGCGGCTAGGACAGTTCAGTCGAGTTGTCACACGACACTTTGTGTTGGCTGTTCATGCAAATACTTGTGCAGTTGCTGCCTGGAAGCCCTCATGGGATCATTTCCTCTTACCTTACCCACTTCAGCAGTCACCACTGTTCTTGGCTTTTGTGGTAATTGTTTTCTTTAAAATTTAACTAATTGTGTATGCATCTCTAAAACATAGTTTGCCTGACTTTTGACTATAGAAATGGAATCTCACTAAGTCTTGCTGCTCTCGTTCTTTCTTCGTTTAGAAGGTTTATCCATGTTACTGCGTCTGGTTTGTTCATTTTCATTGTTGTAGAATAAATCACTGTATGAATATACCACCGTTAACCCATTTATATTGATGGATGTTGGAGTTGCTTTGTGCTATTACAGAATGCTGCTCTGTTCATTCTTGTATATGTATCTTGGTGCACATATGTATGTTTTTCTAGGGTATATACCCTGGAATGAGATTGCTGAAGTAAAAGGTGTGCATATCTTAGACTTTAGAAGTATGATGGATTGTGCCAGTTTACATCCTGCCACCATAGTATGAGATTCTAGTTGGGGTTTTTGGGCAGCTTTTCTATTAGGTTGTTTGGCTTATTGATTTGTAGGAGTTCTTTATGTATTCTGAGTCCTTTGCCATTGAACATATGTGGCAAATTCCCCGTTTTGTAACACGTATGAACCATTTAAAACAGGATTTATTGATTTTTGCAATATGGAATTCAAGAGTTTAGCCTTCTTTCACAAGGTAAAATTTCTCTCCAGACTCCTGTATGGCTAGATCAGTATTCTGATCCAGCACCAGATTTTTTTTTGTTTTGTTTTGTTGTGTGTGTGTGTGTGTGTTTTTTAAAATATGAAAAACACGAAAAAGAAAATCAGAATTATCCATAATTTACCATTTTTTTTTGTATCATAGAAAAGACAACATGAGAATCTCCTTTCCCCACCTCCAGAAACAACCACCATTAAGTGGGTGGTATGATTCCTTACTGCCTTTTCCTGGCGCGCGCGCGCGCGCACACAGTTTTAGAGCTCATACTATGCATTGCATATTGGTCTGCAATTTCCATTTCACTTAACAGTGTATCTTGAGCATCTTCTCGTGTTAGTGCATATGATGTAATTCAATCCATAACGTTGCACCTTTTGACACCCCCCCCCCCAAATTCATGTTCTTGCCACATGCAAAACATACTCAGCCCATCACATCATCACAAAAGTATTAAATCAACTCCAAGTCCAAAATTTCATCTTTTGAAACATCTAAATCAAATATGGGTGAAACTTCAGGCATATTCCATTCTGGGACAAAATTCCTCTTCATTTGTGAACCTGTAAAATCTAGAATACAGATTATCTGCTTCCAAAGTACAATGGTAGAACAGGCACAAGGTAGACATTTCCATTACAGATGGCAGAAATTGGAGGGAAAGAAGCGATATCAGGCACCAAGCAAGTTCAGAACCCAGCAGAACAAATTATATGATCTCTCAAGGCTTGAAACTAATCCTCTGTTCTCTGAGACCTTCTGGGCAAAGTCCCCGCCCTTCAGACTCTGGGTGTTGGCCACACTTTCTGGATTCTAAGTGGAGGCCCCTTGACCCTGGGCTTCAGCTCTACCTTCCAGGCCCACTGGGATGGCAACTGTGCTCCCTTGGCTTTGGGCAGACCTATTCTCCTAGTCCATCTGAGTGGCAGCCCCACCCCCTCAGCTTTGGGCAGCAGCTCCGTCCCCTGGCACTGCTGAACGGCAGCTCCACACTCTGGAACCGAGTTGGTGAATATCCTACTGTTTGAAACCCAGGAGACTGTGTGACCCCACCCTTTGAAAACTCAAAGGCTGTGGGCTCCAGACTTTGAGACCTAGGAGACCAGGACTTCACTCTTTGAAAGTGAGGCAACCCTGGTTTCTTTGCTCCTTCCAGCAGTTCTGCTGATCTCTGAGCTGTTCCAGGGATGGTTCTTTTCTTTTGTTAGAAGATAACAGATGTAGCTCTTCTGGCCTGTTTCCTGCCTATAGAATTCCAAGAGGCTAACAGCGTTCTCTGTTTTCGTTCTTTCTCTGTCCCGTTCAGTCTAAACTCGGGGGTTTTCTGCTGTGGAGTTGGTTAGAGCTATCATCCAACATCAAATTTTGTTTTCTCTGGCGTTAATGATTCCCTTTCTTTGTTCAAGTTTTTTTGTTCTTATCACAAATTCAAACTTTAACTCTTCTCCCGTTTGTACAAATATTTTCTCAATATGTTCAAATATATTAGCTGTTTTTCACTGTTTGAAGGAAATTTCTCATAGGGTCTGTTAACTGTCTTCTCCTACAAGATTGGTTGCTTTGTAATCCGGCTGTTTAACTGTGGTCTTGGGGATCTCTTGTTACCATGATCTTGGAGATTTCTTTTTAGCTTTCTCTTACAGGAACCTCTGTTTCCTCAATGTCATATCTTCTTTTGGGTTTTCACCCTTTTTTTTTTCTAATTGTGAATATATATATAACAGAACATTTATCATTTTACCCATTTTTAAGTGTACAATTCAGTAACGTTAATTACACTCACCATGCTGTACAACC
The DNA here is from genome assembly GCF_000243295.1 of Trichechus manatus latirostris. Classification (NCBI taxonomy): domain Eukaryota; kingdom Metazoa; phylum Chordata; class Mammalia; order Sirenia; family Trichechidae; genus Trichechus; species Trichechus manatus. Next base: position 7,730,204 of record NW_004444039.1, on the reverse strand, counting down.
GTCACCACTTTACATTTCCAAGTTTTTTTAATCATCCTTAACTGAGACTCAGTGCCCGTTAAGCAACAACTTCCCCCTTTTCCCCTCCCTCCAGTCCTATAAACTTTGGTCTCTGTGCATTTGCCCATTCTGGATATTTCACATAATACTTGCAGGGCTTTGAACTGGTTCGAACAAGTTGAGTCATGGCCAACAAAGCGAAACAGGAACAGACCCAAAGTTTTCCAATTCAGCAGATTCGGCACGATACCCAGAACAGTAAAAATTATCGGTTGAAGCCCTGGAATGGGAGACTCCGAAGAGGCATAGTGAGCCCTTTCAGGAGCCTGGAGGGTGAGATTGGATTATTGCCAGGACCGAGGAGAGCGACACATTGATGGCAGCACTGTCGGCCACCACCTTTGAGCCGGGCAGCGCTGCTTCCGACTCTGCTCAGAGTCTGAGGACAAGAGATCTGGTTGCTGTGCAACGCATACGTTGCCCTTGTTCTCTAAGAGAAGTTAAGTTCTAGCGGGGGCTTCGACCTGTAATTTTTCTTGTTGTTTCTGTCTTTGCCGTAACTTTAAACATTAGGGTGTGTTCCGGTGACACGTCCTTGGCCATGACTGAACCGGGCAGAACCTGTTCGAAGCCCCTGAGTATTTGTACTTTGATGTCTGACTTTTTTCACTCAGCATGTTTCCAAGTTCATTCATGTCATGGCGCGTATCAGAACTTCATTTCTCTTTGTGGTTGAATTGTATTCCATTGTATGTAGACCCCACAACTTGTTTATCTCCCTTTTAGCGATTGTGAATGGTGCCGCAGTGACCACTGGTGTGCAGGTATTTGTTTGTGCCCCGGCTGTCAGCTCCCTTGTTTTGATAGAGCACATCTTCCAGTGATTTCTTGCGTAAGGGTGCAGGGAAGAAGATTTTGAGAGCCTGCATTTCTGGGAGGATCTTAATCTGCCTCCACGTTTGATTAAGATTTTTGGTTCAACATGTATTTTTAGACTGGAAATAATTTGCACAACTTTCCATTGTGGACTTCCTGGCTCTCACAGTTGCTCTTGAAGTCTCTTTGCTGATTTTTGCTTTTATTTATTTATTTTTGGTTGTGCTTTAGATGAAGGTGTACAGAGAAAATTAGTTTCTCATTAAAGAGTTAATACACATATTGTTTTGTGATATTGGTTGACCTGTTTCTTCTTTTTAGAGCGTTGTTACAATCTGTTGCTTTGTCTCCAGTGCCCTGAAATACCAGGATGGCGTGCCTTGGTGTGGGTCCATTGAAGTGTTTCCTCTCTTTTTAAGCTGCCTTTCTTTCTGGCAAATGTATTTGGAGACTGGGTCTCCGGGATTAGTATGCCAACCTAGTGTCTGTGTGCTCCTTTGTTCTCTGCTGTCTTGTACTTTACGCGGAGATTTCTTCGGTTTACGATGTACCGCCCCTTCTGTTGAAGCGTCTTTCGCACTGTTATGTTGTTTAATTTCCAGATGCTCTTTTTTATTCTCAGGATGATTCTTTCTTACATTGCCTTGGTTTGTATCATGAGCGTGGTGTTCTCTATTAATCTCTGAGGGTGTGAATGATTTTTTTAAGTTTTTACTACCTTGCTTCGTTTTCTCCAAATTGATTTTTTTATTACTATTTTGACATCAGTGTTTCTTACTGCTTTCCCCAAATGTCTGGTGATCCTTAGTTGTCTGAATAGGATACCTAAATACCTCTTAAAAATTCTTTGGACACGGATTGGGCTTGTAGATCTTGAATGTTGTCGTAGCGTTAGCTGGCTGGACTGTTTACTTGGGAAAACCTGGCTGTTGGGGTCTTTGGTCTTTCCTCTCAGTCTGTCACATTCCCCAGAGACGATCCCTCCAGTCTCTCGTCTGGTTGCCAGTGTTCTGGGCGCTGAGCTGTGAGGAAGGGTGGAGATCTCAGTATTCATCAAGTCAGCTACCTCTCCTCTCCCTTTTTCAGTAAGATAGCCTTGTCCTTAGCTCTGCCTGGTACCATCAGTCCAGGTACCTCGCTAGAGACTGAACCTCTGGGGTGGAGGGGGGGCGTTACCATCTTGTTTGGTGTTGTGGTGGGGATTGATCTAGGTCTCTGCTTCTTAAACAGATACTCTGCCTGTCCTGCCTTCCTTCCGTCCCGCTTTCACACTCACGAAGACTTCTTCCCTTCCCCGAGCTCAGTCTTCAGCCCCAGTCAGCCTTCCAGCTTCTCCGCTCTTGTTGCCATGTCTCTGCTCCCCCATCTTTGTCAAAATCCCTTTACGTTTATTTTAATGCCATTTCTGAAGAAGAGGGAGTTCTGGTGGCACAGTGGTTGAGCACTCAGCTGCTAACCTAAAGGTCGATGGTTCAAACCCACCAGTTGCTCCATGGGAGAAAGATGTGGCAGTCCACTTCCATAAAGATGACAGCTTTGCAAACCCTATAGGGCAGTTCTGCTCTGTCCTACAGGGTAACTGAGTCGGAATCGACTCGATGGCAGCGGGTGTTGGTCTTTTGCTATTCTGGAGAAGACAGAGAGCTAAGGTGTTTGTTTATTCTGCCTTTAGCCAGAAGACCACTTTGCCCCCTTTGGGTCACAGGTAAGGGGTGTCACTTGTTGGGGGGTGTCAAGTCTGTATTCTGTATCAGTGGAGACAGTGGATGTTAGCTTTCTCTAAGTGACTGTAGAGAGCTTACCGCTCACAATGTGTTTGTATGTAAAGATCAGAGTCATTTCTGCCTCAGTGAGACAACACTTTGAAGTACTTCTGCTTGAATACTGTAGGTCCGGTTTTCCAATTTGGCAGCACCACTACAAATTTCAACTTCACCAACAACAATCCATCAGGAGTGTTCACATTTGGTGCAAATTCCAGCACACCTGCAGCCTCCGCCCGGCCTTCAGGCTCAGGGGGATTTCCGTTCAGCCCGCCTTCAGCACCGTTCACCGTGGGGTGAGAGAACTAACATCTTGTTGAAATGGAGAATTTAGCATAAAGGCGTGTGCATGCATGCATTGTGTGTTCTGTTTTTTAAAATCACTGAAGTGCACAGTTTAGTTTGGGTAAAATTAAATATGTTCTCCCACACCAATTTGCCGTATTAAACAATTCTGGAGGATGCTAGCCTGAGAAAAACATCAGTGGTCTGTGTGTGCAAGGTGTGGCAGGAAATGTGTTTACGTTGACAACGTGTTTCTCCCCCCTCTTGCTGGTCGCGTTTAGTGTTTTATGATTTTGAAATGTTTCTCCGAGCATCATGTCACATGAAGTTTTATTTTTCACAGGTCAAATGGGAAAAGTCTGTTCTCTTCTTCCGGAACTTCAGTTTCTGGTCGCAAGATAAAGACTGCTGTTAGACGTAGAAAATAAAGGCCACAGAGGTGTTATACACAAGAGTTTTACTGACAGCTGGTGCCCTGCTTTCAGATCCTGGATTGTGCTACACGCTGGCGTTATCTGAAGTCGTATTTGCCTGAGGACATCTTTAATTTTGGAACTTTCCTCCTTTCTCTTTCTTTACAGAAGCCCCTACCCTCACCGCACCCCACCCACCCCTTTTTTAAAATAATAGCTAGCCTGGTGACTGACTCTTCAACAGAAACATTTTATGATCCAGCAGAGTATCACTGGTTTGGTGTGGTCTGGCTGTGCCCAGGAGAGAGCCCTCACAGTGATGGCTTTGTATCGAACCTCTTCGTCTGCACCACTCTTGGCATTGATGTGCGTTTGTGGAGCGCGTTGACATTGTAATTCTCTCTGAGGAATTCTGTATAGATTAGAGGATGTTGAAATGAATGATTTTTATGCTGAGTTTGTGCTGGTGTATGTGTGAAGTGAGTGAGTTGGGTGTACTGTGCACTAAACCTTTCTGATAGAGGAAGCCTGATTAAGGACTGGTCCCTGCTGAGGACTTGTTAGATCTAGTTCTCCATTTCATGATTATATGCTATTTCTATAGTTTCATTCTTATGACTATCACCTGTCTTGCCTTTTTCATTATTTTATTATGAAATTTGTGTAAATACAATTTTGTTTCTGTACTTTTTTGGCATAACATAAATCTGTGAACTTGAAATTTTAATTTTGTGTTAGAAATTTTTTTTGTTGTTTGTTTAGTCTTGTCTCAGATTTTATTATGTAAATCCCATTATTCAAAGTTGCCTAAATCCATTTGGAAATCTTAAAAAAAAAAAAAAAAAAAAAATTGGGGATTCTTAAAGTGAATTTATTGGCTTTTCTGATCCAGTTTTGTTTGGACCAAAAACCAGTATTGTACAAAGTATTATTAAGCATATATTTTTATATTTACTGAAATGGACTGTGGTGACTTTGGATAATAAGGAAAAGTTTAATATTAAAGCCATGTTTATTACAGTATAATTAACATGTTAAACCATGGGATAAATGCCATCAATAAAAAATTATGAAATACTTTTTATTGTAGTTTTAACGGTACCCTGCCTCTTGCCTGGAGCTGGGAATCAATGCCAAATTTGCAATACATTTACATGCCTTTTTAAAAAGTAGAAAGTAAACATAATACAGTCATTTCTGCTTGTACTTGCACCTTCCTTGCTAAGTTATTAAACCATGATCATTGATTGAGCTCTCGGAAATAGATGCCCAAAACACAGATTGCATTGTTCCATTTGTACAATTTGTTTGGATTATTTTCCTGTATTATTTTTACTGGATTTTTTTTTTTTAAATGTGGTCCATAAAGAGAGCTCTTGGAACAGCATTTGGTAAATTTTATTCTTGAATTCGAATGCACATTTATTTTGTGCTCACTTTAATTTGTTGAACTTCTGGTTGGTTAGAATCTAAATTCAGAACTTTAAAATGTTTAGTAGCTTTTTTGTTTCCAACAAAGTTATTTTTAATTTTATTATGCTTTAGGTGAAAATTTACAGTGCAGATTAGTTTCTCAATCCAAAATTTATGCACGGAGTGTTTTGTGACATTGGTTGCAGTCCCTGCAATGTGTCAGTACTCTCCCCCTTTCCCTTTACACCCCAGGTTCCCTGTGTCCGTTCGTCCCGTCTCCCGGTCTCTTCCTGCCTTCTTACCTTTGCTTTTGGGCAAGTGTTGCCCATTTGTCTCATATACTTGACTGAACTAAGAAGCACATTCTTCACGTGTGTTATTGTTGGTTTTATAGGCCCATCTAATCTTTAGTTGAAAGGTAAACTTTGGGAGTGGCTTCAGTTGTGAGTTGGTAGGGTGTCTGGGGGCCATAGTCCAGGGTTTTCTTCAGTCTCTGTCAGACCAGTTAAGTATGGTCCTTTTCTGTGAATTTGAATTTTGTTCTACTATGTTCTATTCTATTATTCTATTATTATTCTATTATTCTATTCTATTATGTTCTACTATGGTTCTGTCCGGAACCCTCTATTGTGATCTCTGTCAGAGCTGTTGGTGATGGCAGCCAGGCACCGTCTAATTCTTCTGTGCTCAGGCTGGTGGAAGCTGTGGTTAATGTGGTCCATTAGCCCTTTGGATGAATATTTTCCTTGTGTCTTTGGTTTTCTTCATTCCCATTTGCTCCAGATATGCTGGGACAAATAGATGGATCTTAGGTGGCCACTCGTAAGCCTTTAGGACCACAGACGCTGCTCACCAAAGTAGATGTAGAACATTTTCTTTATGAACTATGTTATGCCGATTGACCTAGATGTCCCCTGAGACCATGGTCCCCAGCCCTCAGCCCCAGTAACTTGGTCCCTCAAGGTGTTTGGCTGTGTCCAGGAAAACTCCTCTGACTTTGCCTTTGTCAAGTTGTGATTTCCCCTAAAGGTATTTTTCTTAATCAAATGCCTGTTTTGGGGTTTATAACATGCACTTTATTAATACTACATATTTGGTACTGACTTGTTTGGGGGGCCAACAATGATGTTGACTGCCGGAAGAAAGAAGCAAACTGGACATCTGTGGTCTTGATGTTGAGAAGTTAAATGCCTAATTAAATCCCACGCCAGTAGGTAGCCACTCTCTAGGCCCATGTGGTTGGGAATATTAAGACTTTCCACTCTGGAAATATCTTGATTAAAAATACTATAGAAATAATGAGCTTCCAGTCATTTAGTATTTTTTTAAGCAGGTGACTGAAAATCATACTTAACATGGCTTATGTTAAAAATGAAATCTTTTGGCCTCCAAAACTGAAGGCTTTAGGGCCATCTTCAGAACTCAGGACTTGTTTTTCTTCATCTCAACTGCTTTCCGTTGCCCTGGCTCCATTCTCACACTGCATATGGCGGCTCTCGACTGCACTCGGTACATGCCCCACAGAACTATCATCAATCACCTTACTGGACTGGCTCAGGCTACAGACCCAGCTCTGATCTGCTTCCTGTGGCTGCTTTTATTATTTGTTACAAATGCTCCTGAAATTGCTTATGTAAGTAGAATTTCATTATTTGAAAGAAAAGTACTTAATTGATATTAACCGTTTGTAACGAGACAGTAAACTTCGTGGTTTAGCCTGCGAAGAATGCGTTTGCTTTATTTAGTATGTCATTTTCTGGGCCTCTTTAAAAATTTCACTGGACATTTTACAAAGCTTAGCCCTGTGTGTTTAATGGAAACTGACAAATCTAGTGTAAAACTGAGAAAATAGCCTGCTGGTTCATGCACCAACCAGCTCTATGACCATGCCATTCAGAGCCTGCATTTCCTTGTAATGTGGAAGAATTAACTTTTCAAAGGCCCCCTATACTAAAACATGTAAGATTGTGGTGGGGATCAAACAGCACATCATCTGTAGGAGTCAGACCAGGCCATATTTTAGCTGAAGTTTATTATGTTTATCCTTTTGAGGACCCTGACCTTTGTATCCTTTCTTCCCCTTCCAGACCTCTTCTTAAAGGTTAGAATAAGAAAGGCTTTTAAGGTCAGAACTAGGTTTCAACTGCCTAGCCCAGCCATTTACTATCTATCTCTGAGCCTTTGAACTGTTTCCTCAGGAGTTAACACCTGAGGTTCTTAATATTTTATATGGTGGTTGTGATGGTTAACAATTCTTAAGAGCAGGATTACTTTAAGCTTAGTTATCTACTGGTAACTTTTGAGTGTTCTTGTTAAAAGAATAACTTTTAAAAAGGGGATGATTCTTTGATAGCCCTCTGATTCTGAAGGTACTCTAGTTCACTGCTGTAGCCATAATACCCATCACATGCACACCTGAAGGCCATAAGGCCCACCATGTGCACACCTGAAGGTGGAGAATGCCAGAAAAGCTAACTGGAAGCAGGGCGTCCCTAAGCAGGAGATTCAAGGTCAAAGATAAACATTTTTAAAACAGTAAACATTCTCAAAGAAACAGGCAAAACAAAAGCATCAGTGACCAAGTATTTATTGAGACAAAGAATACAAATTGGTGGTATACAAATTATTAAAAATAGAATGCTGAATTTTACTTCTAGGCTGGCCATCAGATACTGTTTGCGGGTCAAGTCCTACTACAGTGAACTGCAAGGAAGCACACATACACTGTTTGAAATGAGGAGCTTCATCCAAGCAAGCACAGGTAGATTTTGGCCTCTGGTTTAGTGGGCAGGGGTGGTGTGTGAAATGACACTTTTCGAGCTATGCAGTTTTAGGCATACCATCATTTAGGCATATTTGTCAAAACAAACAATAGCCTGTTTTAATAGGAACAAGAGTACAGTGAAAAATTTTTCAATGCTCCTATCCACCTCAAGAAAACCCTGGTGGTGTAGTGGTTAAAGAGTTCCGCTGCTAACCAGAAGGTTGGCAGTTTGAATCCACCAGGAGCTCCTTGGAAACCGTATGTAGCAGTTTTACTCTGTCCTGTAGGGTTGCTATGAGTCGGAACAGACTAGACAGCAACAGGTTTGGTATTTTGTTGGTACTCCCCCGCCCCGCCATGCCAAAATGCTCTTTATTCCTAAGTAGTTAGTTAGTGTCTAAACTAATTTTTCAATTCCTTTTTACGTCCTTCCCTTTGCTAGAAATGGTTATGCATAAGCGAAACACCCAAACAAGTTATTGAAGGGAACAAACTCCTTTTCCCCCCAGTAAAAACAATTTTGACTGTCATTTGAAACAATAAGAGACACTGAAGAAAAAGTGCTTCACAAATACGCTTTTTTTCCCTTGGAAGGGCAAGTGTTCAGGTAGAAAGGTTACTGCTGAACTGGTAACTACTGAACCAGCGCCACAAAAGTATCAGCCAAGCAATACTTTTACTACAAATACTGGCAGGTGAAGGCTGACTATCCCTAAGTGTTGACTTTGTTTCTAGAGTCATGGAACAGTCTAAAAAGCAAGGCCTGCGATCATCCGCACTTACCTACCCAGACCTACTTCTGGCCCCAGCACGAACATTGACTTAGTTTTAGATCCAGCCTGTCTCGAGGTGCAGTAACCACTCAGGCTGCTTTCCGTGATGGGTGCTGACATTTCTCCATGACTGAATTCACTGCCAATTCTGTGATCTTGTGTCTGGAGGTTTTAACTTACTGAGGACATGCTCACTGAAGTAGTATTCTCACTCAGCTTAACTCCTAATTTTTGTTCCCTTATCTTATAAAAATGAGGAATAATGTTTTTACCATGGAGACTTCTTTTTGCCTTTTTAGGCTAGAGCTTCAGCATTACATTTATTCTTTGATACAGAAGATCAGTATTTCTATTAATGAAAAACATAAATAGAAAAGTGTTTTGAAAAGCAGATTCCCCTCTTCAACAATCCCAAAGACAAAAAATGTGGTTTTCCCTAACCCCCACTGTTTTGCCATTTCGGGGAACTATTTAGGAATTAAAATCCCTTTCCCTAAGTTCTGCATGCACAAATGGAAACACTTGGATTTCAACATAAAGGCAAACGAGTAATACTGCTGTACACTTTCTAGGGCTTTATAGTGTAACTTGGATCTGAATGAACCCACACAGATATTAATCTGAATGACTCAAGTATAGCAAATGTATAATACTGTACATGAATTAAACTGGACTCTTGTTTGCTTTTATTTTACCACATCATAAATAAAAACAGCCCAGATGGTGAGCCATTCAGTTATCTGACCGGGAACTGTAAATCAGAGATGTCCTTCAGTCATGTAGCTCTGGAATACACTGCAACTTGAATTCCCCAGTCAGCGGCAGCAGTAGTGTGCACACCAGTGCTAACGTGTGCAATACCAAATGCGAAACTGAGGAGTAACATTTCCTACTTTCTAGTCTGATTACCAAGTTACAGATTTCTTCTTCTTCTTCTTTTTCAGTGAAGGGCCATAACACTAATCCAGAGTCTACAAGTGAATGATCTGTTTAGTGCTTTGACACGCTGAACTAACTGGCTTTCTGTGAAGCTGGATTTAATAGAAAATCATTTTGAAAAACATGGTTTATGAAATTTTACAATAAAACAGTATAAATAAGGACATTGTTAAAGTTTCTCTAAACATCAGATGTGAATATGTAATTTCACATTTTTAAATGTCAAAGAAAAACCCCAACGACCGATAGAGTGGTAAGAAAGATGTGTCTTCATTTGCTATTTTTAGATTTAAGACGAAGGCTTAGACGGAGCTTAGAGTTTCCTGGGAAAATAATATCAAAGATGGAACAAATGCCAAGAACCAAATAAACTATAAATAGTACCGGTGTACCTCAACACAGCTAACTGGGGCACCTAACAAAGACACACACATACACCAAAACCCACAACTTTGCTTCAATAGAATAAATTAAAATGGTAATATACAGAGTATTATTTTGCCCACTATGTCCCCCAAAACTTCCATCCCTTGCAGGCCCAAGAGGAGCTTTTGGCTCACAGAAGTGAACGCAGACCACCATCTGGAGATGATACTCTCCCTGCAACATTCTCACAGGCTGCTAGTGTTCAGATATGTACTACACTGTCTGAGGCTTCCACAGTCACGGGAATCCCCTGTACATAGAGAGAAATGACACCCACATCCAGAACACTGACAAGCACTAATACTTTCTTCATGCCGCACACATACCGAGAATATTGTTTTACAGTAAATTTGTGAACTAAAACACTTGCACGTGAATTTTAAGTTACGTTTACAGCAAAAACTCACCCCCCTCCCCATTAAAAGCAATCACTAACTCACCTTCTCCTTTAAAAATCCATGATAATATAGAAGTATGACAATACTTTTTCATCATCATGCAAAATTTGGCCCCAAATACATTAAGCATGAAGAACAGTTGTAAAGCTGCATCATTCCCACGTACACTGCGGCAGGGATTTAAAAACGTCAGGGCAGGGAGCGGCCAGGCCTGCTTCACTGGGCCCCCTCGCCTGCAGCTCAGAGCTCCACCTCTTTGACGGGAGGTAAGTAGGTGACCAGATTTCTCTTCCTCTTCCCTCTCCCTCAGACACTAAAGACAATTCCCCAGAGAAGTGTTAACTAAATGATGAATTATATAGGTGTTTACAAAACACAACTCAACATTTTCCACAATCTTGGGATACGCCAAAATAAATTTTAGAAATTTGATTTGGAGGTTTCAAAGCTGACAACGCTTCAGCAAATTCTAAAGCTTTAGATCTTAAGAAAGTATATACCGTCCACAGTTCATTATGAAACCACTTGCCTTCTTTCAATCTAAAAATTTTAACACTTTAACAGGTATTGTTTCTCTTCTGGAAAAGTTCTTTGGCATTCAAGGAAATCAATACTTTCAGAATAGTCACCTGCATCACACTGGAGCGACTGCTTTAATTTCTCAATCATCAATTAATGAAACCCAGGGATACTGATGGCCTCAATACATAATTTAGTCTTGTCAATATTCCAGACCACATGGAATTCAGGGCTTTTTCTGGCATCATCTGACTCCGTTTCTTTTGACCACAATGGTTCCTGCCACAATGTCATAGGCTGTTCGATTATGCTGAAAAAACAGCAGTGTGATGAAAGCAGGGAAAAAAGAAGCAATAGAAAAATTCTTGATCAAAGCTCGAATGGTGGACCTAAAAATTAAAGCAAAAAACATCAGGTATGTTGTACATCAACCACATGTAGACAAATGGCATTCTGTCAAGTTTGAAATACATATTTAAAAACATTTAAAATATTGCTGACCAATTTTTTTAACTTTTGATATGTGAGTTATTTTCAAATAGCATTACATCATGATCAAACCTCACGGACTTCAACATAACGACTTTAAAACTCTCACAGGAAAAACAGCAATAAACACGTCTTAGTGTGTGAACTAGGGGTTCCTGCCAGCAGAAGAGAATCACTGGTCCCTCCAGCTGCCTTTTCTACAGCCACTCACTGCCGCCACGTGTTTCCAGTATGTTCTAGACTGAGTATGCCCACTGTGGTCCATTTAGACCTCAGATGCAGTGCTAGGATTTTAAGTTATTTTCAGTGTTCTCTTTTCAGCTCCCTTCTTTATGAGATCCTGAAAAAGCTTTAAAAAACTTTCAATAATAGTTCAGAATGGAGAGTTAATCTACTAATGCTAGGTGTCCGCCTTTTTGTGCACTGAGAGGCTACAGAAAAGTGTGGGATCTGAGTTCAGACGAGGTGGTTTCAAATTCATCTTATTCTACTGTTATGGACTGAATTGTGTCCCCCAAAAATATGTATTGTAAGTTCTAACCCCTATACCTGTGGTTATAATCCCATTTGGGAACGGGTTTTCTTTGCATGTTAAGAGGCCATATCAGTGTAGGGGCTCTTGTAAAAGAGCAGATTAGACACAGAGAAGCAGCAGAGATGGCGGAGGACACGCCACACCACGTGACGATCACCAGGGAAACGAGCAAGGACCTTCCCCCCGAGTCAACAGAGAATTCAGGCTTCCAACCTCCTAAACTGAGAAAATAAATTTGTTGGTTAAAGCCATCCACTTGGTATTTCTGTTATGGCAGCACTAGATAACTAAGACAGCCACTTACTAGTTATGCAAAAAAAGGGATAAAAGTACCTATCTTGTAAGGTTGTCAGGATTAAATCAGTTAACACATATGCACCACTTAGCAGTTCCTGGTATATACAAAGTGTTCAATAAACATTAGCTGTTACTGACTCTCTCATTTGATTTTAAAATTAAAAGTAGTAACCAGGAAACATTACGTAACCACAAAATTTTAAGGTAATTTTGAGGATGTCAGCAAAATAAAGGTTTCACTTAGTTTCACGCATTTCTTTATGTAACAATCCAGCCCTGAATCACTCTGGCAGCAATTCCAGCCAGTATCTTGTTTTGGTCAAATGATGACCACCATTCGACCCCACAACTTCCATTCTCATTAGCTGCACCCTCCCTTGGGGCCAGACGCCACTAGTGCAGAGTTACGGGGGTGTTACAAGTCCTCTCACTTAAGAGTGAGAGCAGGATGTACGCAGGCCCAGCTGTCTAAACTCTTCTCCCTATTCACGATGGACAGTGACAGTCCACTGACCTGATGTCCACTGATGTGAGAATAATAATAATAATAATTAATAATAAACAGGTATGAAACACTGATAGGGGTACAGCATCAACTCCCAACCGTCCTCTCATTGTTGTGACCTGTATTTAATAAGATGGTCATCTCGACAAAGTACACGACTGAAAGAAACACTCACAGACTTTGTTTTAAAACTTAATGTAATTCTGTCTAACTGTATGCCATCTGGGAAGGATGAAGATAAAAAATACCAAAATTCTAAAAACAGTATCAAATACTGTAATTTATGAATCACAGATTAGTAGACATTATTGTCAAGAGAGTATACAGTAGAGTGAGCAAAGGAAAGGACTTACGTCGTAATGCTGACGTTTGAGGACGGAATCACTAAAACCCGACTTGGTGCAATAAGTACTGATGTGTCACACGTCACAACACGAAGCCCCAGCAGGAACTTCCCTGGGGTAGCGCCACCTGCTCCCCAGATGCAAATTATCTGAAGAAAGAAGGGTCATTTAAAAATAAGTCACTGGCTCAACTATGCCAACTTTAAAGGTAAGCTTTCCCGCCATACTATTTCATGTGGAAAGATAATGTTTCACAGACTGCTATGAACAAGCCACTCCAAGGTCACCTTTCACTGCATGTCCGCAGGTCTCAAGAGCTTCAACACCAGCAGACGTCTACTGTGACACTTCCTGATGACCCATTATACTGTTTAGCAAGTGGTTTCCATGGTAAAATATATTTCACGTTTCACAACCACAACCTGTTTATGAGTTAGAAACTATACATAAAATTTTATTTTAATTTCTAAGGCTAAAATATATTACAAAAGAATCAGAAAATTTTCCCTTCAGAAAGATTTTTTTTCACTTGAAAAAAAAATATGTTAGAGAATTTAGGAAAAGTAGAAACATTTGTCAAATATGTCAACAATTATAAATTTCTGCTACTTTTTTGTCTTGGGCTGATAATCTAAAATTAGATTGTTGAATAGTGGAATTTGCTGAAGCCGGGAGCTTACCTCATAGAAACAAACTAATAGTCGGTATATAAGAGCCACAACCATCATCTTCTGCAAGTCTTCCATTGACGTGTCTTCGTCTATCTCTTCTATTATATAATGCATAGCAAACTTAGAGATATCCCTGCGAAAATCACAGAACAGTTCTGGGTTACAAAAGTTAGTTATCACAGCAGTGCACTCATTTTTTCTTTTTAAGGGTTAATTCATAACTTTAACTGAAATGATAAACTAATCCTTAGAAATGTTCCCAGCCATCTAATTTCACAAAACATTCATTCATTAGCTTAGTCAACAAATAATAAGCATTATTATGAACAAGCACTATACTAGCCCTGGGGATATAATGGTGAGTGATTTCAACATGGTCTCTGCTTCGCTGGAGATTCTAACATAATAGGGAAAAAAGAAAAACAAAGACGTAGTAACAAAAAATAGGCTGAGAACTACTATAAGCAACCATAGGGTCCTATGGAAATATGTACCAGCTGCATTTAACCTAGTGAAGGTTTCCCAGGAATGACATTTAAGCTGGAATATGAGGGGTGAGGAGAAGTTGGCTGGACTAAGAAAGGGTGAGAGAATTCCAGAGAAAGGAAGCAGCAGAAGAGAAAAGCTCAGAGCGAGAGCATGTGGTGGAAACTGAAAGCAGTGTGGTATGGCTCCAATACTAAGGGGGAAAGGTGACGGTGACTGCGACATAAGATCATGTGAGATCTGCTAAACCCTACGGAGAAATTGAGACTTCGTCCTGAGGGCACTGAGAAACTACTATGGATTTAAGGTAGGAGGGGGCAGGATCAGAATTTATGATCAGTTTGGTTTTACATCAGAGACCGGCCTGAGGTGAAACAGGAGACGGGTAATCCAGGCAAGAGACAACAGTGACTGGACTACGGAGAAGCGATGACGAGGAAAACAGTCTGATGGAAAACTATGCAGGAGCCTGATGTGAGGGAGTTGGTATCTGAGTGAGTGTGTCGGCGGAGGGGAGGGCGAGAGTGACGAGGAGGAATAGGACTACTCGAGTACCCGGCTCTGAAATTTGGCTACATAAGTATGTATCTTGACTCTGTTGCTACCTCTGTAACTTCTCTGAGCCTAAATTTCAACCTCTGTAAAATGGCGATATTAACCTCTACCTCGAGTTGTGTGCTGTCGAGTCAATTCTGAGTCATAGCAACTCCACGGTACAGCACAGACCTGCCCCATAGGGTTTCCTAGGCTGTAATCTTTATGGAAGCAGATTGCCAGGTCTTTTCTCTTGGTGAGTTTGAATCGTTGACCTTTCTGTTAGCAGCCAAGCGCTTAACCATTGCACCACCAAGGCTCCTTTTACCTCATAGTGATACTAATATTAAAAAATCCATCTAAAGAGATGAGCTCAATGACTAGCATACAAAGTGCATTATGATTACTGTTCCTTGAAAGGAGGATTACTGAAATAAAGGCTCACTCTGCAGTTCACTTGGGGTTTGCACTGACAGTATTAGAGGAAGCAATCCCATTTGGAAAGGCCATATACTTGATCATCAATGGTTCATCTACCAAACGCTCTTTATACCTTTGTCTTTAGATACTCCACTCGGAATCCAACTGTGGTTGTTAGGTGCCGTCGAGTCGGTTCTGACTCATAGCGACCCTATGAACTACAGAACGAAACACTGCCTGGTCCTGTGCCATCCTTACAATCGTTACGCTTGAGCCCACTGTTGCGGCCACTGTGTCAGTCCACTTCGTGGAGGGTCTTCCTCCTTATCCTTTTCACTGACCCTCTACTGAACGCAGCAATAAGAGGAAAAATAGTTCCTGGCCCAAGAGAATGAAGTTAACCCAAGCCAGGTCTGAAGGCTCCTTTTACCTACTTTAAATAGGTGAGATTCCCACAGATCTTACAAAATTTATTAAGAGTGTATTCTCTTTTGTAGTTATTTTTTAAAACCAACAAGAAAGACATAAATCTGACAAAGCTCCTCTAAAGAAATCACAGCACTGGCACACTATCCACACATTCATAGACGTGAATTTAGCAAACCAAGATCTCTAAACGGTAGACAATAAATGTGTCTGCACACACTCTTACTTGATTCCACTCAGGTGCATAATGCTTAAAACGATGGTTGCTTTTATAAAGAAGAGAATAAAGAAATCTACCATCTCTGCCATAAATCTGTGGGCCAGGGATGGAATAACATACTCTCTGCCTGTAACAAAAAAAAAAAAAAAAGGAAAATTAATTTCATATAAACCTTAGAACACAAGCTAGGAAATGAAGGGTTAAGAAAGTCAAGGTATAACTTGCTAAATAAAATTAAAAAAATTACAACCTTGCAACGATTACTGGTATTGATTCCATCAAAAGTACATATTAAAACACAGCAACACTGCTCACTATTTACTCAACTGTGTAAAGTCTGCTTTCACTACCTTAATGTTTAAAAAGTGATTTCATAGATGACTGTGTTGATTAGGGCACTCATTGCATTTCACGGATGAGAAGCCAGCTCAGTGAGGAATGAGAACTGACCACAACAAGCCTATGACACAAAATTAAACATTTTTTAGTAAACATCAAGGTCGAGTACAATTGGTATAAAGTAAATCCCTGTGTTCCTCATTTTTTTCCCCCGTTCATTTGTTGTTTCCCATATACTCAATCCAGTGATTATCAATCTGTCATCCTAAATTCTGACTGGGATACAAATTCAGGCATCTACCAACTAGTTCCTGTCCCATATGTCTATGCCTGAATAAAATAAAAAGTTACAGGACTGTTAACTAATTCAAAGTATTTTAATTCCCAGACAGAAGTAAACAATAAGACGGTATACAAGACTACACCAGGGCTTAACTCCGTGTGTATTCACGTCAGTCTCCCTTGACATCCGCTCAGCTCCCCTGTCCCTAAGACAGCATCCCAAGCCCGCATTACTTCCGGCAGGACCCCGCAAACCCTACGCAAAGGGGCTTTGCCATCTGAGCGCTAACCCGGAGCGTGGAGATAAAGATAGGGGGATACTTTAGAAGGAAACCCAGCATGGTCTGCGGAGAAAATGCAGGGCGCAAAGACGTCTCCGCACGTAAAAATTACCAGTCCCATGAGGAAGGGAATCGACTCGGAGTCCCAGGTCCGAGGGAAGCCGCGGCTGTCCGGCCTCGCGGCACACTTCGTAACTGATGCACGCGGACAAACACGGAAAGCAGCAGCCCCGGCCGCGAGGATCCTTGCAGACCACCCCCCCGCCCTGCTGCTCCTCCCGCTTCTCACCTGCCTGCCGCCCAGTCTCGCTCGCGGTGCGCGCAGGGGCCGCGGGGCCGACCCTCGTCGCTGGGGCGGCCCTGGCGGGTCCTGGCCCGGGAGGC
>NW_004444039.1:7700863-7712906 GCF_000243295.1 Trichechus manatus latirostris | reverse complement strand
CGGCGGCGGCGGGAGGGCCTGTCAGGGAAGGGCCCGGCTCGCGGTCCCCTCCGCCGTCGTCCCGCCCGGGAGGGCGGCCTCGGGTTTCCTCCGGCCCCTCTGCCATGGTCGCTAGCAGCCCCTCCGCAGTCCCCGGCACTGCGCACTCTCCCTCCTTAGAAGCCCCGCCCCTACGGCGCCGTCGCCACCGCAGCACCGCAGGCGTCAACAATGCGCCACCGGAAGCGGAAGCCCCGCCCTTTAGGGGCGTCGCCGGGCGGAGCGCGGTCGGCGTGTGAGATGTTGAGGTTTCCGTCCGCCGTGGTTTCCCGGCCGGCTTTGGGGGCTCGTGGCCCGCCCCCTGAGTGTCACCGACTCATCGGTGGTCACCGACTGACCTGCTCTCTAGGGTTTTAGATTAAAAAGCCCAAGCCCGAGGCCTCCCCAGGTAATCCTACGGGAAGTGGACCCGGGATGTCCAGGGAGACAGTGCATATGGAGGAGAGGGTTTCCGAGAGGTGCCAGGGGTCGGCGCCGCCGGCGTTGGTTGGTTTGCGGAGCCACTGCGGCTGCTTTGTCTCCAGGCTCAGGGGTCGCTACTTCTGTCCGCTTGCGTTCGTTCCGGTTAGTCAGTCTTCGGCCGTTTGTATTCGAAAAGGTGACACAAAACACAGAGAGATCCCCTTCGAGGATAAGAAATGAAAAACCAAACTCGGCTGGGACCTGTAGCAAGATGGTATGGCTCAGCTGCAGAGATTTGCAAATGTGAAAAAAGGAAAGAGGTATTTTGCTGATTTAAGAACTGCACTCTGTTCTTACCCTGGAGTTAACCTATGTCCATAAAAAAATTCCATTGCTGGAATCACAAGCCTACTACTCCAGCAAAACTGTACCTTACCTCAAATCCACGGTGTCAGCCTTAGGTCCCTTGCCTTTATTTTGTATTGGAAAGGCCCTGTTCATGTCCCAGTGCTTTGGCGCCTTCTCTGAGTACCCCAGCCCACACGATTTTCTTTTTCTTTCCTCTAAGCTCTATGTAGCACCTCACGTATTTATATTTTAATAAACTTTCTCTGTCCTTAAATTGATTATAAGTCTTTCAACGGTGGGAATATGTCTTTGTATCCCCAGTACCGTATAGAAAACCTATAAAAACCCGTGGCCATCAAATCAGTTCCAACTCATAGTGACCCTATAGGACAGAGTAGAACTGCCCAGGTTTCCAAGGAGTGGCTGGTGGGTTTGAACTGCTGACCTTCTGGTTAGCAGCTTATTATTATACAGAGTCATAATAATGTCAACACTATTATTTTAAAACTGATAAATAAAATTTATAGAAGTAAACATTATTTAGCAATATGTAAGTAAGCAAATACCAGATGAAATAGCTAAAGGAATTGAAAATAGTCAGGGCTCCCCTTCTTCAAGACACTAAAATCTGTCAGAAAGTTACTGTAATATCCTGATTTTGTAGTACTGAAGACACTTTGCTGCAGTATGTAAGATAATAAACACAGTGTCTGTGTTGTGAACACACGCACTAGGGTTATGCAGTACACACCCTAGATAAACATCTCTGAGTACACTTGCTTCCAGGGAGCAGAATAGGGGCTTGGGGTGAGAAAAGGTGAGGCAGCGTATTGCCATTTCCCTTTTACAGTTTGATTTTTTTTTTTTTAAAGCGTTACTCTAATGTGCAAATAATGTGCGTAGCACCCTTGTGGAAGTGGGTCCATGCAATAAGGTGTATGGAGCCCTAATGAGGGGATTGGTCAGTTTTGCCATCCTGCTAGACTTAAAATGAGCCATCCCAGAGGCGGAAAGGAAGGACCTCACAACCACCAAGAAAGAAGAGATAGAAGTGGAGCACGTCCTTTGGACCTGGGATCCCTGTGCTGAGAACCTCCTAGACGCAGGAGACAGAGAGCAGTAACACTGGAGACGGTGAGAGCTGATGAGAAGCAGAGGCAGAGAAGCGGTGGCAGCAGAGGCAGCCGAACACTGAGAGATGGTGTGGTGGGCTTCCTGGCCCATGGAGCAAGGTGGTTACAGTGTGTGTACTGATCACAGAGAGAGCTGAGTGCCTTCAGGCAGGAGGCTTATGGTGGAGTGGGGTGCCTCTGGGCATTTATTGGCAGAGCTAAAAGAACTTTGCAGCACTTGCCTGAGCAGGGCAGAGGCTGGGCCAGCCCAAGAGGCATGAAGGCCAAGGCATAGAGGGCCAGAGAGAGGCCTGCCTATGGCACGGCTGAGAAGAAGCTGTCCTGATTGAAAAACTATATCCTGAGCATTCCTGAACCTGAATTGTAATCTGTTACTTCCCTAAAAAGCCCCATAACTGTGAGTATGGTCTGTGAGTTCTGTGTGGCCATTGCAGTGAATTGTTGAACCCAGCAGAGAAGTAGAGAATGCTGTGGGAAGGATAGTTGGTGTCCGAATTGGTAAAAAGGTGGGAGAAGAGATATGTCTGACCTCTGCCTCATAGCAATCAGCATTGGGCTGTTGATCTTGATTCTCCTTCCCCCTTGTGACGTTAGAGGAGGTCAGATGCCTCTGCCATGCCATTTTTACAGGGCTATTAAGTAGAGCCTGGATCAGTTGAGGAATAGGAGAGTCACTGTAAGCACAGGATAACAATAGCAGTGTCTTAGGCTGGGTTATCTAGAGGAGCAAAACCAGTGAAGTGTATATGTATGTATGTATTTATTTATGTCAAGGAAATGGTTCATGCAACTGTGGAGGCTGGCAAGTCCCAAATCTGTGGGTCAGGCATCAGGCTGGAGGCTTCTTCTGACTCACGTGGTTGCAGGGGCTGACAGACCCAAATCGGCAGGTCAGACAGCAGGCTGATGGCTCATGGGGCTGCAGGAGATGGTGAATCCCAAAATCTGCAGGTCGGATGGCATGCTACTGGCTCACATCCCAAGAGCCGGAGGTCAGAGGAGGATAAGTTGGATGCAGGATCCAGAGAGAGCGAGCTTTGCCAGAACATCTGTATATATTGGATGCAGGCCACACCCCCAAGGAAACGCCCCTTTCAACTGATTGGCTGCTCACATCAGATCACAAAATGGAGGATGATTACATAATATCTGCCAAACCACTGAGAATCATGGCCTCGCCAAGTTGACACACAATCTTCACCGTCACAAGCAGGAAGGACCACTTAACAGAACCAACTAGGAGTCGAAGATTCAAAAAGGAGAACATTTAAAACAGCAGAAAAGTCAAGGAAAATGGAGATGGAGGAAAGACCACAGAATTGGTCTCAGAATTGCTGACTGAGAGAACAGCTCCATGAAGTGGTGGGAACAGATGTCATCTCTTGCAGTGCTTTTCAGAGTGTGGTTCCTGGACCAGCAATAGCTGCGTCACCTGGGCCCACCTATCGGTGTTTCACAAGGCCTTCAGGTGACTCAGATGTGCACCGAAGTTTGAGAACCACTGGCTGAGGCTTTCTTTGTTGGCAGTGTAAGTTTGCGCAGTTCCTATGTAGGGAAATCTGACACTATCAGTCATAACTAGAAATGTATTATACCCTCTGACACACATTTTAATTTGTAGGAACATGTCCTACAGTTATTTGTACATAGGCAGAATGACTCATGTAAAAGGTTGCAGCAGTATTTGATTGGAAACTAAATGGCCATCATTAGGGGGCTGGTAAAATCTGCTGTGGTGCATCCAGACCATAAAATGCTATGCAGCTATAATCAAAATGAGAATACTCGGTATGTGTTGATACGGAAAGGTCTCCAAGATATATTAAATATTTTATTTGGTGCGTTAGATGTCTGATTTTCAAAAGAAGCCTTAGGTGGTTGATTTTTTTATTTCAAATTGCTTAGTATCAGTTTATCAAATGAGGCAAACCTTTATTCTGAAGTTGACACTTTTGCTGAAGGCACAGGTGTGCTGTTGCCCCCTCGCCGTCTCCCTAGCTGCTAATGGACGTAAACTATGTGCCTTGGGGGGAGATGATTGTCCTCTGAAGAAACCCAGAACCCTGTGTTAGTGAGCTAGAGGAGGAAGGGCTGTTCTCTGGTGCCAGTAAATCTAGAAAAGCCTGAACAGGGGCAGTAAATGATGTCCCTTGCCTCCAGGGGGCCTTCCACTTACATTACTCCTTTTTACCTTTTACTGACCCTTTTCATAACCTCTTCCCTTCCTGCTGTCTCTACATGCTGTTTGCCACGTAGTCATGGCTGTCCTATTTAATACCAGGAGAGAGAGGAACTTAAGCGTTCTTTCCCAAGACGTGAGCTAGGGGGTGCTTCGATGTGATTTAACCCTGTGGTCAGGAGCCTGACTTTGAGGAACCTAGGCTGATGATGATCATGTGTGGTGTTCAACTCGTCCTGTCCCTTTATTCTGTAAGTAACAAACAGCTGTCGATCACACCATGAGAAGTGTCTGGTCTCTGCTCTGCACCAGATGGTCCTTCCACTAAGAACTCGTACGTACAGTGACATTGCACTTTAAGATCAGTTTGACATCATGGGGTGGGTTTTCCATGTATTACTAGTCAGAATAGTTGAAATACGTTGATAAACCAAAAAATTAGAGAAATCAATGATCAAACAACAGACTAACTGTGGCCCCCAAATTTGGGAGTCTTAAATTTGAGGAACTCACTTTTCAGTTGTCCTATCAAAACATGGATTAAAAAAAAAGATTAAAAAATAATTAGCTACTTCTCTAACACTTTCTCTTCCAAAACAAACCCCTGGAAGACGAGAAGGCAGTTATCTCTACCTCCCCATCTTCTGTTTCCTCTTCAGTCAGCCGTCACCCTTCCCTACCTCTCCCTTGAAACGGCTGGGGCAGTCACCAGTGACCTCCTTTAGTTGAAAGGATTGTAAACCAGCCCTTGCTATCCAGCTTAAAAGGAATTTATTGGAAGGATATCACAGACCCTGAGATGAAGGGAAGTACTGATAGCAAGAGCTAATCTATTGTCTTATCAGGCACCTCTGCTGGCATTTAATGTATTCCATCCCTGGATCACTTTGCTCAAGCTTCCGAGTCCCAGGTGCGTTTCCAAGTCCAAGCAGCTGAGTTTGGGTACTACGCTGACCCTGTGGTTTGGAGTCAGGGTGCGGGGTGCTCTGACAGTCCTACCAGAGGTACACATACTGGGAGTGAAAGCAAAATCGAAATGCTGCTATGAAAACAGAGAGGAGAAGATGCTGGGTGATCAAGAAGAAAATGCTCACCACAGTTCCATCTTCCTTGATGTACGGCGTTGATACCAGCTCTAGCTCCCTTCTCATGGAAAGCCTGTCTTCCCTTGGCTTCTGAGAGTCTACTCAGTCACACTTTCCTTTACACCTCACTGGTCATTCCTTCTCGTTGTTCTTCAGTGTTCCCTAGGCCTTTGTCCTTGGCTTTCTCCTCTTTTTATTCCAGCGTTTTCCGTCAACTTGTCACTTGAAGTACCACCTATATGCTTATGATTCCTCAGTCTGTACTTTCACAGATACAATATATTCAACAACCAGTATTCCTTGGGTATCGCACAGACATCTCATTGCTCCCTGTCTCTCCCACCCCCCACTTGTTCTTCCTTCTGTATTCCACATTTCCTCGAAAGGTATCTTAGTCCACTCACAGCCATCCAAGCCAGAGACTTCTGTGGTGAGTCTCTCTCCCCAAATCCATGCAGTCACCAGATTCTTCAGATCGGGCCTCCTCTTTTCACTCAGGAGTCCCTGGGTGGTGCTAATGGTTAACACACCTGGCTGCTAACTGAAAGGTTGGAGGGTTGAGTCCACCTAGAGGTGCCTCAGAAGAAAGGCCTGGTGATCTACTTCCAAAAAACCAGCCATTGAAAACCCTACGGAGCACAGTTACACTTTGACGCACACAGAATCTGGTTAGTCTCATGAAAATGCTCTTCTCCCTTACATCCCTACTGCCGTTGCCTTGGTTCCGGTTCTCTTCATCTCGTCCAGACTGTAGTCTCCCAGCTGGCATCCATGTCTCCAATTTCAAACCTCTCTAACTCGTCTTCCACACTGGTACCAGAATGATGTTTCTAAAAAAAAAAAAGAAAAATAGTTATGACCATGTTTACCTCTCTGATTGAAGCTCTTCGTAGCTTCTGTTGTCTATAGGATAAAGTCCAAACCCTTATATGGAGCAAAAGCCCTTCATAATCTGACCCCTCCTTACTTTTCCAGATATATCTCTACTCAATTCTGCCTCAGACCAGAAGTATCAGCTTGGCTGTTTCCATGAACTTTGCCAATGTTGCACCCTGTCCTTGGGATAACCTTCCCTGCCCTGTCCGTATAATAAATAGTTTCAAGACTCGACTCGAAAGTCACCTTCCTGTTTCTCACTTCTGTCTCGTCCACCTGTCCTCACAGGTAGAGCTGGCACACTCCCTCCTTTGAGTTCACGCTTTACCTTGTACTTATTTACCTTCCAATCTCTCCCGTCTATTCTCTCAGCCCCTCAACTAAAAAGGCCTAGTGTCATTCACCTTTGTGTTTCCAGTACCTGACAAAATGTCCAGAACTTAAAATGCTCAGTAAATGGGTACAGAAATGAATTTGTGACCGAGGAGGGTACATACTCACGTGAGGAGCTTAGGGAGAATACAGTCAGCACCCTTTCTAGGTTAAAACCCGCTAGACTCTCTGGAGACCCAGTGTATGTCCGTGGCAATTGATTCTGACTGCACAGTAGACTTGCCTGGGGAGTTTTTAGAAAATACGGTTGGCCGGGCCCCAACAAAGAACAGTTAAATCAGAATCTAAGGGTAGGGCTCAGATACAGGCATTTTTTTAAAAGGTTCCCCAGAGATCGCAGTGTGCAGCTAAGTTGAGAACCACCCGTCACAGTACCCCTGACATGACTGCAGCCATACTCTGACATAATGAGATGGATTCCCTGGGGGCCTGAGCGGAATTTCCTGCTGACACATATCTCGCCCCCTAGGGAAGAGTGTTGACTTCACTGGGCTTGGACCTGCGCACTGGTTTCTAATCAAGGAGGAGAAATAAATGCTTTCAAGAGCAATATCGGGTGGTACCACTTGAATATTTTATGTCCCAACTCCTAGGGAAGTTTGTTAAGAGTACTTATAAAAAGCTGTAAATCATGATGTAAACCTTTCTTCAGCTCATGAAAAGTGCTGCAGGAGAGAACTAGTGAGTCATTTAGTTCACTGCCAAGCGAAGGGAAGGAACGTGAACTCTGCGATCCCATTCTGCGTTAGGATTCTTTTGCTTGTGAATAACAAACAAAAGAAAAAGAAATGTATTAGACTGAGCAACTCTAAAATTCACAGGGATGGTTTCAGGCATAACTGGATCCAGGGTAGAATCATCAGTGTACTTTCTCTGTTTCTCCGTATCTCAGTTCTGCTTTTCTCTGTGTTGGTTTCGTTCTCAGCAAAGCTCAATTCACGTAGCAGCAAGAATGGCCACTAGCAGCTAAGGGCTCGTAAAATCCTTGCCTGTACTAGCCGCCCAATGACCAAAGAGTATCTCTTTTCAGATGGTGCAAAATACCGGCGATGACTCACTGGGGCCGAGCTCAGAGCACCTTCCTGTTCCCGAACCTATAGCTGTTGTTAGCTGCCACTGAGCTGGCCCCGACTCATGGCAACCCGACTATTTCAGAGTGGAACTGCTTCACAGGGTTTGCTTGACTGTAATCGTTACAGAAGGAGTTCGCTAGGCCCTCTGGGTGGGTTCAGACTGCCAGCCTTTAGGTTAACGGCTGATTGCATCGTCTAGGCTCCTTGAACCTGTAGCTAGGGAGATAAAATACCCTCATACACCTACTTTTAGGGACAGAGAGGTAGCATCAGTCTCATCTGAACCATGTAGATTTAAGAATGGGGGAGGCATAGTCCTCCAAAGAGATGCTGAATAGCAAAAAACAAGACTATTTGTTGTGGCTCAACTGGTAGACTATTGTGATTATTATCCTACTGTAGTTACTACTCTTTGGCTACAATCCACAGAGTCTGACTCTGACTAAAAAAAAAAAAGCTTACAAGATTAATGGGCAACTCACTGAATCAAAGGGAAAGTTGGACAGTTGATCAGGAGCCAGGAAGAGTCTTAGGATTTGGTAACAGAAACTCATGGAAAGCCTTTTCAGACTGATGGATCTCCAGCCACTTGCGGTCACCACTCAAGATTCAAAGTCTATGGAGACAAGAAATCGGATTGGCTCACATGTGAGGAGGAGGGGACAGGTTGGTTGAACCGTGTTTGTGTTTGACGGTCCCACTCATGCAAGACCCAAAAGAGTGGGGGAGGGGCAGTTTCCTAAAGAATAACCAGCATGCTGGACATTACAAAACCCAACCTGTTCACTACACACCTCAATACAGCTGCCAAAGTAAGCGAGGGTTAGCTGAAGAGCAAGCCAACTTTCTATATTCTTGCCACTTGTATTAACTAAAAATATCAAATATATTTAAAATAAAATTTTCTAGTTTGGGTCTGAAGTTTAAAATCTTTACGAATAGTTGAGAAGAAATAAAATGACCCCCTTGACACTTTCTGTGTGTAACTATGTGCTGCCTTCTAATGTAGTTCTGTCACTGAGACTCCCAAATCCTTGCCTCTGTACGAAGACATGATCGCCTTGGAAGGGGTGGGCTTTTCCAGCATCAGTCACCTGGGGAAGTGGGGGATTTGCAGGACTTGGGAAAGGGATAAAGGGCTCCATCTTTCTCTAGATACGTTATTTGGATTTTGAGGAAATCTGTCTATAACAGTGTAATAATAGAAGGAATACATTCTCCAGACGGCAGAAGCCTGGTGGCTGCGAGACCATGGTATTGTAGGCGGCCTTGTCGTGGTCTGCATTACAAATGACAGCCTGCTTTAGGGTAATAGAGAAAGAGATGAATTCATTGCAGAATTTACAAATACATATTTTTTTTTGAGTCTGGTAATAAAGTTTCACAGTTCCAAGACCCTCCCACCCTTTTCCTTAATAGCCCAGTCTCCATTCCCTTAGTAGGTAAATGTGTTATTATTTCATATTTATCCTTTCAGAGGTTTTGTTAACACACATAAAGTCAATGTATTTACATATAATTTTGTTTCTTTTGTATTCTACACTAATGACAACACACTGATATGTTATTCTGCACCTTATTTTTTTCTAAATGTATTTTATTGTTTTTTGTTGTTGAGAATATACACAGCAGAACATACACCGTGTTTCTACATGTACAGTTCAGTGACATTGATTACATTCTTTAAGTTGTGCAAATATTATCGCCCTCCTTTTCTGAATTCTTTCTCCCCCATTAACATAAACTCACTGCCCCCAACATTCCTATCTAATCTTTCGAGTTGCTGTTGTCAGTCTGATCCCACATTGATAGATCTTTATGTGTTTATTTCTCTCTCATTCTTTTTTTTTTAATTGTACTTTAGGTGAAGGTTTACAGAACAAATAGTTTCTCATTAAACAGTCAGTACACATATTGTTTTATGACGTTGGTTAACAGCCCCACGACTTGTCCACCCTCTCCCTTCTCGACCTTCTTTTTTTTTTTTGTGAAAGCATACATAGCCAAAGATACACCATTTCAAACATTTCTACGTGCACAGTTCAGTGTCGACTATGCTCTTCCAGTTGTGCTGCTATTCTCACTTTAGATGAAGGTTTACAGAACAAAATAGTTTCTCATTAAACAGCTAGTACACTTGTTGCCCTATGACAATGGTTAACAACCCCACTACATGTCAACACTGTCCTTACTCAACCTTGGGTTCCCTCTCACCAGCTTTCCTGTCCCCTTCTGCCTTCTAGTCCTTGTCCCTGGACTGCTGTGCCTCATTAGTCCTGTTTTGTTTTATGGGGCTGTCCATTCCCTGGCTGAATGGTGAACCTCGGAAGTGACTTCACCACTGAACTAAAAGGGTGTCTGAGAGCCATACTCTCGGGGGTTCTCCTGTCTCTTTCAGGCCAGTAAATCTGGTATTTTTTTTTTTTTTTGTGAGTTAGAATTTTGTTCTACATCCTTCTCCAGCTATGTGCAGAATACTCTGTTGTGATCCTTGTCAGAACAGTCAGTGGTGGTAGCCAGGCACCATCTAGCTGTACTGGACTCAGTCTCTTGGAGGCCTTGGTAGCTGTGGACAATTAGTCCTTTGGACTAATCTTTTCCTTGTATCCTGTTCTCTTCATTCTCCCTTGCTCCCGAAGGGGTGAGACCAGTGGAGTATCTTAGATGGCTGCTTACAGGCTTTTAAGACCCCAGACAGTACTTACCAAGGTAGAATGTAGAGCATTGTCTTTATAAACTGTCATGCCAGTTGAGCTAGATGTTCCCCCAGACCATGGTCCCCACAGCCCTCCGCCCAGCAATTCAGTCCCTCAGGGAGTTTGGATGTGTCTTTGGAGCTTCCATGACCTTTCCTTGTACAAGTTGTGCTGGTTTCCCCAGTATTGTCTGCACCTTATTTTTATAACTTAATTTAAAAATAATATGATCTAGGTACTATTAGAAATACATATGAAATAAAGCATCTTTCTCTAGTGAAACTTGGAGCAAACTAGTGTATAATGCTTTTCTGCCTTCCAGTGGTTGTTGGAAAACATTAAGAAATTTATCATTTGCTTTAAAATATTTTATATTATGATAAAAATTATTTTCTTCATTTGAATCAAAGAGTCTATAGAATAATCCTGATTAAAAGGGGGAAATGCAGAACAGAATTTCAAATTCTCATGGAATCCAGATTTTCTGGAGCCGTAGAGGCTGGATGAACCCCTGAAACTATTGCCCTGAGATAATCTTTAAACCTTGAAAGTATCCCCTGAAGTCATCTTAAAACCAAACACTAGTTTAGCTTAACTGATAAAGAATGTCTGCCTTGAAGAAAAATGTAGAACAAAATTCAGATTCACAAAAATGACCAGACTTACTGGTCTGACAGAGACTATGGTCCTGGGCACCCTGCTAACTCAGAACTGAAGCCACTCCCAAAGTCCACCTTTCAGCCAAAGATTAGACAGGCCTCTCCAACAAACCATAACACACGTGAGGAGCATGCTTCTTAGCTCAGTCAAGTATATGAGACCAAATGGGCAACACCTGCCCAAAAACAGAGACGAGAAGGCAGGAAGGGACAGGAAAACTGGACGAATGGAAACAAGGAACCTGGGGTGGAAAGAGGGAGAGTGCTGACACATTGCGGGGATAACAACCAATGTCATGAAACGATTTGTGTGTAAATTTTTGAATGAGAAACTAATTTACTCTGTAAACTGTCACCTAAAGCATAATAAAACTAAAAAAAAAATTCTTTTAAAAATAAGTTTACTGTTAAGACTATGAGCTTCCGAAAAGATAGGGATGGGCTTTATTTACTTGCTTTTTTTGATATAAACCTTGGCTATGTGTGAATTGTTGAAAAGAATGAATTACAGTTATGATATGCATTTCAGTCTAATGTTAAAACATTTTAGTTTAAGAAAATACATCAAAGTAATGGATTTTAAGACCTCATATTTTTCTCAATGTCTAAAAATTCCTGGGCAGAGATGCAAATGTGCTATTTTATTTTGAGTTTTATCTTCTGATACAAAAACTAACTGCCGATAAAATCATAGAACATTTCAATAAAAGAAAAAAAGAATGTCTACCTTGAGTATTATACTCTTCCAAGATCTATCTACATGGGATCAAATTGACAATAGCAACTCATAAGATTAGATAGGGACTTCCGGGCAACGTGGTGGTATAGTCAGAAGCACCATGCCATCCCTCCGCAGAAAAGATCAGAAAAACTAAGTCAAACAAAGTCACACATCAATCCTGAAATCCTAAGCGTTAAATGAAGAGATAAAGAACTCAGCCAAGCACTGAATGGAATAAGAAACTGACTGAGAACAGAGAGCGAGGAGAGATACATGCAGAGGTCCCCTATCAGCTAATGCAGCACGGACTCGCCATTTTGGACTACTATGGGAGGTCAGCGAATGGGGGGTACGAGAAAGCAGCTTCATGGAGCTTCCAGCAGGACACAGAACAACTGGTAACCAGCGATATATGCTTTCCCACCCCCCACCCTTCTTC
>NW_004444039.1:7697500-7699718 GCF_000243295.1 Trichechus manatus latirostris | reverse complement strand
ACCAGATGACTTTCCAGTAGAAGAAAAGGCACTAGAACTACCTGATAGGGAATTCAAATCTCTAATACTCAGAATTATCCAAGAGTTGAAGCAAAAAGCAGACAAAAATGAGGAAAAAGCAGACAAATTCATGGAAAAGGCAGACAAATTCATGGAAAATACAGACAAAAAAAATGGAAGAATTCAAGAAAATAATACAGGAACAACATGCTAAAATAAATTCACAACTAGAAACCATACAAAAACAACAATTAGAAATCCAAAAGAAACAACAAGATTTCAGAAATGGACAGTGTCGTAGAAGGGCTGAGGAGTAGGTTTGAAACGATGGAAGATAGGATTAGCAAAATTGAAGACAAACACTTGGCTACAACTCTGAAGAAAAATCAGAAAAAAGAACAAAGAAAAATGAAGAAACCCTGAGAACTATGTGGGATACAATCAAAAGCAAAAATCTGTGAGTGATTAGAGTTCCAAAATGGGGAGAAAACAGAAAACACAGAGATCATTGAAGAATTGCTGACGGAAAACTTCCCCAATATCATGAGAGATGAAAAACCGACCATCCAAGAAGCTCAATGAATCCCATATAGGATAGACCCCAAAAGAA
Organism: Trichechus manatus latirostris; assembly: GCF_000243295.1. Lineage (NCBI taxonomy): Eukaryota > Metazoa > Chordata > Mammalia > Sirenia > Trichechidae > Trichechus > Trichechus manatus. The sequence goes on along the minus strand of NW_004444039.1, from coordinate 7,699,108 downwards.
AATCACCATGGCATATCATTATCACACTTGCTAAAACCAAAGACAGAGAATCCTGAGAGCAGCTCGAGAAAAAAAGTCACATACAGAGGAGAAACAATAAGACCAAGCTCAGATTATTCAGCAGAAACCATGCCGGCAAGAAGGCAACAGGATGACAAATATAAAACCTTGAAAGAAAAAAATTGCCAGCCAAAAATAATATATCCTGAAAAACTCTTGTTCAAATATGATGGTGAAATTAGGTCATTTCCAGATAAACAAATTAAGGGACTAAGTAAAAAACAAACCAAACTTACAGGACTTATTAAAGGGAGTCCTTTGATCTGAGAACAAACAACATCAGACCACAGGCTGAATCTAGGACACAGGATTATACTAGCCAGATACCAACCCAGGAAATGAACTCTTAAGGACTACCCAAAACCAAAAGAATTACAACAGGGAACCAGAGAGGTTAATCTGTAAATGAGAACAGCAGGGAATAAACAGTGTAGGTTTAGAACCTTCTAATTTAGAGGAAAGCAGGGTGATACCAAGTAATAATAGACTGGTTCAAACCTAGTAAGATAAGGGTAAATTTCAAGGTAACCACAAAGAAAGTTAACAAACCTACTCATCAAAATAAAGAAGAAAAACAGAAAGTCGCAGTAAAAACAAAAACAAAAGAAATGAAAAAAAAATCCACAAACTAAACGAACTTAGTACAGGAAAGTAAGAGGAACAAAGAAAACGTCAGCACTACAAAATGACAGCAATAAACTCACACCTATCAATAATTACACTGAATGTAAATAGACTAAATGCACGCATAAAGAGATGGGGAGTGACAGAATGGATAAAAAAAACAGGATTCATCCATATGCCGTCTAAAAGAGATGCACCTTAGAAATAAAGACATAAATTTATTAAAAATCAAAAGGTGGAAAAAGCTATATCAAGCAAACAGCTACCAAAAAAGAGCAGGAGTGACAATACTAATCTCAGATAAAATAGACTTTAAAACAAAATCCACCATAAAAGACAAAGAAGGACAGTATACAATGATTAAGGGGACGATCCATCATGAAGACATAACCATAATAAACATCTATGCATGCAATGACAGGGCTCCAAAATACATAAAACAGACTAACAGCACTGAAAAGAGAAATTGACAGTTCCACAGTTAATAGGAGACTTCAACACACCACTCTCGGTAAAGGACAGAACACCTAGAAAGAAACTCAGCAAGGATACAGAAGACCTAAAGGGCACAATCAGTCAACTTGACCTCATAGACATATATAGAACACTCCACCCAACAGCTGCAAAGTACACATTCTTTTCCAGTGAACATGGAATGTTCTCCAGAAGAGACAACATCTTAGGCCACAGAGCAATCCTCAACAGGATCCAAAACACTGAGATAATACAAAGTATCTTCTCTAACCACAATGCCATCAAGGTAGAAATTAACAACAGGAAGACCAAGTGAAAAAAAATCAGTTGCATGGAAAACTGAATAACACCCTGCTTTACACATCACTGGGTAATGGAAGAAATCAGAGATGGAATCAAAAACTTCCTAGAATCAAACAAGAATGAAAACACATCATACCAAAACCTTTG
>NW_004444039.1:7685960-7696578 GCF_000243295.1 Trichechus manatus latirostris | reverse complement strand
AGGGCATCTATGCAAAACCAACGGCCAACATCATTCTTAATGGAGAGAGGCTGAAAACATTCCCTTGAGAACAGGAACAAGACAAGGATGCCCTTTATCTCCACTCCTATTTAACGTGTGGTGAAAGTCCTAGCTCGAGCAATAAGGCAAGAAAAAGAAATAAAGGGCATCCAAATTGGTAATGAAGATGTTAAACTGTCCCTGTTTGTGGATGATATGATACTATATATAGAAAGCCCTAAAGATGCTTTGGGAAAACTACTGGAACTAACAGATTCAGCAGAATAGCAGGATACAAGATAAACATACAAAAATTGGCTGGAATCCTATACACCAATAAAGAGAAAGATGAAAAAGAAATCAGGAAAGCAATACCATTTACAATAGCTCCTAAAAAAAATTAAATACCTAGGAATAAATCTAACGAGGGCCGTAAAAGACCTATTCAAAGAAAACTACAAAATACTATTGCAAGAAACCCAAGGGGATCTACGTAAATGGAAAAACATCCCATGCACATGGATAGGTAGAGTTACCATGGTGAAAATGACAATTCTACCCAAAGCAATTTACAAATACAGTGCAATCCTGTTCCAAATACCAACAACATTCTTCAGAGAGATGGAAAAACTAATCATTAACTATATATGGAAAGGGAAGAAGCCCCGGAGAAGTAAAGCTCTGTTGAAGAAGAAGAAGAAAGTAGGAGGACTCGCACTACCTGACCACAGAAACTACTTTACAGCTACGGTAGTCAAAACAGCCTGGTACTGGTACAACGACAGATACATCGACCAGTGGAATAGAATTGAGAACCCAGATGTAAATCTATCCACTTCCAGTCACCTGATCTTCAACAAGGGCCCAAAGTCTATCAAATGGGGAAAAGGCATTCTTTTTAACAAATGGTGCTGGCAAAACTGGATGTCCATCTGCAAAAAAATGAAACAGGACCCATGCCTCACACCATACACAAAAACTAATTCAATTTGGATCAAAGACCCAAATATAAAGCCAAAAACTATAAAGTTCATAGAAAAAAAAAATAGGATCAACACTAGGGGCCCTAATGCACAGCATTAACAGATACAAACAATATCCAACAACACACAAACCCCAGAAGATAAGCTAGATTACTGGGATCTTCCAAAAATGAAACACTTATGCTCATCAAAAGACTTCCCCGAAAGAGTAAAAAGAGAACATACAGACTGGCAAAAAATTTTTGGACATTACAAGTCAGACAAAGGTCTCATCTCCTAAATCTATAAGAAAATCCAACACTTCTACAACAAAAATACAAATAATCCAATTAAAAAATGGGCAAAGGAAATGAGCAGTCACTTCACCAAAGAAGACATTCAAGCCGCCAGCAGACACATGAGGAAACGCTCATGATCACTAGCCATTAGAAAAATGCATATTAAAACCACAGTGAGATACCGTCTGTCATGGTTTGAATTATGTCCCCCCAAAAATGTGTGTGTCAATTTGGCTGGGCCATGATTCCTGGTATTGTGTGGTTTTTCCTATATATTGTAAATCCTGTCTCTGTGATGTTAATGAGGGAGGATGGGCGGCAGTTGTGTTAGTAAGGCAGGACTCAAAGTCTACAAGATTGGATTATATCCTGAGGCAATGTCTTGAGATATAAAAGACAGAAGTGAGCAGAGAGAGAGGGGGACCTCATATCACCAAGAAAGCAGCACCGGGAGCAGAGCACATCCAGGACTGGGGTCCCTGCTGAGAGAAGCTCCTAGTCCAGGGCAACATTGATGAGAAGGCCGACAGAGGGAGAAAGCCTTCCCCTGAAGCTGATGCCCTGAATTTGGACTTTTAGCCTACTTTACTGTGAAGAAATAAATTTCTCTTTGTTACAGCCATCCACTTGTGGTATTTCTGTTGTAGCACCACTGGATAACTAAGACACCATCTTACCCCGGCATTACTGGCATGAATCAAAAGTATTGGAAATAACAAATGTTGGAGAGGCTGTGGGGAGATTGGAACTCTTAAGCCCTGCTGGTGGGAATACAAAATGATAAAACCATTTTGGAAAATGATACGGCGCTTCCTTAGAGAGCTAGAAATAGAAATACCATACGATCCAGCCATCCCACTCCTAGGAATATATCCTAGAGAAATAAGAGCCATCACACGAATAGACATATGCACACCCATGTTCATTCCAGCATTGTTCACAATAGCAAAAAGATGGACACAACCTAGATGCCCATCAACAGACGAATGGATAAACAAACTATGGGACATACACACAATGGAGTATTATGCAACAATAAAGAACAATGATGAGTCTGCGAAGCATCTCATAACATGGATCAAACTGGAGGATATTATACTGAGTTAAGTCAATCACAAAAGGACAAATATTGTATGAGGCCACTGTAAACACTCATGTAAAAGTTTACACACAAAAAGAAGCAATCTTTGTTGGTTATGAGGGAAGGGAGGGGTGGGGGGGGGAACTAAACAGACAATAGATAAGTGGTAACTTTGATGAAGGGTAAAACAGTACACAATACTGGGGAAGCCAGCACAGCTTCTACAAGGCAAGGTCATGGAAGCTCTATAGACACATCCAAACTCACTGAGGGACTGAATTGCTGGGTAGAGGGCTGTGGAGACCATGGTCTCGGGGAACATCTTGCTGAATGGCCATAACATAGTTTATAAAGGCAGTGTTCTACATTTTATCTTGGTGAGTAGCGTTTGGTGTCTTAACAGCCTGTGAGCAGCCATCTAAGATACTCCACTGGTCTCACCCCTTCGGGAGCAAGGGAGAATGAAGAGAACAGGATACAAGGAAAAGATTAGTCCGAAGGACTAATGGACCACAGCTACTATAGCTTCCACCAGACTGAGTCCAGTACAGGTAGATGGTGCCCAGCTACCACCACTGACTGGTCTGACCGGGATCACAACAGAGGGTTCTGGACAGAGCTGGAAAAGGATGTAGAACAAAATTCTAAAACTCACAAAAAAGACCAGATTTATTGGCCTGACAGACTGCAGAAACCCCGAGAGTATGGCCTCCAGACACCGTTTTAGCTCAGTGGTGAAGTCACTCCCGAGGTTCACCGTTCAGTCGGGGATTGGACAGCCTCATAAAACAAAACAGGACTAATGAGGCACAGCAGTCCAGGGACAAGGACTAGAAGGCAGGAGGGGACAGGAAAGCTGGTGATAGAGAACCCAAGTTTGAGAAGGGACAGTATTGACATGTCATGGGGTTGTTAACTATTGTTATAGGGCAATATGTATACTGGTTAATGAGAAATTATTTGTTCTGCAAACTTTCGTCTAAGGTACAAAAAAAAAAAAAAAGATTATGTAAGATCAAATTGACAACAACTCAAAAGGTTTGATGGGAAGGCTAGGGGCCAGTGAGTTGAAGACAATAATTTGGAAAAGGATAGTGAGAATAGCAGCACCACTGGAAGAATGTAATCGATGTCACTGAATTGTACATGTAGAAACTTGAAATTTTGTAACTTTGGCTATGTATATTTTCACCAAAAAACAGTCCTCCAAGGTCGAGAAGGGAGAGTGTTGACATGTCGTGGGGTTGTTAAGCAATGTCACAAAACAGTATGTGTACTGACGGTTTAATGAGAAACTAATTTTATGTTAACCTTCATCTAAAGTACAATAAAAAATTTTTTAAAAAATTTAGAGGTGAGAATAAAAAAAAAAAAAGATAGGAAGCTTAGAGGGCAGTGAGTTTTTGTTAATGGGCGAGGAACAACTTGGAAAAGGAGGGTGAGAATGGTTGCGCAACTTGAAGAATGTGGTCAATGTCACTGAACTGCACATGGAGAAACTGAATCGGTGTGTTTTTGCCGTGTGTGTTCTCAACAACAGCAACAAAAAATAAATTATTAAAAAAAGAATTATTTTCTTTATAATGGAATTTTTGATTTTAAGAATTCGAAGTGACCTATAAATGTATCACATTTCACGAAAGGCACATTTTAACAGGCACTTCAAAAATGGGCAGAAGTCGTAAAGCAACAGCCAACCTCGTTATATAATGTAAACTGACAAGACTTCAGATATCCAGTAGGTGGAGGAATTTCCAAAGCTAAGAACTCCCTCACGCTCCAGTAGAAACTGTCAGACTTCAAAACCGGATGACCTCAGAGATAATCAAGCCAGTCTTGTTTTGTACGAACAGAAACTAAGAACTATTGGCTGAGCAGCATGGGGTGGTGGAAATAAAAATGTACAATCTTCCGTCAGAACTGGATTTTACTTCCAGCTTTGCACTTAAGGAGCAGTGTGACAGTGGACCCACTGCTGAAGCACCTCTCAATTCCCTGGTCTGCAAACGGTGTAATTATACTACCTGCCCACCTCCCAGGGTTGTTTAGCAGGTGAAATCTGATCTCTTTTGTAAACCAGCGTTGTGAGTTGAGGGGGTCTGTACAATTGATCGTGCTCGCGGAGGGAGTGGTGGATTTAATAGCTACTCGATACTCAAGTCTGCTTTCTTGTAATGCAGCAATCTGTTCTCAAACACCCATGTGTATGGACTAGCAGTGTTTATCAAAGTAGAATTTTCTCTTAAAAAAAAAATCTCAAGGACCCCCCCACATTGAATTAAATTAATTTTTATTGAAATGGTAAACAATACAAACATTAATCTAGGTATAAACTCTTTATAGAACTTGAAAACCCAGATTTATCAATTATGTTCAAATTTACATGAAATGCAAGACATTCTAATTGTCCTGAACTTAACGTGACAGATGATAGTATTTTGCTGAAACTAAATTGTTGAAAGTAACACGGGCGTGGTACTGACTGCTACAGAGAGTGATCTTGTTTCCTGTTAAATCTACCACTTTGCCTTCGTTCGGCCTCACTGGGCTTGACTTCTTATTCTGTTTATTCTCTTTTCATAGAAAACCTGTTGCGGTTGAGTGGATTCTGACTCCTAGGGACCTTGCAGAGCAGAGTAGAACTGCCCCATAGGGTTTCCAAGGCTGTAATCTTTACAGAAGCAGACCGCCACATCTTTCCCCTGTGGAGTGACTGCTGGGTGAGAACCGCTGACCTTTTGGTTAGCAGCTGAGTGCTTAACCACTGCGCCACCAAGGCTTCTTTTCGTTGGCCAGTGACAGAGGAATGTGGCTTACTGCAACATAATCGTAAACACAAATGCATTCTTGGGCATTGAAGTCGGATGGCAGATGATCTGGTACATGCTTTTTTTGAGTTTATTTGATAATAGTTGATATGAAACATGAAATTATGGATTACTTGTTATGTAGTCCCCCCACTTCGCAGGGCTCGAAGAGCACACTGTGGAAACGTGGTTACAGAAGGCTTACTATTCCTTCAGACAGCCTGCTCCACCACTGGACATTTATCAGTAATTCTTTGTACGGGGCTATGTCTGTCTCCTACCACTTAACTAGTTGCACCTTTTAAACAATATAGATCTAATCCTCATCTTCCTCCACATGACAGCACTGAAATTTGTTGCTGCTTTTTAACTAACAGCTTTGTTGAGATGTAACTCAAACCAAAAAACCTGTTGCCGTGGAGTTGATTCCGACTCCTCGCGACCCCCTAAGACAGAGCAGAACTGCTCCACAGGGTTTCCAAGGAGCGGCTGGTGGATTCGAACTGCCGACCTTTTGGTTAGCAGCCGAGCTCTTAACCACTACGCTGCCAACTCACACACCATAAAATTCACCCCTTTAAAGAGGATGATTCAGTTTTTTTTAGCACATTCACAGAGTTGTGCAACCATCACCACTGTCCAATTTTAGAACATTATTATCACTCAAAAAAGAAACTCTGTACCGATGAGCAGTCATTCTCCATTACTCTCTTCCTCCAACCCATCAGCCACTAATTCACCCTCTATCTCTATGGATTTGTCTATTCTGGGCATTACATACAAATGGCCTCACACAACGTGTGGCCTTTTGTGACGGGCTTCTTTCACTTAGCACACCGTTGTAAGACTTCTCCACTTTGCAGCGTGTATCGGTCCGCCATCCCTTTTCATTGCCGAGCAATATTCCATCGTAGAGCTATATCACATTTTGTCAATCCATTCATCAGCTGACGGACATTTGGTTGTTTTCCTTGTTGGTTATTTTAAATAATTCTGGTATGAATATTTGTTTACTGGTTTTTGTGTGGAAGTATATTTTCATTTCTTTTGGGTTTATAGCTAGGAGTGGAATTGTTGGGTCATATGGTAACTATGCTCACTATTTTGAGGAATTGCCAAAATGTTTTCCAAAGGGACTGTACTATGTTACATTCCTACCAGCAGTGTATGAGGATTCCAATTTCTCCACATCCTCACCAGCACTTGATATTGTCTGCCTTTTTGATTATAGCTATTCTAGTGTGTGTGAAGTAGTATCTCATTGTGATTTTGATTTGCATTTCCCTGATCACTAATGTCGTTGAAGGAGTCCCCTGGGTGATGTGAGTGATTAAGTGCTCAGCTACTAACCCAAAGGTTGGCAGTTTGAACCGACCCAGGGGCACCTCAGAAGTAAAGCCTGGTGATCTGCTTCCGGTAGGTCACAGCATTGAAAACCCTGTGGAGGGCAGTTCTACTCTGAAGCACGTGGGGTGACCATGAGTCGCAATTGATTTGATGGCAGCTGGTTTGGTTTCAGTGATACTGAGAATCTTTTCATGTGCTGATTGACCATTTGTACATCTTCTCTGGAGAAATGTCTATTCAGCTCCTTTGCCCATTTTTAAATTGGATTATTTGTCTTTTACTTTTTTAGTTGTAAGAGTTCTTTGTACATTTCAAGATACAAGGTCCTAACAGATAAATGATTTGCAATTATTTCCTCCCATTCTGCCGGTTGTCTTTTCACTATCTTGAAGTTGTCCTTTGAAGCCTCCAATTTTTAATTTTGATGAAGTCTGATTTCTCTGTATTTTCTTTTTTTGTTTGTGCTTTTGGTATCACATCTAAGAAACCATTGCCTAATTCAAGACTTACTCCTGTGTTTTTTTCTAAGGGTTTTATAGTTGTAGCTGTGTAGGACGAGGATCCATTCTGAGTTGATTTTTGTGTATGGTGTGAGGTAGGGGTAAAATGTAATTCTTCTATACGTATATGGATATTCAGTTATCTCAGCAACGTTTGTTGAAAAGACTATTCTTTTCCCATTAAATTTTCTTGGCATCCTTGCCAAAAACGAATTAATCATAAATGTAGGGGTTTATTTCTGGACTATCAATTCTATTCCACTGAACTATATGTCTGTCCTTACGCCAGTACTACACTGTCTTGATTAGCTTTGCAGTAAGTTTTAAAATTGGGAAATGTGAATCCTGAAATTTTGTTCTTTTTTAAATATTATTTTGATTATTCCTTGTCCCTTCCATTTCCATATAAATTTTAGGATCAGCTTGCCATTTTCTGCAAGAAAGACAGCTAGGATTTTGATAATGATTGCATTGAATCTGTAAATCCATTTGGGGAACGCTGCCATCTTAGTAATATTATCACCTGATTCATTAACATGGGGTGTTTTTCTGATTATTAAGGTCTCCTTTAATTTCTTCCAACAATGTTCTGTAATTTTCAGCGTACAAGTCTTATACTTCTTTTGTTAAATTTATTCCTAAATACTTTACTCTTTTTGTGATAATATTTTTAATGGAATTATTTTCTTAATTTCATTTTCAGATTGTTTCACTGTTAAACCCATTGCTGCTGGGTCAATTCCGAGGCAGCGACCCTATAGGATAGAGTAGAGCTGTCCCATAGCGTTTCCCTCAGTAGAAATGATAGAAATCAACAGTGTTTTCTTCCAGGACTAAATGAGATTCTCCAGTGTGATTTTTGAAGTATATTGTATAGTATGCCCACTCCCTCCCATAACCTGGGTACTATTTTTTGGTTAGTGTAGTCTAAAGCAGTAATGTCTCTTTAGTAACTGCATCCCATTTTTGGGTTTTACTGAGATTCTGGTCAGGTTCAAGTTCCAGGTATTTTTTTCTAATGTTGATTGCTGTGAATTTATTTTTCTTTGCCTTTTACCAGCGTGACTGATTTTTAAAACCTGAGTGTAAAACTTTACATGCTCCTTTTTAAAAATTATGGTTAAAATCTCTCTCTATACACCATTTCAGCACTTTTTACATGTACAATTCAGTGACATCAATTACATTCATCGTGTTGTGCAGACATCACCGCTATCCGTTTCCAGATTTTTCCATCTCCCTTAACAGAAACTCAGTGCCCCCAACCCCACCCCTGGTAACCACTAATAAACTTTGTCTCTATACGTTTGCCAAATTAAAGATATTTCGTATAAATGGGATCATATAATATTTGTCCTTTTGTGAATGACTTACTTCACTCAGCATAATGTTTTCACGGTTTGTCCGTGTTGTAGCGTGTATCAGTACTTCAGTTTTCTTTATGGCTGAGCGATATTCCATTGTATGCACGTATTATACCCCATTTGGTTTATCCAGTTATCTGTTGATGGATATTTAGATTGTTTCTACCTTTTGGCTATTGTAAATAATGCTGCAATGAATATTGGTGTTCAGGTATCTGTTTGAACTCCTGCCTTCAATTCTTTTTGCTGCCAAACTGTTTTCCACAGCAGCTGCACCATTTTGCAATTCCACGAGCAATGGATAAGTGTTCCAGTTTCTCCACATCCTTGCCATCACTTGTCGTTTTCTGTTTTTCTGACCATAGCCATCCTAGTGGGGTAAAATGGTATCTCACTGTGGTTTTGATTTAGTTTCCCTAATCACTACTGATGTTGAACATCTTTTCATAAGCTTGTTGGCCATTTCTATATCTTTGGTCCTTGCGTGTTTTTTTGATGGTCTTTTTGTTGCTAAATTGTAGGAGTTCTTTATATATTCTAGTTATTAAACACTTATTCGATACTGTATTTTTATGCAAATAACACATGCCTTCCATGTTTGTTTGCCAACTGTGCCTTTCCCCCGCAAGTATTTTTGTAAGTGTGCTATGCTAATTTTTTTTTTTTTTTTTTTTTTTTTAGTAGCAGCATGGTTACCAAAAATTTCCTCCCAATCTTCTGGTTGTTTCTTCCTTTTCTTGACAAAGTCCTCTGTGCACAAAAGTTTTTAATTTTGATAAAGTCCAATTTATCTGTTTTGTCTTTTGTCTCATGCTTTTGTTTCCATGTCTAAGAATTCATCATCACAAACTAGATCTCAAAGCATTACCCCTATGTTTTCTTCTAAGAATTTTATGACTTGAGTTCTCACATTTATGTCCTTGATCCATTTTGAGTTAATTTTTGTATGTGGGTCCAATTTTATTATTTTGAATCTGGAAATCCAGTTGCCCCAGCACGCTTTATTGAAGAGACTCTTCTTTCCTCAGTGAATGGACTTAGCATCTTTCTTGAACATAAATTGACCATAGATGTATGGATTTATTTCTGGACTCTCAATTCTATTCCATTGGTCTGTATGTCTATCATTATACCAGAACCAGACTGTTTTGATTACTGTAGCTTTGTAATATGTTTTGAAATGGTGAATCCTATTTTGTTCTTCTTTTTCAAGATTGCTTTTGATATTCGGGGCTTCTTGCATCTCCATATAAATTTGAGGATTGACTTTTCCATTTCTGAAAATACTGCTACTGGAATTATGATAGGGATTGTGTTGAATCTATAGATTGCTTTAGGTAGTATTAATATTTTAACAATATTAAGTCTTCCCATCTATGAACATGGGATGTCCTTCCATTTATCTAGATCTTCTTCAGTTTCTTTCAGTTATGTTTTTTAGTTTTCCTTGTACAAGTTAAATTTATTTTGAGGTATTTTATTCTTTTATATACTACTATAAATGGAGTTGTTTCCTTAATTTCCTTTTCAGAATGCTCATTACTGATGTATAGAAACCCAACGGATTTTACATGTTGACCTTGTACCCTGCCGCTTTGTTGAATTCATTTATGAGCTCTAGTAGCTTTCTTTTGGCTTCTGTGGGATTTTCTATATATATAAATATCCCAGTAAAAAGGAATAGTTTTACTTTTTCCTTCCCAATTTGGATACCTTTTACTTCTTTTTCTTGCCTAATTGCTCTGGCAATTAATTCCAGTTCAGTATTGAATAGCAGTGGTGAGAAGGCATTCTTGTATTATTCTTGATCTTAAGGGGAAAGCTCTCAGTCTTTGTCTAATGAATATGATGTTAGCTGTGGCATTTTCATAAATGCCCTTATTCATAGTGAGGAATTTCCCTTCTATTTCTACATTGTTGAACATTTTTATCATGAAAGAGTGTTTGTTGGATTTTGTCAAATGCCTTTTCTGCATCAGCTGAGATGATCATGTGGTTCTTTTGCTTTGTTCTATTAATGTGGTATATTCCATTGACTGATTTTTTAAATGTTGAATCACCCTTGCATTCCTGGGATAAATCCCACTTAATCATGGTATATAATCTTTTTCTTATGCTTTTGGATTTGGTTTGCTAGTATTTTGTTGAAGGTTTTTTTTTTTTTTTTTTAATTGTACTTCAGGTGAAGGCTTACAGAACAAATAGTTTCTCATGAAACAGAAGTATACATGTTGTTTTATGACACTGGTTAACAACCC
>NW_004444039.1:7683487-7685860 GCF_000243295.1 Trichechus manatus latirostris | reverse complement strand
CTTTGAATTGTGCGGTTATTCTCACTTAAGATGAAGGCTTACAGAACAAAATAGTTTCTCATTTAACAGTTACTACAAATGTTGCCCTGTGACAATGGTTAACAATCTCACAACACATCAACAATATCCTTACTCAACGTTGGTGTTGAAGGTTTTTGCATCTATATTCATAAGTGATATTGGTCTGTAGTTTTCTTGTGGTATCCTTGGTTCTGGTATCAGGGTAATGCTGTACTCATAGAGTCAGAAAGTGTTCTCTCTCCTATTTTTTGGAAAAGTTTAAGAAGGGCTGGAGTCACTTCTATGCGTGTTTGGTAGAATTCCCCAGTGTGACGGTTAATTTTCTGTGTCAGCCTGGCTAGGCTGTGATTCTCAGTGGTTTGACCAGATACTAGACTAGTTACCCTTCCGTAATGCAATGCAATGCAGTGTAATCACTTTCCATGATGTGATCTGATGTAATCAAACAATCAGTTGAAAGGGGAGTTTCCTTGAGGGTGTGGCCAGCCTCCAGAATATAAATGGATATTCTGGCAGAGCTTACTCTGTCTTGACCCTGAACTCATCTCCTGACCTCTGGATCTTGGGACGTAAGTGTGCAGGTGTCCCTGGCCTGCCACCTGACCTGCAGGTTTTGGGTTTGCCAGCTTCTGCAGTCCCATAAGTCAGCAGAAGTCTCCAGCCTATGGATTTGGGACTTGCCAGCCCCCACAATTGCGTGACCCATTTCCTTGAAGTAAATCTCTCTCTAGATATTTATATACATATACACGTCTCACTGATCTTACTCCTCTAGAGAACCCAAGTAAGACATCTAGTGAAGCTATCTTGTCCAAGGTTTTTTTTTTTTTTTGGTGGTGGGGGCAGGGTTGATTACTGATTCAATCTCTTCACTTGATATGGGTCTGTTGAGATCTTCTATTTCTTCTTAAGCCAATGTAGAAAGTTTCTGTGCTTCTAGGATTTTGTCTATTTCCTCTAATTGTCTAATTTGTTGGCATACAATTGCTCATAGTTTTCTCTTATGATCCTTTTTATTTCTGTAGGGTCAGTTATAATGTCCCCACTTTCATTTTTGATTTTAGGTATTTGCATCTTCTCTCTCTTTTTCTTTGTCAGTCTAGCTACAAGTTTGTCAATTTTATTGACCTTTTCAGTAACTCAACTTCTGGTTTCATTCATTCTTGCTATTGTTTTTCTATTCTCCATTTTGTTTTTCTCCACTCTGATCTTTGTTATTTCCTTTATTCTGGTAGCTTTGAACTTGGTTTGTTCTTCTTTTTCTAGTTCTTCAACTCATAAAGTTAGGTTCTTGATTTGAGATCTTTCTTATTATTAATGTAGGTGTTTACTACTATAAATTGCCCTCTGAGCACTGCTTTTGCTACATCCCATAAATTTTGGTATGTTGTGCTTTCATTTTCATTGAACTGTAAGTATTTTCTGATATCCCTCTTGATTTCATCCTTGACCCCCTGGTTGCTTAATAGCGTTTTGTTTAATTTACGTGTATTATTTCTTTTCCATTTTTTCCTTCTATTATTTATTTCTACTGTCATTCTATTGTGGTTGGAGAACATACTTTATATGATTTCAATCTTTTTAAATTTGTTGAAACTTGCTTTGTGACTTAATGTATGCGCTATCCTGGAGAACGATCCATGTGCGCTGGAGAAGAATATGTATTATGCTGTTTTTGGGTGAAGTGATATATATCTGTTAGGTCTAGTTGGTTTATAGAGTTAAATCCTCTTTCTTTATTGATCTTCCTTCTAGATGTTCTATCCATTACTGAAGGTGGTGTATTGAAGTCTCCAACTGTTACTGTAGAACTGTCTATTTCTCCCTTCAATTCTGTCTGTGTTTATTTTATATATTTTGGGGCTCTGATGTTAGATGCGGAGCTCTGGAGGCACAGTAGTTAAGAGTTCGGCTGCTAACTGAAAGATCGGCGGTTCGAATCCACAAGCTGCTCCTTGGAAACACTATGGGGTAGTTCTGCTCTGTCCTAGAGGGTTGCTATGAGTTGGAATTGACTCAACGGCAGTGGGTTTTTGATGATGTTAGGTGCATATATCTTCATAATGAATTGATCCTTTTACCATTCTATAATGTCTTTCTTTGTCTAAGAGATTTTGACTTAAAGTCTGTTTTGTCTGATGTTAAAATCACCACCCCAACTCTCTTTCGATTACTATTGGCATGGAATATTTTTTCCATCCCTTCACTTTCAACCTGTTTGTGTCTTTTGGCCTAAGATGTGTGAATGTGTGCGTTGCAGACAGCATGTAGTTGGATCATGGTTGTTTTTTTTTTTTTTTTTTTACTTTGATATTTTGTTGAATTCTATTGGCTAGAATTTTGTTGAGGATT
>NW_004444039.1:7616497-7683387 GCF_000243295.1 Trichechus manatus latirostris | reverse complement strand
TTTTTTTTTTTTTTTTTCACTCTTCCACTCTCTGCTTTTTGATTGGACCATTTAATACAATTATATTCATAGTAACTGCCAATAAGGAAAGACTTACTTCTGCCATTTTGTTGATTTTTGTGTATATTTTACTTTTTTTGTCCTATTTCCACCAATACTGCCAACATTTGTATTTTGTTGATTTTTTTGTAGTGAACCATTTTGAGTCCCTTCTCCTTTCATTTTGTGTGTATTTTTTACTTATTTTCTTTGTGGTTACCATGAGGATTACATTTAACATCTTTTATAACAACCTGGTTTAAGCTGTTACCACTTTTAGTCAGTAAATCAGAGGTTCTTCAGGTAGCATGTTAGTTTTGGTAGGCTAAACTGATCTGGTTAATACATACAGACATGTAATAGGTTAAGCCAAATAGAAGTTTATTTCTAATGTAACCACCTAGGGCGGGTTCAGGGCAGTGGGTGGTTCTCCTCCACATGGTGACTTAAGGACCCAGGCTTTTCCGAACTTGTGGTTCTGGTATAACCAGGGCATACTGTCATCCGTATAATTGAGGTTGGTTGCCATGTCCAGGGTTTGGCTGGTGGAAGGGAAAGGGAGCATGGAGAAAACATGCTCTGTTAAAAGACTGAGTCCTGAAGTAGCATTTACCGTATTTGTTAACACTCACATTCCTTCAAGGAGAATCTAGTCACGTGGCCATCCAACTGTGAGAGAGGCTGGGAAATGTAGTCTACTAGGAAGGAGAGGATAGATTCTGGTGGACAAGCTATCGGTTCTGCCACAGGCAGTTTTGTTCTGTATTTGCTTCCTTTCGTATTTGTAATATATTTTTTAACACATTGATCTCATTTTTTATGAATGCCTTGTCTTTAAAGATGTCATAGGCATTGGTCAAATGGGTGTACCTGTGGTCAGTGGCAGATCCAGAAGGAAAACCAGACATTCTGACTCCATGGCTAAGCTCTTTCTAATTAATGCAAGACCTACTCTACTTCTTGGAAGGGCTAGTGATGTACGAGCCCTTTTTCACCTGAAGATGATGAGGCCTACTAGAAGTATTTCTATCTAGTAAGATGTTCAAGGCTTTCTGAGAGAGACTTATTTCAGTAAAATACAGGGTGTGGATTAATTTAATTTGACAAAATGGCTCTCTAGCCAGTTGGTAGAAGCAGCCTGCTGAATGTAGACCATATTGCTGGTGTGATTATTTTAGATGCTAACAAATGAGAGAACATTTTGTCGACTCTCTATGAACCAGTTTTTAGTTGTTAGGATGAAACATCACTCCCTGAATGCCGCATCCACCGATTGGGCTTCCATTTAAATATTTCTTCTTTATTCTTCAAATACTTGTATATGAGCTGCAACTTAATATATAGGAAAGTGTTGATCATTTATTTGGTGAAGTTAGTCAGGTAATTTGGATAACTTAGGTTTTCAAATACTATTTCTTTTTCAACAGGTATATGCAATTAATTTCTTTTTGCCCAAGTTTTGAAGATAAGTATAGATATCTCTGTTTAGATTTGCCATTGTAGTTGGAGTTCAAGAAGATTCATAATGGTGGAGGAAAACTCCTGGTTATCTCATCTAACTCTTCTGTTTATCCCAGAACATACATACAATTTACAACTCCTTTAAAAACCATATTAATATATATTTGTATCTGTATTCTGAAGCTACATCTCATACATGGCTTTTGTAAAATACTTCTCTGGGTCCCTAACCAACCAGTTGCCATTGAGTTGATTTCGAGTCATGACAACCCCATGTGTGTCAGAGTAGAACTGTGGTCCATAGCGTATTCAGTGGCTGATTTTTGGGAAGCAGATCATGAGGCCTTTCTTCTGCGGTGCCTCTGGGTGGACTCAAACTTCCAGCCTTCTGGCCAGCAGCTGAGCGTGTTAACAGTTTGCACCACCTGGCGACTCTTTCAGGGTCCCTACGTGTCTTTTAATAAGGCTCCTGGACAATGTCTTTGAATATCCATGAAGGATTGTAGATGTTTCTCCTGCTTGGTTGCAGGAGGCCATCACTCCCCTAGAGCTGACAGTCTGCTTCCGCCTCCCTCTGATTTCTCTACAGCTTTTAAACTGAAGAAAGGTGCCTGAAGCAGGGTGTTTCGTAACAGCAGCTGCATGCGGGGTAGGCTGCTGGGGGACATGTGTCATTGGCATCACCCCGGCTAGGGAGGTGCACCACTCATTATGTGAGGTCGTGATTAGACCCCACAGGGACAGTGTGCAGGCAAGAATGGGGGCATTTCTCACGCTTCATAAATACACCTACAGAACTGTTATGTTCCTGGGATGGCTTCCTATGGTGGGTTTATTGACCTCTGAGTCCAAGGAATGAGGTCATAGAGTTGTTATTAAAAATAACAGAACACATTAAAAATGCACACCTTCCCATTAATTTGACAGAATAAATGATTGCTATCATGGGCATTACCAGCTGAATTTCAGCGAAGAAACCTTTGTGATATTTGAATGGGATTTAAAAATGGATATTATGGTTTAGTAAGTGTGGTCAATGATGTATTTCTTTCATCTGGATCTCCGTATCATGGTGAAGTATCATTTCTGGCTGTCATGGTCCTAAAAAAGCAAAGTATTGTAATGAAGTGGACATATTCCAAGTTGTGGTTTTTGGCAAAATTTATTTTTTATTGATGGGAAGCCTGGCAAAAATTCTCTACTCATAGGCAAAGATCACCCTTTGTTGGTTGCATATTCTGTGCCAAGTTACTAAGCAGATAGTAGAAGAACAAAAATCAATAGGAGAAATCTGGCTGAATTGTCACTGGCTAATGCGAGCTGGCTTACTTTCCACACATAGTATAGATATAAGCTTCATCATGCACAGAGACAATGAGATGCTTAAACTTGCAAAAGAAATCTGTGGAAGATTATAAAGTCAGCTTGTCTTAGTTGAAGCAATTAAAATCCTTAAAATTGCATCTATATCTGAAGCGGTGCAGAAAGTGCCAGTGGTTTAAAATAATTCTTTTGAAATGAACGTGTTTCATGAAAGTCATTTTTGAAATATTAAACTTTGGAAATGATTCTGAAGGATCTGGTACTGGGAAAAGGGAAAGGGCTCAGACCCTGTATCCAACTGCTTCCTCTCCATTTCCGATGAAACGTCACAAAGATACCCGGAAGTAACCATGTTGAAGACTAAACGTGGTTTTGCCCCCAGAGCTGGTTCTCTTTCAGTGTTTCCCATCACAGGAAATGGCTGGTTTGAAGTCTAGGATGAAAAATACGATGGGGTCATTGACAGATGGATTCCCCTGGTAGTACAAAATGTTAACGCGCTCAACTGCTAATCAAAAGGTTGGAGGTTTGAATCCACCTAGGGGCACCTTGGAGAAAGGCCCGTCAGCCTACTTCTGAAAAGTCAGCCGTTGAAAACCCTAAGGAGCACAGTTCTACTCTGATACACATGGGGCCACCATGAGTTGGAACCGACTTGACAGCAGCTGGTACTGGGCCATTGACAGGAACAGAAAAGGCAGATAAGGAAAATATGGATGTGTGGGAGATGTGCATTAATTTTAGCCATGTTGAGTGAAGCTGGGACAACAGATAGAATATTCTGTGGATACTTGGAGTTACGAATCTGGGGAGATGGATTTGGGTTGGGCATGTGGATTTGGGAATTATCTACATAGACTTGATAGATCAAGTTTAGAGAAAGAAATAAGCACTGAAAGGGAACAAAAATATTGATTGGAGAGGGGCTAGAAAATTGTACCGTGTTGTGTAACACAAAATCAAAGGAACTCTGGTGCTGCAATAGCAAAGTGGTTGGCTGCTAACCAAAAGGTCAGTGGTTTGAACCCACCATCCACTCCACGGGAGAAACACCTGGCAATCTGCTCCCGTAAAGATTACAGCCTAGGAAACCCTATGGGGCAGTTCTACTCTGTCATAGAGAGTGGCTATGAGTCAGAAAATCAACGGGAGTCATTCTAATAGGAAAAGGGCAGTGTCAAGAAGCTCAGATGAGGAGTGAGCTAAAGCCACTGAATTTGGTGACCCTTGAGAGTGTCAGAAATGTAGTGAGACTAGAAGACAAATTAGTTATAAAAAGGGTGCGTGTGTTCTGCCTCTAACCTGCTGCCTGTCTGTCCTCAGGCAAGTTGCTAACCTCACCGGATCTCTCTGCTTTCTTGTCTTTAAATTGAGGGGTTCCCTAGATAAACTCTTCCAGATTCTAAAAAGTTGAGGTATTTTCAATGAATGAAAGAGTAAATGAATAAAGCTGTACGTGTTCCCTGCCAGTTCTAGAAAGAATTTCAGTAGATGAGAAGTGGTTAGTATTGACTACTCACTTTGAGATGTTTTGCTGTGTAAGGAAGACTGTCACTAACAGATTTTCTACTAGGGGGGGAGCCCCTGGGTGGCGCAAATGATTAAGCTCTCTACTAGCTGCAAGGTTGGCGGTTCGAATCTTCCCAGAGGTGCCTCAGAAGACAGTGGCAATCTGCTTCTGAAAGCTCACAGCCTTGAAAACCCTATGGAGCAGCTCTTTGCACGCATGGGGTCACCATGAGTCGGCAACTAACAACGTCAAAGAAAAGATTTTCATGACGATAAATCTCTCTTTTGGAGATTCTTTTTATCGTTTTTATCCTGGAATACTTCAAAGGAAAGAGATGTAGGAGACCCTCAGCACTTAGGGATGTAAGACTTTTGGTTTTGACTTTTCGTGACTGTCCATGACATGCAGTTCCACTAACTGGAGCTTTCTTACTCCTTTGATGGTGTTAGGTCACGACGTCGGTGACGCTGGAATTCAGCCACGTGCAGGGAGAAAGCATACTGTGAAAGCAGTATTTTTGATGATTGTTTTATGTCCTGTACATTGCCAAGAGCCACCCCCCGCCAACAAAGTCAACCTACTCAAAAGCCGGTTGGTGACTTAAGGCATATACCATATTTTATGTAAGTGATGCATGTGCCCTCCTCCTGCGAGGAGTTTGTGTAAGCACCACTCTCATAGTGACACTTGCAAAAATACCTCGGCGTGGGGAGGGGCAGAGGGCGTGGCTGGTAAACACACGTAGAAGGTGTGTGTTATCTGTGTGAACACGGTACAGGGCTGGTAACATAATTGTCTGAACCGCAAGTCCAGATTTTCAATATCTGTGGTGAAGTGTTTTGAAAGGCGGATGACAAATTCAAGGCTGGTGATAGATTCTAAGAATTCTGAAGGGACACTTCTCAATATGAAATTATTGCTATATAATGGGCATGCACCACATCCTTTCTTAGAATTTTTATTTCCACTTTAAATTTTTTGTCCTTCAGAATATTTCTCTGAATATCAGTAATCATAAATTTGTTTGCTGGGATATTCACATTAACAAAGATCTATGAGGATGATTGTAAAACTGGATTCTAGACTTTTCTGACTGACACTCATTCCAACTACAAATCACTTTATCTGATCTCCGTCTCCAAGATACCTGGAAGCTGATGGAAGGCTGGGTAAATTCTCTAATTTAACCAGAAGGACTCGGCTGTTTTCCTTAAATCTGACACAAGCAAGGGACAAGTCACAGGAGGGGAAAAAAAAAAAAAAAAAAAAAAACACCCAGAATAAATCATAGTCTTTAAACAATTAGAATTTTACTTTATTTCAGAATAAGTTTACAGTTGAAAAATGCTGTTTACTAAAGCCACAACAGTATTCATATGGACAAAACTTTTGTAGCAAAACCCTGGTACGTGAGCATTAGTAATTTGAATACTATATGGATATAGAAGATATTTAAAAACGGAAATAGTGTATTCCAAAGGCTGTAAGAGGCACAATATATAGCTTGTATTGGGTCTGCAAGCATTATGCTATAATTCAGTGCATGTGATCCAAGAAGTTGCAGATTTTTAGCTCTATGGACTGAAGAGACACAAACGCATATTGTAGTTACTCTTGGGTTGAAAAAGCGTGGACCACGAAGACCGCAAAACAGCAGCAGCGAGCCAAAGCAACCAACAACTGCTTACGTTTTAGAAGAAGTCATATGTCTATGGCTTTTTCACATTTCTTTCTGAGACTGGCTAGCAAGTAGAGCATTAAAGACATCACTTACAGGTTCAGAACTGGAAAACAGAAGTTGAGCGTGATCTTTAGGGGAAAACTGTGAGGTATTATAAATATGTCAAGGAAAACGGCTTTCCTCCCACCAACTTTTTGGCATAAAAATTTTATGCATGAAAGTTTTTCACGCAACATGGCAGAAAAAAAAATTTACGATGACTAATCAGAATTTATTTTTGGTTTTAAGTAACTATAAAGAATATAGTCTTCCAAGGACCAAGAAAGTAAATTTGACCATTAATACGGAACGTTCTTATTTTTTAAAAAAACAATGTGGGCTGAAATATGTATCCACGCTCACAGTGTGTTCATGCTGATACAGGTGAACGTGTGATCAAAAATACGAAAAACTGTACACTCTTCAGGGTGCACTGTTACTATCTATCATACTGAAATTATCTAAAAGGTAAAAAGGTACATCTTAGGCTCGCGAAGATTTTATTTTTCAACTAGCAAGTAAACATAAAAGTGAATCATGCAGTATTTTTACCTGTTACTGTGTTCATGATATGAGGGGAGCAGAATTCTTTTTTTTTTTTAACCTTTAAATCTATAATGCTCACAAGTCACGTGGCACTAAAATCACACATGAAGGCAAACCATGAAGAAGCACTAAATCCTTCACAATGCCCACGCCAGCGTGCCAGGAACGGCACCAGCACGGAATTCCTGGCAGCCCACCAAGGCAGCAAGGGCCACTGCGACTTCTAAGTCTTCCACACGGCTTTTCCTTTTCTTCCTGGATATGGGAGGTTCAGGAAATCGGGATTCGCTGTCACTGGAGGTTAGGCTAGAATTTCTGCAGGTTCAGTGACCAGCTTGGATCCATTCCACGTCGTCTTGAACTGTTCAGGAACAGGAAATTCTCTCTGGAAGAAGAACAAAGCCATTTAAACGACTGAGGCTTCCTGTGGAAAACAGGCGGGCTTGATGCCCTATGATGGGCAAGGAAATTTTATCGAACCCAAACCCAGATTGTGGCGATGCCTCTGTTCTTCCCTGCAGGAATCATTTCAGTGTCATGGGAAGACTGGCAATGGACAAAACTCTTATAGCAAAACCCTGGTGCATGGGCATTAGTAATTTGAATATTATATGAATATAAAACAAACAAAAACCAAACCCGTTGCCGTCGAGTCGATTCCAACTGACAATGGCCCTCTAAGACAGAGCAGAACTGCCCACAGGGTTTCCAGGGAGCAGCTGGTGGACTCAAACTGCTGACCTTTTGGTGAGCAGCCACGCTCTTAACCACTGTGCCACCAGGGCTCCTATATGGATATGGAAGATAATAAAAACATGGAAACGGTGTATTCCAAAGGTACGATATCTATGCTTGTGTTGGGTCTGCAAAAACGTGCAGATTTTTTAGCACTATGGACTGAAAAGGCACAAACAAATATCATAGTTAACTCTTTGTTTTGCAAAAGCATGTACTATCAGGACTGTGGCTGTGTGCCGCACGTATTCAGAACCAGGCATTCGTTAAAGCACCGGGCATATATGACCTCAGTTAACTCTCTGCAACCACCCTGTGAGCTAGGCTTCATGGAGACCCCATCTACAGGAAACAGAGGTCTGGCAAGGTCAAGAGACTGGCCCAAGATGGTATCACTAACACACAGAGAAGCCAGAATCCAAACCTAGATGGTCTCTCTTAACCATCACTCTCTCGACCAAACTCCAACACACACGTGACTCACCTGGGCATCTTGATAAAGTGCGATTCTGATTCAGTAGGTCTGGGGAAGGGAATGGGAACCTGCATTTCCAGCAAGCTCCCAGGTGGAGTTGAGGCTGTTGGTCCCTGATCAATTTTTTTTTTTTAAAACAAGAGGTTTATTTAAACGGCAAGATGCTTGACTTGAAGGGGGAAAGTATCTAGGATTCATTTCTTTTAGAGCAGTTTATCCCTACTTAAAGGGGAGCTCTGGTGGCACAGTGGTTAAGAGCTCAGGCTGCTAACCAAAAGGTTGGCAGTTCAAATCCTCCAGCCGCTCCTTGGAAACCCTACGAGGAAGTTGTACTCTGTCCCATGGCATCGCTATAGTTGGAATCGACTGGACAGTAATGGGTCCGAGCCCTGGTGGCACAGTGGTTAAGAGCTACTGCTGCTAACCAAAAAGTCAGCAGTTTGAATCCACTAGGCGCTCCTGGGAAACCCTATGGGGCAGTTCCTATATAGGGTCGCTATGAGTCAGAATCGACTCGATGGTAACGGGTTTGGTTTGGTTATACTTAACCCAGCAAAGGGTTAAAAAAGGGAGCCCTGGTGGCACAGTGGTTAAGAACTCGGCTGCTAACTAAAAGGTCACCAGTTCAAATCCACCAGCTGCTCCTTGGAAACCCTATGAGGCAGTTCTGTGCCTTACAGGGTCACTATGAGTTGGAATTGACTCGGGGGCAACGGGTATTAACAGGTTTTTTCAAGACAGATTGGAGCCCTGGTGGCACAGTGGTTAAGAACTGGGCTGCTAACCAAAGGTTGGCAGTTTGAATCCACCAGCCGCTCCTTGGAAACCCTATGAGGTAGTTCTACTCTGTCCTATAGGTTCGCTAAGAGTTGGAATTAACTCAACTGCAATGGGTTGGCTGGTTAGGAAGACAGATGGCCCTAGATATAACAGCTACGTACAAAAAAAGTTATAAAATTGTCTTTGGTTTTACAGTGATAAAGGAAAACCATTAAAATTCTCCAGTTGAACGCGGTATGCAAGGATTATTTATGTCGTTTTTTGTTGAACAGTGAGAGCAAAATAACTTACTGTAATATACAGATAAGAGCTGAATGGGCATGCCACTAATGGGGAAAGGGGGTATTTTCGCAGAACCAGGATTGTTCCCCATCCCATCTCTATTTGATGTCGATCAAAACATACCATTGGCCATTTAGTTAAAAAAAAAAAAGACGCAATATGTTTGTGCACGTATACCAGTTACTTTATGTACAGTAAAGGAATGGAGAAGGGGCCAGTGAAAGAATAGAGAAAACAATACTGGTAGTCAGGATGTGGTTTTCTAATTGCGTGTATTCTCCGTCTGTAGGCACAGAGTTCTGGAGTCAAGTAGTAGCTTGCGTCTTCTTAGCAGACACCTGTCTGCTGCTGGAACACATCAACTGCATCTTCAGCCTCCAGGTCCCACTGGCCACGTGTGTCTGTCTCACTGACTGGCTGGCTGCCCATCAGACTGGGATCTCATCTGCCCGTTGACGAACCTTGCTCATAATAGGCTTCCATTAACTTACTAAGAGGTGCGCGCCTCTTCATCTTTAACCGCACCACAGGACTATCCTGCCCTGCCATCTGCAAGTTAATACGATTGTTGTTCTCAGTTGTTCTCAGTCTTGCCTCCTTCCCGGGGTTTTTTTGTCAGCCATGGTGAGCGCCAGAGTCTCCTCAGCTGCCGCTTCACAAAAGAGGTACCAGCTCTGCAGCGAACAAGCACACAAGCAAAGCTGGGGCGGCAGAAGCCCTGCTCACACTTTGAGGAGCAAGGCTTTATCCTAGTGTTACCTGGCTACTCTGGAGACCCGGTGTGGTGCATCACTCGGCTGCTGACTGAAAAGCTGGTGGTTTGGCTTTACACAGAGGCGCCTTGGAAGAAAGGCCTGGTGATCTACTTCTGAAAAATCAGCCATTGAAAACCCTGTGGAGCACAGTTCTACTCTGACACATGTGGGGTTGTCATGAGGCAGAACTGACTCAACAGCAACTGGGTACCTGCCTACCTGAAGTACAAAAATGTGCTTAGAGTTGCATATAATTTTTTTACCCTGCACACGGCCACCCTACTCCTCCCTTTGGTACACACACACACAGAAAGGTACAGAATAGCTAAAATAAAACTCGTGTGGAATCTCCCCTTTCCCCAGAGAGTGGTTCTCTAGTCATTTCACAAGGGGATGTAAAAGGAGAGCCAGGGGCAGCCTTCATGGCCCTGACTGCTGTGGCGTCAGTGGATTTATTGTACAGTGTTGGTCGAAATCCAATGCGTCCGATAAACTGATGCTGTTCTCATCCGCTGGTGAGATGGGATGTTTCAGTGGACTACGCCCATGAGCATATATCTTCCCAGATGTAGACCCCAATGACATCTTTTGGAAGAAGCAATTTATTTATTTTTTTTAAAAGGGAGGGCCCTTGCTGTAGTGAGTAATGAATTCTCCTTGAGTGAAATCTGCAGTGGAAAATCTTAAGACTAAGCAAAGAAGCAAAGAAGCCAGAGTCTTTAACAACCTAGTGTGTGTGTGTGTGTGTGTGTGTGTGTGTGTGTGTGTGTGTGTGTTGGAGAGGTGGGTAGCTGGTATACCTTCTGGGACTCTTCTTGAGAGTCAATGGGGGCTTGGTTCTGGTTCTTCAGCATCAGGCCAAGTGGAGAATGCTCTGGAGCGAAGGCATTCTTTGACAGTCCCTGCACCGCGGCCATTTCCAGTCTTTCCTGGAGATGACAGAAGTATGATGGCAGCTCTCCGAGAGACTGATTTCTTTCTGGATGAACCATCCTTGCCGTCCATTTCCAGATCCCAGTCCCCGTGGCAGGACGTCCTCTGTATTTCTCCCTACCACCTCAACTGGAAAATGCATGAAGAGGGCCGTGTGCTCAGGACACAAGGTAATGGTCTGTAGGTCAAACTTTGCTTTTTCAGCATCAAAGCTCAGGCTTTGACTTAGACTCATGTTTGACGCCCGCGGATCTCCATCTTGGCTCCATAGGAGAATCACCTGGGAAGCTCTAAAAAATACAGATCCTGAGCGTCACTCCCAGAGATGCCAGCTTAATTGGTCAGGATGCTCATCCAAACCCCACTGCCTTTCTTAGCAGGTCCAATTCCCATGCAGCTGAGCCTTCTGCTTAAACGGCTGCCAGGACCAGAGAGCCCTCTAATTGTTGGCTTTCTTGCTCTGAAGCTCTTCTCCTGTACTGGCTTCAGCTCTTCAGCAGGGTTTTTTAAAAAAATTTTTATTGTGGTAAAATATATATAACAACACATTTACCATTTTCACCAATTTTAAGGGTACAATTCAGTGACATTCGTTACATTTGCCATGTTGTGCAACCATACCACTGTCCATTTCCAAATGTTTTCCACCACCTTTAGCAGAAACTCAGTACCTATTAAGTCATAACCCCAATTCCCACCCCTCCCCCCGCCCTCTGGTAACCCCTGATAAACTTTTGTCTCGACGCATTTGCCAAGTCTAGGTATTTTATGTAAGTGGGGTCATACATTTTTTGTCCTTTTGTGAGTGACTTATTTTACTCAGTGTAATGTTTCAAAGTTCATCTATGTTGTAGCATGTATTAGAAATTCATTTCTCTTTATGGCTGAGTACTATTCCGTTGTATGGGTATACCACATTTTGTTTATCCATTCATCTGTTGGTGGTCGGTTGGGTTGTCTCCACCTTTTGGCTGTTGTGAGTAATGCTGCAATGAACACTGTTGTACAAGTATCTGAGTCCCTGCTTTCAAGTCTTTTGGGTCTGTCTCTAGGAGTGGAATTGCCGGGTCTTCAGGAGTCTTCTAGGCAGAGAGCCTAAGAGATGCTCTTCTCTAGCTCAGGGTGGGCTGACCACACACCTAGTAGTGAAGCATGGTCCAGTGCTTTCAGAGTTCTGTTTTTGAAACTAGAATGATGACTTTGAGGATGGCGAAGGGCTCTGCAGAGCTAAAGAACTTTCTGACAGGTGGGGAGAGGAGAGAAGGGGCAGGAGTCATGCTGTCTGCCTGAGGAAGTCTCCCTGCGTGCCGACAGCTGTACAGAGGGCTGGGGATGGACTTGCAGGCTGATGTGGGTCCCCTCCCAAGGTCTGCCTGCTCAGTTAGGCTTTCTCCCATCCTCCCGTGTTCACTGGGCCCCTGCGCAGTTAGAATCAGAGTGAATTATCTCTGTATTTACTTTCCTACTTCCAAGAAGCAACGACTGGTAAGTTCTCCAGCTTCACCACACTGCCTGATCAAGAAAGTGTTATTATTTGTACTTCCTTTTTCATTTGTGAGAATATCTGCATGCTTCTTTCAGAAGCTACTTTGTTTAGGAATGGAGGCAAAGAAAATAAAGGGTGGCGAGGTCACGTAGGCTAGGCTAGTGTTTCTCAGAAGGGCTGTTGGTGGACTGCTGGCACTAGAGTCACCTAGGATGCCTCCTAAAAATACACATTCCTGGGCCCCACTCCAAACCTCCCGGATCCAAACTCTAGGTGCAGGGTTGGGAGCTGGCATTTTTCTCAAGCTTCCCAGATGATTCTTATGCCAAGGCTGAGAACCTCTGCCATAAACATACCTGCACAAATCAGTCTATTATCATCCCTCTCCCGTTTGCCTACACCACAAGCAGCAAAAGACTAAAAACCAAACCACCGCCAAGAGTCGATTCCGACTCACAGCGACCCTATAGGACAGAGTAAAACTGCCTTGCAGGGTTTCCAAGGCCATACTCTTACAGGAGCAGATCACCAGGTCTTTCTCCTGCGGAGCGGTTGGTAGGATCGAACTGCTGATCTCTCGGTTAGCAGCTGAGCACTTAACCACTGCACCACCAGCGTTCCTGCCTCCTCTGCAAGCAGCATAGTGGAGGAAAATACTGAGTCCTAAATAACGTGAACTCAGATGCACGGGGTACTTCTGGATAAAAGCTAGCCCACTGAGATAATTATTAGTAAACTGCCTTGCAAGTCACAGATCCAGGAGCGACTGGAATCCATCAAGCAACACACAGGAGAAGAGAGTGTGAAAGGCAATTCTCTAAATTCCTGCCCTGCCTGTGAACTATTCTATCAGTAGAGCTCATAGCTTGGCAGTTGGTTCATCAGTCTCTGCGGATGTTAGTAATGAAGGCTCAAGAAGAATCCTTCAGAGCCTTTTCAAATATACTTACATAGTCACCGTCCTGAGGGATAAGGATGTTCATTTCTGATGACTTGGCACTGACAATCTCACAGTCCAGCGCATCTTCACTGAGGTATATGTGGCAACCTTCCGTCTTATTAATGGAAATCGTTGGCACTTTCCCCATTACCTGATATCAGGAAGGAAAAAAAAAAATCTGAGAGCAAAGCAAAACAATAGAAATCCTTGGTTGTTAGTTGCCATGGAGTTGGTGCCCACTCATGGTGACCTTACGTCCAACAGAACGGAACGTTGCCTGGTCCTGCGCCATCTTCCCGATCGTTGGTGTATTTGAGTCCATTGCGCTGTTCATCTAACGGTCAGCCACTGACAACCCTACGGAGCACAGTTCTACTCTGACACGCATGGGCTCGCCATGAGTCACAATCTACTGGAGGGCAACTGGTTCTTAACAGAAATGATAATGTCCCCAAATCAGTACAATCCATTGATTCCTTTAACGTGGGCTTTACCTTGGGCTTAGCCAGGCATTAGGAATAGTTGGGTCAGGGCTGAGAAGGCTGGTTAATGGCAACTTCTCCAGGCTGAATTGGTGGGTGTCATTTGGGGACAGAATGAAAGGACCACACAAGGGGATTTTCAAATCTCACGGTTTCTTTCCCGAAACAAAATAAAGGGATTGATTTGAAAACAGCAGCTAAACGTTCAGAAAAAGCCTCACAACCTGTGAGTGGATTTCAACCATATATCTGATTTCATGATAAAAGAAACAAGTCACATTGGCTTTTATTTGCTTAAAATTTTAGTTTGGACCAGTCTCTATGCAAATTGGATTAAAACAGGCACTAAATCTTGTCACTTAAGAGGAAATAAATTATTCTGTAATGGAGTAGATTTTTTTTTCCGAATGTAAAAAGAATAAATAAGAAACAGTATAATTCTTTTCACGTAAGTCCTCTGCTGGATAAAAATCTCACTGGTTGAATGTGAGGCTTAAATGAGACAGTGTGTCTAGGTATTTTGAAATGTATTAATTTCGGGAGCCAACACTGGTTCAGGCCGCTCATTATATAGGTAGATAGGACCATACACAAGAGGAGGAGATCTTTTGTATTGTTTACAAATATCTAAGTGCTACAAAAATTCTGATGGGTTTTAAATTTCTCTCCCAACAATCGGTTTTCAGATGGATGTCCCCCCAGATCTCCAGAGGGGCAGACTATTTCCCCCACTACCGACCGTATTACAGCTCTATAATGTACCTTCTTGTAATGGTGATTGAGCTGATAAAGAGAGCTTCTCTTTCACACTGAAGAAAGAGGACTGGATTGCAAACCAGAGGAGCAAAGCCTTCTGATGGTGCAGGTGATGCGAAGCGTTCCTTGGGGGAGTCTAGCCGGTCGCCACGGGTTTTCTCCTCTCTCCTTAGAAACTGAACGCTGAGTTGGAATGGAGACCCAGCGCCCAAAAAGGCAGAGGTTGTTTAAGGCCAAGTAAGTGGCAGGGCTCTGCCATGGATTGAATAATAATAGTATACAGAGAATGTGTCATCAGTCATGTGTTGGTCATTTCGGGATTTGCTTATTTTATAATGATGAAGAGGAATTTACATACTGGCCAGAACTGTATTTATAATACCAGGCCAGTAAAGAGAAAGATGTTGTCAGTGAGTTTTAGCTGATCCATTTATGAGACAGAGTGGGGCCACACAAGGTAAGAGCATTGTGCCAATGCATTTTATTTCTGTGTCCATGCTGCTATATTATGTAAAAAAATACTGAAATACCGTACGTACTTGAAAAGGCAATAGCAGAATTAAAAAAATAGCCCTGGCACATTAAGATGTCATTTCCACAGCACTGTGGTCAATGGTGCGTTGCTCTTGTTACTCGCTGCTGTCCAGTCGGCCCCCGACTCACGATGACCTCAAGCACAAATGAACTAAACGCTGCCCAGCCCTGTGTCACCACCATGATCTGCTGCCGATCTGACTGTTGCGATCGACTGGGTTTTCACTGGTTTTTTGGAAGCAGATCACCAGTCTGTCTTGGTCTGGAAGCTCCACTGAAACCTGTTCAGCATCATAGCAACATGCAGGCCTCCACGGGCAGGTGGTGGCTGCCCATGAGGCATTGGCCAGGAATCAAACCCGGATACTGCATTACAGTAGATTATCTACGTCTTTCTCCTCTGGTAGTCTGTGAACAAGGAGCCCTGGTGGTGCAATGGTTAAGTTCTTGGCTGCTAACCAAAGGTTGGTGGTTCAAACTCACCAGTGGCTCTGCTGAATGAAAAGACCTGGAGATCTGCTCCCAAAAAGATCACCACCTAGGACCCCCTAAGGGGCAGCTCCCACGGGCTCGTTGTGAGTCAGAGCTGACTCCACAGCACTCGACAATGGCCGTCTGGGAACACTTTGACAACAGAGAATGTTTCTTTCTTATCGGTAGAACTGGGCCAAAGGGCAGCTCCTCTGCTGAGTGACAGGAGATGAGGGGCCTTGTCCAGGTCAATGCTCTAAACAAGAACTCACTGCCGTCGAGTCAATTCCGACTCATAGCGACCCTATAGGACTGAGTAGAACTGCCCCATAGGGTTTCCAAAGAGCAGTTGGTGGATTCTAACTGCCGACCTTTCGGTTTGCAGCTTGCACTCTTAACCACTGCGCCGCCAGGGCTCCTGGTGAATGCTCTAGCATTTTTAAATGTTTCTGTATCAATTCTGTTTTTTGTGGATTTATTTTTCCATACAAAAGTAAAAAAAAAAAAAACTTTTGAATATCTTAGTCTCTTTTCTTTCGCATAAGTTGTACTATTTTCCAAGGACAGTTTGCCAGAAATAGAATTACTGGGTCAAATCATATGAACTCTTTGTCCATGCCCCCTTTTTCTTTTAACCTTCCATCTTTTTTGCTTTAACAGCATTAACTGAAATAAATTATTCAAACCAAAAACTTCATCCATTTTCAGTGTACAATTCAGTGATATTTAGTAATGCGGAGTTGTGTAAGCTCATCTACAATTCAGTTTTAGAACATTTCCATCATCCCCAAAATACTCCTAACGCCCATTTACAGTCAATCCTCGTTCTCACCCCCAGGCAACCACTAATCTGCTTTCTGTCTCTTACTGTGTCCAGGCCCAATACACATGAGTTTCAGAAAACATGGCTCCTTGCAAAGTGAGGACAGCTTGTATACAAAATTGAGGAATGTGAAAAATTATAGCTAATTGTGGTATTAATTTCCACTTCTACTATTAGGCAGGTTAGGTAGATTTTCATATATTCATCAATCAATTCAGTTTCTGTGAATTGCCTTACTATTTTTTGCCCATTTTCCCTAACGAGTTGTTAGTCTTTTTTCGATTGATTTAAGTTCTTTACACATTCTGGACAGTAATCCATTTTGATTATCTGCATTGCAATAATTTCTTAAATCCATGGCTTGTCTTTGGGTTTGCATCTGATGTCTTTTGTTGAATATATAATTTTGATTTCAATGAGGTCAGATTCATCAGTTCTTTTCTTTATAGTTTATGCTTTTTAAGCAGAATTAATTTCTTCCCTATCCAAAATCATAAAGATAGTCTTCTATATTTTCTCCTCAAAGTTGAAAAGTATTTCTTTTCACATTTACGGCTTTACTTTTATGTATGGTGTGAGATAGGAATTCAATATTTTTTCCCCACATAGATAATCAATTGTTGTAAAATTTATTCAGTATATCAGGGCTTTCTATTCTAGTTCATTAATCTATTTTTGTATCCTCCCTCCCCCCAGCAATATCACAGTTTAAAATAACTCTTAATATTTGGTCAGCAAGTCCCTTCACCTTGTTCATCTTTTTCAAAATTGTTTTATCTATTTTTGTCCATTTGTCTTCCAAATGAATTTTAAGACCATTTTCATGAAAAACCTGTTGAGATTTTGAGCCAAATTTTATTAAATTTACAGATTAAATAAATGGGAACAACTGATATTGATGTCTTCCTGTCCATTTGTTTACATCTTTTTTCTTTATGAATATCTTGTGTATGTTTTAATTTTTTCCTAGATACCTTATAGTTTTTTAATCTTATTTTGATGACATTTTGTGATATTTATTTGTGGTATTAAAATGCTATTGATTTTTGTATGTTGATATTTTATCCAAGCACCTGGTTGAATCTTCCTTCAGTTTTATAGTTTGTCTGTTGAATCTCCTGGGTTTTTTATAAAGGCAATTGTTTTGTTGGCAAATAAGGACTTTTTTCTTTCTTCTCTTTCCAGTCCTTTATCTCTCAATTCTTTTTCTTGTCTTATTGTATAGTTTATAACCTCTAATACATTATTGAACAGAAGCAGTGACAGGAAATTTTTGTCTTGTTCCTGACTTTAATGGGAATTCTTCTGATGTTTCATAATAAGGTATGAATATTGCCATGGGAAATTGATAGATAACCTTAATCTGGTTACAGAATGTAGCATATCTTTTCTGACTTTTTTCTAGGATTATCAGGTATAGATTGGTCTGTGTGTATATCTATGTTCATATATGTGTATATTTAGAAAAATAAAGTCATGCTCCACATAACGGTATAAGACTGTTCTTTCTTCTTAGCAAGATATCATGGGTATCTCACAGAATTCTCACATTTAAAATTCTATCTTTTAAAATGATCTCCTCTATTACTTCTGAATTTAGAATTTTTTTTCCTTCTAGAAATTCGATGACTATTTAGAACTATTTTCTTCTAGTTTTTGTATGGTTTTATGTCTTATATTTAATTCGTCTGTTTTTTATTTTTGAATGTGATGTATTTACCTTAAATGATACTAACTTTATATATTGTTTCATCAATGCTATTCAACCCAGTTCTGTAAGAATAAAACGGAACTTGAAATAAACTCTCAAAAATGAAGAGGGAGGGGTTAGGTTAAATTATTTCCAAGATACTTTTCAACTATAATGTGCTACAATTACATAATTATGGCTAACTATGTACTCTCATCTCTGCCATAGAATATTACGTCACTGTTGCTATTTATAGTTTTTTTAAGTGAAAAAAATATATATAGTAAAGTAGAAGAAAGCTTGGCCCTTGACATCGGAACTTCACCATCAAAACAGGACTTCAGAAATTATGGACTCATTATTAGACTTCTGTGCACATATCTGTCTCTGAGGAAATGAACTTTTTCTGATGAGGATTGATTTCCTTAACATTTTCATGCATAATACTTTGAAACAAGACGTGTGGATAAATGGGTAAATGTGGTTGTCAGAAATATTATATGGAGAGAGAGCGTTGCCAGAATTTAAGCTTTACGAGGGCAGGCATTTTTGTCTGGCTTGTGCACTGCTTTCCTTAGTGTTAAGAACTGAATATTTATGTGAAAGAGACAAATGTATCCATAGAGACTGTGGCAAGAACGCTTAGAATTTAGGCAGGAGAGAACCTTAACCCCCCTAGCCAGCCTTCTCACGTGTCAGGACAGGGAAGTCAGGGTCAGATATAAAGTGAATTGCCCAAGTGCACACAGCTGGTGACGGCCCGTTGGCACTAGTGCCCAGGTCTCAGGATGCTCAGTTCAGGGCTATTTCCATTAAGTGGACACATGTCAAACCACACCTAAGAGACAGTGAGATGGAAAATGTACCACTGAACGTACTCCAATGAGAAGCGGCGGTGCTGAAGAACCTGGTACAGCAAAAGGGAAAGAGCTAGAAAACCAGTCTTAGCAAACATTGTTAGGAGGTGTCAGAGAGCAAAGGGTAATTAACAGTATGAAAAGCCTGCAGTCAGACACAGACGTTATCATTGGCTGATGCTAAGAAGTCCGCTAGCTTTTAGCGTACTGTAAAATCCCGTCTGACTAAATCAGAATTGCTCCAGAAGCACAGATTTTCTTCTATTTTGCAAATGCAATGCACTCTTATATTTTGGTTTCTAGTTCTGATGATCTCACTGACTCTTTAGAAAACCTTTTCCTCCACCTTACCCAGAACCACGTTTTCTTGGAAAAAACAATCTCTGCAGGAAGGTGTTGTGCTGCTAGCAGAACCTCTTTGTATTTTTATTCATTCATTCATTCCAGTCACTCATTCATCAAACATTTATCGGACACCTACTACGTGCAAGGTTCTGAGGCTATAAATGTTAATTAGACGCCACTTCTAGCCTTGAAATAGCAACGCAAAAATAACCGCAGTGTAGAACGGGATGTGTTTTAAGAAACTGCAGAGGAGGAGCAGACACTAAGAGGAGTCCTGGGGTGGTGCAAACGGTTAACACGCTCGGCTGCTAACTGAAAGGCTGGAGGTTTGAGTCCACCCGGGGGTGACTCAGAAGAAAGGCCTGGCAATCTAATTAGCCACTGATAACCCCGTGGAGCACAGTTCTACTCTGACACACATCATGGCGGTGCCATGCATCAGATCGACTCAACAGCAAGTGGTAACACGAAACTGTAAGATAGGGGTTCGCAGAGGAGGGGATGACAGAGTGGTAGCTTGAAGGACAGGAAACAGCCTTCTAGATGGACGCGGGGAGCAGGGGCTCCCCCTGCAGGCAGAGCAGCTGGAGGGAGCGGAGCGTGACCGTCAGGGCCGCTTACCTGAATGTAAATGTCCTTGGCATTGATCACTTCCACAATGCCCACCACGCTGTCAAACACAAGGCCAAACTTCTTACAGTTGTCTAGGAAAAAAAAAACCTCCATTAAATACACTGCACACGTTTGTACAAAATATCTCACAGGAAGGACAGAGCCTAGTTCTGCCCTACCAATGGTGACGGAGTTGATTTTTCCTTTCATCTGTAGAGTAGACTTGTTGCATTTGAAAATGTAAGCCACTTGTTTCAATTCAGCGTCTGTGATCATAAGGTCATTCCTGTCCTCTTGGTATTCCTACAATGGAAACATATGCCCAGTATGAGAATATATAGAGATGGACTGAATCCACCACGTACTGAAATTACTGTGTATTATGGAGCTCAGTATTACTTACAGCCTTTCAGTGTTTCCTTTCTTGAGGAACCATTTTCTTAGACAGACTAAACCACAGGTCTTACCTTGTCATTGTAATGGCAGAAATAGATACAATCACTGGTAGGAGGTCAGGGTCAATCTTCAAATGGACAGGTGTCAGGAGCCCTGGCTAATGGGTAGGGGTAGGCGGGGATGTGAGAGCTTTGGGTTGAGACCTGGAGGCTGAGTCTGGAGTCAATCATGCTGCGGCACAATCTGCTCTGTCTAGTAGGAGTGGGGCAAATAGGCTGGTGGAGGATCACACAGGGGTCTAAGTACCATGTATTTTCAGGCCCCTTCCAGGGACTTGGAGTCCCTGGGTGGTGCAGACAGTTAATGCACTCAGCTGCTAACTGAAAGGCTGGCAGGTTGAGGCCACCCAGAGGCAAGTCTGGGTGAAATATTAGCCACTGAAAACCCTACAGAGCATAGTTCTACTCTGACGCACACGGGGTCGCCATGAGTTAGAATTGGCTCAATGGCAACTCAACTTTGGTCTTCAATCTTTAGGGAAGCCCCTGGATGGGCGGGGGCCCCCCTTTCATCTACATTCAAAGTGCCTTTGTCCAGTTCACATAGGATTTACCCTGAAATCGGTGGGTGGCAGCAGTACCGTGCAGTTATGTAAGTATCTTCGTCAGTGGGATACAACGAAACACCCTCTCGCTGATCAGGACGGGGCACAGATCTCCCGGTCCCACATGTTCATGGTTTCTCTTGCTGCGTGGTGAGCAGCTGGTGGAAGCATTAAAAAATGCCCCAGTGTCTAATCTAGCTGGTGGCCTCTGCGGCTGTCATTTCACTTTGAGATCCTTAAGACGGTGGTCAGTGGCTTAGCTGCTGGTCCTTTTGTCAGCTCGTGTCAGGAATAAGGATGAAAGGGCATTACTCACCACTCTCCATTTCTTCCCCTCCAGCTCGAACACAGGAGCATGTTTCTGAGGAGGATAAGATGTGGGAGAAGTGGGACTTGGAGTGTGGCTTTTGGTTGGAGATCGAGTTTGTCCTCCTTGAGCCCGTAGGCCGGGATTTTTGTATGTCTTCTGGTCATCTGTGACGTGCCGGAGCCCTAGAAGGGCAACACATAGACACATTTCTTTATATTTTCGGCAGGAGGGAGATGTCCTTAACTTCCTAGATCGTCATGACTAAAACAGCACCAGGATTTCTGGTGACGCTCTTCTCATAAGAGTCTAGTTCTTTCTCAGGGTGAAGATGCAGAGTCTGAGACCTGTATAAATGTAGAACTGATAGAAGCAGTGGAGGTAATTTTTTATTTTGGGAACTTTTTCTTTATGAAGCTGAAGAGGATAGATAAAAATTCTGCAAAACACAAATCACCTCCTCAGAAACATCCCATAGTTTACTTCTTATGTCATGGATAAATCATTCCCCAGACATAGCCTAAAAAATCAAAGCATCCCAGTAAATATATATGAGAGAATGAAATCGACTTGAGGATTACGAGTCCAGTCTTCTACTTTGCAGATGATGCTAAGAGGGGATAGCACAGCCAGCTGGAATTTAGAACTTAGAATTAGGGATTCTTAGCTCCCAGCCCAGAGCACAGGGGCACTTACGTCATAATTCCTATTACCTGTCCGAAGCAAATATGTATTTTCATCTACTTTTTGGCCACATGGCCTTATTGTATAGAATGCATGTGCTTCTGATCCTGATATATTTTAAATGTTCTGTTGATGCCGTCCTGTGCTATCGAGTTGATTTTGACTCAAAGCGACCCCACATGACAAAGCAGAATTGCCCCATCGTGTTTGCTTGGTGTAATCTTTATGGAAGCAGATCACCACGTCTTTCTCCTGCAGAGCCACTCAGTGGGTTCAAATCATCAGCCTTGTGTTTAGCAGCCCAGCATTTAACCATTGTGCCACCAGGGCTCCGTAATGTTCTGTGATAATTACACAGAACCAACTCACAGGCACATAGCAACAACAACTATATATATATGTGTATAAAACCAGTTGTCATCGAGTCGACTCTGACTCATGTGACCCATGTGCGTCAGAGTAGAACTGTGCTCCACAGGGTTTTCAATGGAAGTAGACCACCAGGATTTTCTCTCAAGGCACCTCTGGGTGGATTACACACACACACACACACACACACATGCATGCACGCGCGCACACACACACACACACGCACACACACACACAGGGAGCCCTCCTGGTGCAGTGGTTAACCACTTGGCTGCTAACCAAATGGTTGGCCATTCAAACCTGCCAGCAGCTCTGCCAGAGAAAGATGTGGCCATCTGCTTCCGTAAAGATTACAGCCTTGGAAACCCTATGGGGCCGTTCTACTCTGTCCTACAGGGTCGCTATGAGTCAGAATCGACTCCGTGGCAACGAGTTTGGTATGGGGATATATATCATTGAATGACCTTTGTCCTCATAAGGAATGGTTAATTTAAAAATAAATAAATAAGTAATGGTATATTACCATTATGAATTTTTTAAGTATATTTATATATAATGGTATATTACCATTATTATTTATTTATATATAAAAATATATACCATTATCTATCTATTTATAAATTAACCATTCCTCATGAGGACAGAGGTCCTTTAATGATATAATTCTTTGACAAGCCTGGACACTGCCTGAGGACAGGAGTGTTACTGTGTATAATTTCTGTTTCACGTAATCTGGATGCCTTAATTGCAGAAGACGGGCTGAGGTGGTGATGCAGTACAGGGGCAGAGTTAGAACCCAGAAGCTTTGCGTTCTTCTATCTGTTCCACTCAACAGTCCCCTGAACCAGTCTGCCTGGGGATGAAGCAGACCGTGTGCTTCCCCCTGCCCAGTAGCAGTTCCCGTGTGCTGGGGACCGGGATGGGATGACGGCATATCAGTGTGGGCTCTGGAGGATCTGGTGCCTGGACAGGGAGATGGCCTCCAGGTCCCGCTTTCTCACCTTTTGTAATTGCTTCTCCCTGGTTAAGCTGAGCAAACAAAGCTGAGCGTGAAGGAGAGGGCTCTTCTTTTCCGCCTTCAGTACCAAAAAGCGGAGGTGGCCCTGGAGGAGGCGGAGGCGGAGGGGGAGGAGGAAGGCCAGGCCCAGGGGAGAAGGCGGACGCTGATGCAGTTGATGCCACCGGACCCTGCGGGAGAGGGAAGGTGGAAAACACTGTTTGTATTGAGATGGATGCCGTTGCTAAGAACGGGGACTTCGCCAGTGTCACTCACAACCTGTGGACGACGAGGGAGTGGGCTGAAAACTCACCGACGGAGAGGCCTGAGGCCCAGGAGGGGGATCTGCCCTGGGGACCTGAACGAGGACGTAGCTGTGCAGCCCTGTGTGGGCTTTGCAAGTCCAGGAGACACCGTGCCAACTCAGAGGCAAAGAAAGTCACGGCACAAGTTCACGCCCAAAGCTCAGGATCTGAATAACACGGGGCCTTGGCCGATTTCGGATCCTAAGAAAAACGTGGTCCATTTGGTAAGAGGATTAACCTTTTTGGGACACTGGCAATTGCTACCACCAACAAGAGGGAAAACGGTCAAAAATATGCAATGGTTATTAGATGTTTTTGAACCTTTTTCGAGCAGCTAATGAAAGAGATAATGAAACCCTTTCTCTGGAACTCATTTTTCAAATACGCATGTCTCCAAGTGACCCCCCAAACAGGGAACACATGTGACCTGGATGCTTGGCAAACCTGGAGGGCCCAGGGTCCAGAACCCATCTGATGGTTGGTCCAATGCTGAATGTTAGTGGAGCTGATCTTTCCTGAGTAAGATCTACGCTTATCCTTGTTTTCCCCGCTATGCAAAAGGCAACCTGTGTTTTCAGCATTAAGTTCTAATAAATTCAAGTGGCAGTAAAAGCAAATGGAGGGATTAGTATTTTTTTTAAATTAATTTTCTGCCTGTATTTTTAATTTTTTTTATCCTTGTGAAGTATTTCAAACATATAGAAAAGTATAGTAAAAAAAGGAATTCATTTTAATGTTTTAAAATGCCCTCATAGATGACTGTTCTTTCAGAGCTTAAAATCAGTAGGACAAACACACATATACAACAGACTTGGGATAAATACCATTCTACTTTTAAACCCAGAAGTAAAACTCTATAGCTATGATAAGGAATTATAAGCTAATCCAATAAAATAAAACAAAAACCAGGAAGCTTAAAAATTGGGAATGATGGAAATGTGGCTCAGGCTCACATATTTTCAATACTAAATACAAAATGTTTGGTTATTGGTGGAAAAAACACATTACCTAGTACTAACTATTAATGAATAAGCATATCTTTATTTTCACCAACAAGCCAGTATTACGAAGTATCAAAATCAGGGTGTTTTCGTCTGTAGTAGTTTTCTGTTGAAAAAAAAGGCATGCTATTTTCAAAATACTTACATATTCCCTATTAAGTGCAGAATTACACTGAAAAGAAAAGATTCTTCTCTTATTCAGAGTGCACGCTGTTATGGATTGAATTATGTCCTCCCAAAATATGTATTATAAATCCTAACCTGTGGTTATAATCTCATTGGGGAATGGGTTGTCTTTGTTATGTTAATAGGCAGGATTAGTGTAAGGGAGCAGAGAGAGAGATGGGGTAAGATAGATGCCCAAACACATGGAGATCTCCAAGGAACCAGGAAGCAGAAGCTAAGAAGCAAAGAACTTCCTGCAGAGCCCACAGAGAGAGAAATCCTTCCCCTAGAGCCAGCACCCTGAATTTGGATTTCTAGCCTTCTAAAATGTAAGAAAACAAATTTCTGTTTGTTAAAGGTACCCACTTGTGGTATTTCTGTTACAGCAGCACTAGATAAGACAGAATTTGGTACCGAGAGTAGGGTGTTGCTCTAACAGATACCTAAAATATGGAAGTGGTTTTGGAATTAGATAATGGGTAGAGGCTGGAAGATTTTCAAGGTGCCTAATAGTGAAAGCCTGGATTGCCTTGAAGAGACTGTTGGTAGAAACGTGGATGTCAAAGGCAATTCTGGTGAGGTGAGGAAAGCTATAGAGAAAGTAATGTCTTAGAGAATACATACGGCGCCAACAACAAAACGTTGCTAGAAATGTGGATGTTGAATGCGCTTCTAGTGAGCCTTTAAAAGAAAATGATAAACACGTGATTAGACAATGGAGGAAGGGTGATGTTTTTTATGGAGTGGCAAAGAACTTGTCCAAATTATGTTCAAATGTTTGGTGGAAAGTAGAACTTGTAAGTGATGAACTTGGATATCTGGCTAATGAGGTTTCTAAGCAAGATCTTAAAGGGGCCGTGTGGTTTCTGCTTGCTGCTTATAGTAAAATGTGAGAGCAAAGCGATGGACTTAAAAACGAACTGTGAAAAATGAAAACAAAACTTAAAGATATGGAAAATTCTGTTGTACAAACTGAGAACATGTGTCCTAGAATTTTCACCAAGGACATGGCTACACAATCTTTTTTAAAGAGATTAAGCCTGTGACTGATGGATCAAACCAACTACCACAGCAGAAAACCCATCAGCTTAGACTGAAGGGGACAGAGAAAGAATGAAAGGAAAAAACACTGTCTTCTTCTTGGAATTCTATAGGCAGGAAACAGGCCAAAAGAGCTCTATCTGTTGTCCTCCTAGAAAAGAAAAGGACTATCCCTGGAAGAGCTCTGAGATCAGCAGAACTGTTGGAAGAACCATGGGAAGCAAGGCCTTCTTGGTTTCAAAGGGTGGGGACATGGTCTCCTGGATCTCAAAGGGTGAGGCCACAGCCTCCTAGGTTTCAAAGAGTCAGATCTTTGCCAGCTCGGTTCCAGAGTGTGGGGCTGCCAGTAAGATGTGCCAGGGGATGGGGCCACCACCCAAAGCTGAGGGGGTGGGGCTTCCATGCTCAAGGGTCAGAAGAATGGGGCCTGTCAGGGCTGAGGGGGTGAGGTCGCCACTCAGACGGACTAGTAGAATGGGGCTGCCCAAAGCCAAGGGAACAGAGTTGCCATGCCAGAGGGCCTGGAAGGTGGGGCTGAAGCTCAGGGTCGAGGGGCCAAGGACCTCCATCCAGAATCCAGAGGCCAACACCCAGAGTCTGGAGGGCACAGCCGTTGCCCAGATGATCTCAGAGAACAGAGGATTATTTTCAAGCCTTGAGAGCTAATGTCATTTGTTCTGCTGGGTTTTGGACTTGCCTGGTGCCTGTTATCCCTTCTTTCCCTCCAATTTTTCCCATTTGTAATGGAAATGTCTACCTTGTGCCTGTTCCATCATTGTATTTTGGAAACAGATAACTTGTATTCTAGATTTCACAGTGTCTTAGGCTGGATTCTCTAGAGAAGCAAAATCAGTGAAGCGTATATATGTATGTGTGTATATATATGTATATATCTATATTTTTCTATCTATCTATCTAGATAGAGATTTATTTCAAGGAAATGGCTCACACAGTTGTAGGGTCTAGAAAGTTCCAAGTCTGTAGGTCAGGCTGGAGGCTTCTCCTGACTCACATAGCTGCAGGGGCTGGTGAACCCAAGATTGGCAGGTCAGATGGAGGCCTCCGGCTCACAGATTGCAGAGGCTGACAAATCCCAAAATCGGCAGGTAAGCTGCTAGCTCAAGTTTGAAGAAGCAGAGGTCAGATGAGGAGCCAGGTGCAGGGCCCAGAGCAAGCAAAAGCCAGCAAGCTTTGCCAGAAAGTCCACCTATATTGGATGCAGGCCACACCCCCAAGGAAACTCCCTTTCAACTGACTAGCTGCTCATAGCAGATCTCATCCTGGAGGTGATTTACATCGTATCAGATTTCATTATGGAGGTGATAACATCATTACATAACTGCCAAACCACTGAGAATCATGGCCCAGCCAAGCTGACGCACAACCTTAATCATCACACAGGTTCACAGATGAAGAGGAATTTTGCCCCGGGATGGAATACACCTAAAGTCTTACCCATATTTGAGTTAGATGATTCCAAAGATGAGATTTTGGACTTGGTGTTGATTGAAGACTTTTAGGACAACGTGATGGGTGAATGTATTTTGCATGTGGGAAGGACATGAAAGTTTGGGGGCCAAAGGATGGAATGTTATGGACTGGATTATGTCCTCCCAGACTATGTGATGTAAATCCTAACCTCTATGTCTGTGGTTATAATCCCATTTGGGAATGGGTTTTCTTTGTTATGTTAATAGGTAGGATTAGTGTAGGGTGTATCTTGAGTCAATCTCTTTTGAGATATAAGAGAGATTAAACAAGGGAAGAGAGAGAGATGGGGTAAGATAGATGCCAAGCCACATGGAGATCTCCAAGGAACCAGGAAGCAGAAGCTGAAGAAACAAGGACCTTCCTGCAGATCCGACAGAGAGAGAAAGCCTTCTCCTAGAGCAGGCACCCTGAATTTGGACTTCTAGCCTCCTAAACTGTGAGAAAATAAATTTCTGTTTGTAAAGCCACCCACTTGTGGTGTTTCTGATATAGCAGCACTAGATAACTAGATAGATGTCTAGCTGGAGGTCTTGTCTCCTGAAGATATAATTCGCAATTTTTTTTTTTGGTTTGTTTCTAAGAAGGATGGGCCTGATTCCATTAGGATTCTTGGGTCAGGTAGAAAATGACAGCACAGTTCTTGAGACTGACCAATATTTTTTTTTTCAGTATTCTAAATGTTTTATGTTACTGGGGTGAAATTCGAGAATTTGCTTTGAATCATAAAGAGAATATAATATAACCTTTACCCATCAAACGATATTCTAGTCCTCAGCTCCAGATGCTAAGAACCACGCAGTATCACTTTTACTGTAAGCTCGTAATAACTCAGAGCGTAAGTGAAGAACCCCCCCATTGGAAACACTGCAGCTTTATAGTCGTGTTTTGTGGAAAGGCGAGTTGAGGCTACTTCCAACTCTTAGTGGTTCCCTTAGTCTCAGAATTCAGAGCCTCTCTCCAAGAGCCGTGAAGGGACACTAAAACCAATAAAACGCATATTCAGCTTTTTGGAACTTTGATCCATTCAGCTGGCTGATCCCCGAACATCAAACAAAGGATTTACTGCAACAAACATTGAAAATAAAAGCCAAAAAATAAGAGCACTCAGGACTCATTGAAACCCTGCCTCGGACTTTGCCTTTGTACAACCTGGTTCACTCTTGTATGGGCCCAGAGGGAGCACAGTACCGCACTCTGGTTTCCAAGGTTACACTGCAGTTAGCATTCAGGGGCTTTGCTGTACGGAGTGCTCGAAATCAGACTGATAGACATTCTCTGAACTGGATCTCCACGGGCTGCCCCTTGCAGCGCACCTGATCTTGCTTCTTTCTTCTCTTCTCTTTCCATAGGCTATTCCATCACAGGAGACCAAAGCTTTCTGTCTGATCCTACGTGCCTGGCCCCGAGTGATAGTCACACGACTGGAGTCTCAGCCTGTTCCCCCAGAAAACAGAAGGGAAGGGAAGGGAGCCAAAAAGTATGGAAAGTCCCGTGTGTGCCAGGCACTGCTTTTTCTCATCTCTTTCACAGATACATATTTTTTTAATTTAAAAAAAAATGTAGTGAAATATATATAGCAGAACATTTACTATTTCAGCGATGTTTATATGTACAATTCAGTGACATTAATTATGTTCACTGTCTTGTGTAACCATCACCACCCTCCATTTACAAATTCTGTCATCACCCCTAATAGAAACTCGGTATCCCTCCAGAAACACCTCCCGTTTCCCTCTTCTGCCCACTACTGGTAACCGCTGATAAAGTTTCGTCCCTGTGCAGTTGCCTGTTGTAGATATTTCACGTACGTGGGATCATGCGATATTTGTCCTTTCGCGTCTAACTTATTTCACTCAGAATAATGTTTTCAAGTTCATCCACATTGTAGCATATATCACAACTTCATTCTTGTTTACGGCTGAATAATATTCCCTTGTATGGACAGACCACATTTTATTTATTCATTGATCTGTTGATTGACACTTGAGTCGTTTCCACCTTTTTGCTGTTGTGAAAAATGCTGCGGCGAACATTTGTGTGCATGCATCTGTTTGTATCCCTGCTGTCAGTTCTTCTGGGTAAATACCTAGGAGTGGAATTGCTGGGTCATATGGTACATTTCACAGATATTTAATGCTCAGCATATGGCAGACTCTATGCCAGGGGTTCCCAAACTTGTCTGAAGAGCAGCAGCATCTGGGATCTGTTAAAAATCTCAAAACCCAGGCCACATTCTCTGAGGGCTGGGACACAGGCATTCAGATTTTTTGAAGCTTCCTAGGTGATTAAAGATGCAGACAAGTTTAGGAACCGCCGTTCTGTGCTAGGGTTGAGATTAATCTTAATTATCGTAACCATATTCCTCAGACTGAATTGAAATCCCTCTCTTAGAGAACGTGAAATGGAAAATCGGAAAGGCTGATCCAATATTAAACTACCAGTAAATGGCAGACGCATAAATCCTTCAAGCATGTACTTGCTGGAGTCTAAAGCTTTCTTTAGGGAACTCCTTTCTGCTGTAGTCAGTGGACTGTTTTTTTTTAATAGTCTCTAGTTAAATTAACTACAACTCCCTGGTCAGCTGACCATCTTGTGGTGGCTCACGTGTTGTCGTGATGCTGGATGCTGTGTCACCTGTATGTCAAATACCAGCAGGGTCACTCACAGTGGACAGGTTTCAGGGGAGCTTTTAGACTGAGACAGATGAGGAAGAAAGAGCTGGTGATCTACTTCTGAAAATTAGCCGGTGAAAACCCTATGGATCACAACAGGATATAGTGCTGGAAGACGAGCCCCCTAGGTTGGAAGGCACTCAGAATACACGGTGGCAGCAACAATGGACTGAAGCATGCCAGCAAGTGTGAAGACGGTACAGGACCGGGCAACATTTTGTTCTGTTGTACGTGGGGTCGCCATGAGTCAGAGCTGACAACAGCTGACAA
This sequence comes from Trichechus manatus latirostris, assembly GCF_000243295.1. Classification (NCBI taxonomy): domain Eukaryota; kingdom Metazoa; phylum Chordata; class Mammalia; order Sirenia; family Trichechidae; genus Trichechus; species Trichechus manatus. The sequence goes on along the minus strand of NW_004444039.1, from coordinate 7,653,530 downwards.
CAACAATAATCCAGTAACTAAAGGTGTGGGCTGCCTCGACACATAATGGCCTCTGACTTGGATACATAAGACTGAAGTATTGGGAGGTGATGTAACAACCTGCCTGAGTGATTATCTCCTTTACTCCTCACTCCATTGCTCTCATGCAGTAGCAGCTGACGGAGTTCCTACCCTTCCTCTGGAACCAGTCTTGATCCTAAAAGAATATAAGACACCCTGGGTGTTGGCACTGCCACGTCAGCATTGAATGGCCCTTAACACTGGTTTTGTTCGGGTCTGTGCGCTGGTTCTAGAAACTGGCCTCTTGCCTTGTTCATTTTTTTTCTCAGTACCCCGTGGTTGCACTAATGGGGTACTTGTACCCACACCTTGGTCCTCTGCTTAGTGCTCAGATTGTTCTGGAATGGGGTCCTGACCCCTCTCCTGGGAACGAGAGCTTTAAGGGCATTGCCCCTCGTTTCCAAGATAAGAACTCACGGCAGAGGGAACGCACCAGCTCTGTAGACTGAATGAGAAGTAATGGATCAGATCACTTTCCTCCCAGGCAACATGGGAGGGTGGGAGCTCCGAGACAGAGGGGCACCGAAAGAGGGCGGATTTGGCATCCTTTACAGTTTGCAATAGCGCAGTCTGCAGATACAGAGGAATCCCTGGCTGCTGCAAATGGTTACTGCATTTGATTGCTAACCAAAAGGTTGGCAGTTCTAGTCCACCCAGGGGCACCTCGGAAGAAAGGCCTGGCAATTGACTTCCAAAAAATTCAGCCACTGAGAACCCTACGGTGCACAGTTCCACTCTGACACACATGAGGTCGCCATGAGTTGCCTGGTGGCAACTGTATTTTTTTGGAGATATAGAAGGACATCTCCTGGATGGGCAACCTTGCCTGGGAGGTGCCGAGGACGAGGGCTGGGAAAGCCTCTGAGCTAACAGTGCCTGTGCAGGGACCTGAGCGCATCTAGGGGAGTCACCAGGGTAACGTAACAGGCTCTCGTCCCCACTTATTTACCAACCAGGTCTTGAGAAACTGCAATGTTGGCCGCAGACTGCGTCCATCTCTCTGAACAGAGGCTATATGGTCAGATCTACACATGTGGAAGGAAACAAAGATATGTAATGAAAGACGCTGATTCTTGCAAATTATCTGACTGTTTCTGGTCCTTCTTTTTTTTTTTTTAATTGTTGTGCTTTAACTGAAAGTTAACAATTCAAGTTAGTCTCTCATACAAAAATTTATACACACACTGTTATGTGACCCTAGTTGCTCTCCCTAGACTCTGACAGCACACTCCTCCTTTCCACCCGATTTCCCATGTCCATTCAGCCAGCTCTGGACCCTGTCTGCCTTCTCTTCTCATCTCACCTCTGGACAGGAGCTGCCCATTTAGTTTCATGTATCTACTTGAGCTAAGAAGCACACTCTTCATGAGTATCATTTTATGTCCCATAGTCTAGTCTAATCTTTGACTGAAGAGTGGGCTTCAGGAATTGTTTTAGTTCTGGGTTGACAGAGAGTCTGGGGGCCATGCTTTCTGGGGTTCCTCCGGTCTCAGTCAGACCATTAAGTCTGGTCTTTTTACTAGAATTTGAGTTCTGCACCTGATTTTTCTCCTGCTCCATCAGGGACTCTCTGCTGTGTTCCCTGTCGGGCAGTCATTGGTAGCAGCTGGGCACCATCTAGCGCTTCTGGTCTCAGGCTGTTACAGTCTCTGGTTTATGTGGCCCTTTCTGTCTCTTGGGCTAATACTTTCCTTGTGACTTTGGTGTTCTTCTTTCTCCTTTATTCCAGGTGGGTTGGGACCAATTGATGCATCTTAGATGGCCGCTTGTTAGCTTTTAAGACCCCAGACACCACTCACCAAAGTAGGATGCAGAACATTTTCTTAATAAACTTTGTTATGCCAGTTGACCTAGATACCCCCTGAAAGCATGGTCCCCAGATCCCTGCCCCTGCTACTCTGTCCCTCGAAGTATTTGGTTGTATTCAGGAAACTTCTTAGCTTTAGTTTAGTCCAGTTGTGCTGACTTCCCCTATAGTGTGTGCTCTCCTTCCCTTCATCTAAGATAATTCTTGTCTACTATCTAGTTGGTGAATAACCCTTTCCCTCCCTCCCCATCCTTGTAACCATCAAAGAATGTTTTCTTCTGTGTTTAAACCTTTTCTTGAGTTCTTTTAATAGTGGTCTTATACAATATTTGTCCTTCTGTGACTGACTAAATGCACTCAGCATAATGCCCTCCAGATTACTCCATGTTATTATTCACAGATTCATCATTGTTCTTTATTGTTGCATAGTATTCCATTTTGTGGATATACCATAATTTGTTTATCCATTTGCCCATTGATGGGCATCTAGGTTGTTTCTATCTTTTTGCTATCGTGAACAGTGCTGCAATGAACATGGGTGTGCATATATCTATTCGTGTGGTGGCTCTTATTTCTCTAGGATATATTCCAAGGAGTGGGATAGCTGGATCGTATGGTCTATTTCTAGCTTTTTAAGGAAGCGCCAAGTCGATTTCCAAAGTGATTGTACCATTTTACATTCCCAGCAACAGTGTGTAAGTGTTCCAGTCTCTCCATAACCTCTCCAATATTTATTGTGTTTTTTGGATTAATGCTAGCCTTGTTGGGGTGAGATGCTATCTCACTATAGTTTTGATCTGCATTTCTCTAATGGTTAATGATCGTGAGCATTTCTTCAAGTGTCTTTTAGCTGCCTGAATGTCTTCTTTGGCAAAGTGCCTGTTCATATCCTTTGCCCATTTTTTAATTGGGTTATTTGTCTTTTTGTTGTTATTTCTGGTCCTTCTAAAAGAGCTCTTAATTACAAATTCTTTTACACTGTGTTTTACCTTACCAGTTATTGTTACCTTAGTTCTATACTGTAGAATCATAATCTCAGACCTATAAGATTATGTGGTTCAGTCCAATTTAAAACCTAAACTGACTCTCACCAAAGAAGATATATAGGTGGCCGATAAGCGTATGAGAAAATGCTCCACGTTATATATCATTAGTGAATTGCAAATTAAAACAACAATGAAATACCACTGCATACCTATTAAACAGCTGTAGAGTCGACGCTGACTCATGGCAACCCTATGTGTGTCAGAGTAGAGCTGTGCTCCATGGGGTTTTCAGTGGCTGATTTTTCAAGTAGATCACCAGGCCTTTCTTCCAAGGCACCTCTGGGTGGACTCAAACCTCCTGCCTTTTGAGTAGCAGCTGAGTGCATTAACCATTTGCACCACCCAGGGACTGCTACGCACCTGTCAGAAAGGCTGCGTTCCAAAACAGCACCACCTGCTGGTGAGGATGTGGAGCAACAGGAAGTCTCGTTCACTGATAGTGTGATTGCAAAATGGTTCAGCCACTCTGGAAGACAAGCTGGCTGTTTCTTACAGAGCCAGTCTTACCATTTGATCCTGCAATCATGCTCTTAGGTGTTGACCCAAAGGAGCTGAAAACATACGTCCACGCGGAAACCCGCACCTGAACGTATATGACAGTTCCATTCGTAACTGCCCTGAAGTGTAAGCAACCAAGATGTCCTTCCTTAGGCGAGTGGGTGAGCGTGCTGTGGTGCGTGCATACAGTGGAATACTATTCAGTGAGAAAAAGAAATGAGTTGTCAAGCCCCGAAAAGACGCGGAGGAACCTTCAATGCACACTGCTGAGTGAGAGAAGTCAGTCTGAAAAGCTACGAACTGTATGACGTCAAAGCTGGAGCCCAGGGCATTTTTAAGGTGGTGGATCTATTCTGTAGGATGCCATACTGGTGGACGCGGGACAGCATACATTTGTCAAAACCCACAGTGCTGTCTGTGCAACACAAAGAGTGAGCTCTAATGTAAACTGTTGTCTTTACTTGTCGTTGTTGTTTGGTGCCATTGAGTCAGTTCCGACTCGCAGCGACCCCGTGTCCAACAGAACGAATCACTGCCCGGTCCTGCGCCATCCTCACAGTCGTTGTTATGCTTGAGCCTCTTGCTGCAACCACTGCGTCAATCCATCTCGTTGAGGGTTTTCCTCTGTTTTGCTGACCCTCTACTTTACCAAGCATGATGTCTTTCTCCAGGGACTGGTCCCTCCTGATAATGCATTATTCTTAGTTAATAATAATGTATCAATATCGGTTCATCAATTGTAACAAATGCACCAAACAAATGTGTGGGGATGTCTGTGGGATGCAGTATATAGGAAATCTCTGTACTTTTTGCGCAATTTTTCTGTAAACTTAAAACTGCTCTAAAAAAAGTCTATTAAAAAAATACAAATGAACCCCACTGTGATGCCGTGTGACTTGCACAAGCTCACACAAACGGGAAAAGTGAGCTTGAGGGTGGAAATGGCGGTGGATGGGGCTGCAGGAGCCCCGGGGAGAAAGACTCCATGTCAGTCAGGCAGCGGTGACCACCCTGCCCGCCCCACATGATGGCTTTGTAAGAAACTGCTTTGTTCTGTTGATGAAATGAGTCCTTTAAGCATCTTACAGTTGAAAAGTACAGTCTATTAAAGTCATTAGAACAATGGCTTACGACTTACAAAAAGGAAAAGCAGCTCATTTATGACCTTACGTGGGCATATTCAGGGTGCGGAAGTTCACTTATGTCACAAGAACACAACACAAGACCTAAAGCCGACGCTTCTGAAAGGTCCGTTAAGATTCATTTTGAGAGCAGATGTTTGATTCTACACATATATAGTATTTCCTTTGGCACAAAGGCCGTTTCAACAGTTACTGTATTGCAAATCTCTTTCTCGAAGTTAATTTCAACTGTCCTGGGAACAGCTGCCTCCCGCATTCTTAAATACATGAACTGTGACTATGAAATAAGGAAGCCATTGTACGCAGCATGCGGAACGTTGATATGTTTTAGTGTAAACCTAGAAACTAATGTGTGTAGACGTTTATTTTCACTAACTGTTACTTCTCGAAATAATTACTAATCATCTTATTACTTTAGAATTTAGATCTTATTCTGGAAGGGACATTACGTCCAGCTCTTCAATGAAGGCTCCACGTTGCTGGCTGGTAGTGATAACACATAACAAACTCACTTCTATCCCTCTCCCCCTTCCTCTCTGCGCACACAAACATTGTTGCCTTAGTTAGCTGGTTAATTCAAGGGAAGTCTAGCTTTGGATTGAAATAATCGATAAAAATAACTCCAATTATCCATTTTATTAAGTTTGTAGAAAGTTGGACTGATAAGGTACTTTTAGAGGTTTTATGTTTTCACGGCAAAAATAAGCAAAGAGTGAAATGTATCAGCTTACCTTAAAAAACCAAAATCAGCCACAAAGAGGAATTTTTCATCTAAGATTTCCTGTGATTCTGTCCCAGATAATTAAATTGTTTGGAAAATCTCAACTTTCACGTTTTAAACCCTAAGATTGTTCAGACTCAACAACAGTGGTAGCAGATGATTTGGTGTAACCGTTTGTAACACCCAGGGACGTCTTACAAAAGTAGACACATCAAATAATCACTCATTCCTCTACCTCTGCTCTTTTCGACTGAAAAGCCTGTTACCTGAGTTGATCCCTCTCCAAAGGGGTTCTCAGTGGCTTTTGGTCATTTGAAAAAACGAAGTTCACTTTTAAAGGAGGAAGATTTGCCACCCTGAATCCACTCAGCTGCAAGGGGTTTGCTTTTGGTTTTACTGTCCTAAAAAGGCTTTATCTGCCACCGCCCTTCCTCATTCCAGGGGTGGGGAGGGGAGGAGATGGGGAAGTCACTTAGCCCTGCCAATGATTACTGCCTCTCCGGGAGCGGGGGAGGCTTGGGGTGCGAAGGCTAGAAGGATGGACTTAGACGGGGCACCTCGGTGGTGAACAGGACCCCCTCAGCTACGCCACGGCCTTCAAAGTTACAAATTGAAGAATTTGAAAGGAGCATATCTTAATTAAAATGTTCCCAGGCGATGGTTTGAATAAATTATGACTGCATATTAACTTGTTGGCCCTCTGGTTTGGAGTTTAAGTTCTTGGCTATAAAAAATTCTAGTAAATGAAATAATCTTGCCCATTAAAGTAGGCAGTTTTAAAACTACTTCTGTCTTGATTTAGGTAGAAGAAGACAAGACTTAAATCCTCTAAAAACATTTGTACATCTTCATCAACTAACACGAAAACTCAGGTGGACCCTGGTGGATTCAAACTGCCAGCCTTTTGGTTAGCAAGCACTACACCACCAGGGTCAAAACCACAGTGTGATCCCGTCTCACCTGACATGGCTGGCACAAATCAAAAACACAGAAAATAACAAATGTTGAAGAGGTTGCGGGGAGATTGGAACTCTTATGCACGGCTGGTGGGAATGTAAAATGGTACAGCCACTATGGAAAATCATATGGCAGCTCCTTAAAAAGCTAAAAATAGAAATACCATATGATCCAGCAATCCCGCCCCTAGGAATATATTCTAGAGAAATAAGAGCCGTCACATGAATAAACATATGCACACCCATGTTCATTGCAGCATTATTCAGAATAGCAAAAACATGGAAACAACCTAAGCTCCCATCAACAGATGAATGGATAAACAAATTATGGTACATACACACAATGGAATACTACACAATGATAAAGAACAATGATGAATCCTGGAAACATCTTACAACATGGATGAATCTGGAGGGCGTCATGCTGAGTGAATGAAGTCAATCACGAAAGGACAAATATGGTATGAAACCACTATTATAAAAGCTCAACAAAAGGTTTACACACAGAAAAAAACAATCTTTGATGGTTACAAGGGAGGGGAGAGGTGGGAAGGGGAAATCACTAACTAGATAGCAGACAAGTGTTAACTTTGGTGAAAAGAAAGACAATGCACAATATAGGGGAACTCAGCACAACTTGGCCAAGTCAAAGTCATAGAACCTTCCTAGATACACCCAAACACCCTGAGGAACTGAGTTACTGGGGCTGCGGGCTAGGGACCATTGTCTCGGGGGACATCTAGGTCATCATAGTTCATAAAGAAAATGTTCTACATCCTACTTTGGTGAGTGGCATCTGGGGTCTTAAAAGCTTGCCAGCGGCCATCTAAAATACATCTATTTGTGCCCATCACATTCGGAGCAGAGGAGAATGAAGAAAACCAAAGACACATTGAAAATACCAGTCCAAAGGACTAATGGACCACATGAACCACAGCCTCCACCAGCCTGAGCTCATGCGAACGAGATGGTGCCTGGCTGCCACCACCGACTGCTCTGACAGGGTTCTGGACAGAGCAGGAGAAAAATGTAGAACAAAATTCAAATTTACAAAAAGACACCAGACTTACTGGTCTGACAGAGACTGGAAGAACTTCCAAGACTATGGCCACAGGACACCTCCGCTAACTTAGAAGTGAAGCCACTCCCGAAGTCCACCTTTCAGCCAGTATAAAACAAACATTGGAGCCCTGCTGGCACAGTGGTTAGCAGCTCGGCTGCTAATACAAAGGTCGGCAGTTCAAATCCGACAGCCACTCCTTGGAAATCCTATAGGGTCGCTATGGGTCGGACTCAACGGCAATGAGTTTTTATAAAACAAACAATACACGTGTAAGGAATGTGTTTCTTAGTTCAACCAAGTATAGGAGACTTAATGGGCAACACCTGCCCAAAAGCAAAGATGAGAAGGCAAGAAGGGGCAGAAAAACTGGGCGAATGGACACAGAGAAGTCAGGTGGAAAGGGAAAGAGAGAGAGTGCTGACACATTGCGGGGATTGTAACCAATGCCACAAAACAATTTGTGTATAAGTTTTTGAATGAGAAACTAATTTGCGCTTGTAAACTTTTACCTAAAACACCATAAAAGTATTTAAAACAAAACAAAAATCTAAAGCATGGGTTGGTCCAAATCCTAAAGGAAACTTTAGATATAAAAGGTTGAGAACAGTTTTCTCTTAGAAATATCGTGAGACCAGAAGAGTTAAAACTTAAAAGACATACATATTTAATGACCTGCTACAGAGTCTACATTATTTATAGTAAGTTAGGCTACCCTCTGGCTGAGTTTTAATCTGATCAAAAGCAAACAGTTAAACTTTGACTTTGTTAATGGACATTTGGCCTTTACATTGAGAAATGGGCTGAAAAGAAGTATCTACCTGGAGGAAAAAAAGTGATCATAAAAAAGTATCTTGCTTCGGTGAAAATCAGGCCTCACCTTGTCTATAATTTTAACCACCCCCAACTATCTGTATTTGCATGGGGGTTCAGCTGAGGGCAGGATTGATAAATTGGCGACTAGAACAGATTTTTAAAATCCAAATGATTAGCATTAAGAAGTACATCACCGTTACGTAAATGTTACCCACACTGATTTATGAGTAGTTTTATTCTACTCTACAATTATACCCTAGTTGTTCGCAAAACTAAAGTAATTCAGGAAGACCCATGAAAAGACAGAAATATGCCAACAAATTTAACACCAGAAAGTTAAGGAAACAATCATATTTTATCCTAGTCATGGAATTCTTTTCATGACCTTTCTCTGGCCAGATCCGCACAGAATGGAATAATAGTTTGAATGCTGATCTGGACAGTCCATAGAAAAAAGAAATCAATTATTTTGTAATTATAAGTGTAAAGATTAGGCCTTAGTTTTTCAGCTTAAGACCTTTGATTTGAAGGAACTGCCAAAGAATATTACAAATCCGCCAACTGCATGGGATAGTAAGTAACGGTGTCTCTACTGGGTTGGTGCCAAGAGATCGATTCAACAAAACGCTTCAGCAAAGTGTATTTGAACCTAGTACTGAGGAAGCTATGTACATTAATATGAAAAAAGGCCCCAATGATCAAACAATATGAAAACGGTAGACTTCTTTTAGTCCACAATTGCTTTCATGTTGGGGGGGATAAAAAAGCTCGCAGAAACGAGAAGATTCCATTTACCATGGTAAGCATAAATGATGAGAAATTCCACATAGATTACCCTACAGCTGCTTCTTCCCCCAAATGCACCCCCCCAGCATACTTGTGTGAGCACATGTACACACTCACACACACACACTCGTGCCAGTCTCTGTCCAGAGACATCGTTCACCTCAAAGGTTTACATTTTGCTGTGACAACTGAGCGGAGCAGCAGTTGCCGGGCGCAGCTGCCGTCTGGAAGCAAAGGTCAGGAGGTGGGAACAGCAGATTCAGTTCCAACTGTTAGCTCGGGGGAAGGAAGTATTCTTACAGCGAGGCAGCCTTGGAAACTCAAAGTCTCAGCAGTGTGCGGTCAGTTACTAAAAACCCCACAGAATGCGCATCTCAAAATCCAATTTGAAAATAGAAGAAAACAAGAATTACTCCAAATACTTGAGATGTTAAGTACCTGTAGCTTTTTGTGGTGCGTGTAAGGGCACTGTAAATTATTGCGTCCATCAGGAAGGAATGATTTTTGAAATCCTGTAAATGTTACGGTATTAGGGAACAGCAATACCAAATACTTCCACATTCTCTCCTGATCCTTATCATTTTATAAACATACAGTGTTTACATAGTTGTAATCAGTGGGGGAATAAATGAAATAATTTTTATCATAGTTTTCTTCCCCAAGGCCATCTGATCAGGCAATTCTAAAAGCCCTTTCCTTTGCAAAGATGCTGTGAATCTGGCTGTAACTGTTTATCATGCATTTCACTGCTGTGCCGACAGACCATAGTTAGTGAGGAGAAATGATTTTGATTTATGCTATATCAAGCTTCAGAATCTTTTGAATAGATGTTTTATAAAGTAGAAATTTCATTTTAAAGTTCAAGTATGATTTTTATATATACTTTGTAATAGGTTCCTCCCCACCTCAAACCTTAGAAGCGGATAAAAATATCAGGAAAGTATGCTTCTATGCGTATGTCTTAACACTTGTCAAAAGATTCTGTAATATGATGTTTCTGAACCAACATTTTCTTATTGCATACTTTCCCTATTTTTAATATCTGACCAAAACCTTATCATATTGCTCTTTCTTAAACCATGGTGGTGTAGTGGTTAAGTGCTATGGCTGCTAACCAAAAGGTGGGCAGTTCGAATCCACCAGGCACTCCTTGGAAACTCTATGGGGCAGTTCTACTCTGTCCTACAGGATCGTATGAGTCAGAATCGACTCGATGACAATGAGTTTTTTGGTTTTCAAAGAACTGAAGTAGATGCTCTACTTTATGACGATGGCCATTTTGAATTGAATTGTCCCACAGCACAATATGTACTCAGTAATAACGGCTGTCATTATTATGGCTAGCCATGATGCCTAACGGGTGCTCCATGGATCACTTGCATTTTGTATAAAATAACATGTATGTTTTACACCATGTTTTTCAAAATCTGGGATGTGATCCCTCAGTGGGTGATGAAATCAGTTTAGTAGGTCTCAGCCAGAATTTTATAAAAATTACTTAAAATAGAAAAGAAAATATCTGAATACGTTGTACGTGGTAAGAGGAAGTACTGTTGGGTAAAACATGTTTCAACAGTGTGAGTGGTGTGTGTGTATGTAAAATGTATTCCGTACTATGGATTGTCTTAAAAAGCTTGAGAGTCACTGTCACAAAGCATATGTTTCTAAAGAACATAATTAAAAGATAAGTATTCACCCTAGAACAAAGCAAAACATCTACATTTATTTTTCTACAATTAATAGTCAATTCTTCTCTTTCATATTCATAAACACAATTACTTGGCTTTGTACACTGAATTCAAGGTATTCAAACCGTTTAAAAATAATTTTTCTATTTGTTTTTCATGGGCCTCATTAGAGAATTAATAGGCTAGTATTTGTTGATATGATTATTTGCCACAAATGGATTCTCATTCTTCTTGCATTTAAGAAGAAAAACATCTGCCATCGAGTTGACTCCAGCTCCTGGCAACTCAGTTGTGCTCCACAGAGTTTTCGATAGCTGATTTTTTGGAAGTAGCCCCAGTGGAGCAATGGTTAAGTGTTCGGCTGCTAACCAAAAGATCAGCAGTTTAAATCCACCAGCTGCTCCTTGGAAACCCTACGGGGCAGTTTTACTCTGTCCTGTAGGGTCGCTTGGAGTCGGAATTGACTCAACGGCAGTGGGTTCTGTTTTTGGTTTGGTAGATCACCAGCTGTTTCTTCTGAGGCACTTCTGGGTGGACTCGAACCTGCAACCTTTCGGTTAGCAGCCAAGCGTGTTAACCATTCACACTACCCAGGGACTCTTTCTCATGTCTGTCTTCCATGAAATAACAGTAGATCCAAGGACTCTTGATATTTAGTTTACTGTTCTCTAATAAGGACCTGTCTCCATGGCAAAGATGTGCTCTTTATGACAAATTAAGCTACAACACAACAGCATCACATTGGAACTGGATGGAAAATCGTTCCATTCGTCTACATAAAACCCATCCACTTCCACACATAACTTTCCGTACTAAAACCCTTCAAATACTTATCAACCCTCTTCTCAAAAATCATAATGTTGTAGGCAGAAAAAAAGGAAATCAACCAACTTAGTTATATTTTTCACTGTGCATTTCAGTGCTATAAAGAAAACAGGCAAAGGAGAAAATAAAAAGAAGTGAGTCTTTAGGGGTCAGTGTTGAGGAACAATGCAGAAGTCGCACAATCCCTTGAAAAATCACAAATTCTGCTGTAACAGGAGCCGTGGTGGCGCAGTGGTTAAGCGTTTGGCTGCTAACCAAAAGGTTGGCAGTTCGAATCCACCAGCTGCTCCTTGGAAACCCTATGGAGCAGTTCTATTCTCTTCTGTAGGGTCGCTATGAGTTGGAATCGACTTGACGGCAATGGGTATACTGACATCAACATTCAGAGCTGAAGAGTTAGGTGTTGGAGAACAGCTATCAGGAGAGTGAGCGTTAGATCCTCAAATGGAATTCACAAATGTGCCACTTCATTTTCTCAACATTTACTACCATTCACTGTAGTGTTAGACCATCCACTGTGACCACTTTGGAGTAACAGTTCATGTTTAACCGAAGGGAGCTTTCACGGCAAGTCTTCCTATAAAGGGCAAAGGACAGTCTGAGTCCCCGAATTCACAACGTAGCTCGAACCATTTACTGAGTACTTAGTGCAGCAACCCAGTGAGGGACTGGACAGAGAGAAGAGTTTCCAATCAAGTGGCGAGCGGCCCAGTGTTACCCAGAAAATGACAATTCCATATGCCAAGTGCTATGATTGAGGTCTACTCAAGATACGAAGAGGAGACCTGGCGGCGAAGTGGTCAAAGAGCTCGACTGCTAACTGACAGCGTCGCAGCCACACACGAGCCGCCGCAGACAGACGGGTGGTGACTTCACATGAGGTGCGTCGGCCTGGAGTCGACCCGGGTCTCCTGCACGGAAGGTGAGAATTCTACCACAACTATCACTGCCCCCATGCAGTAAAGGTTAAACGATATTAAACTGCCAAATTTGAGACAACAGGTTCATTTGGTTCAACCTACTAGTGATACACCATGAAGTGTGTCCGGGTGCCACAGGGGTCTGGGATCGCCAGCACACTCAGGCTCAGGAAGACTGGAGACACCAAGCTGAAGAAGAAGCAAGGCCAGATCGACCCTTCTCCTGGCAACTAGAGTGGGAACAGGCACAGACTGGGATTTTATCCAAGCACTAGGATACTACTTAAAGTCCTAGGATTGCCTAGGTATTCAAAAACATTATTCAACAAACTTTAAAACACCAAAGGAGAAATTAAGAAAAATTTCTAAGACAGTTGATTGTTGATTAGACCTCCTCAAAAATGACAACTCTTCTCAAACCTTATTCCCTTCAATCTTTACCACAGATTCTTAACACATGTGCCATCTGATTATTCACGAACGTTTGAGCTCGCTTCATCGCTTCACATCAATTGGTGAAGAGTTGTACGTGTAATCGTCACGTGTTGTTTTAATGGCTATAGAGTGTTTCATGGAGCCATGGTGGTGCAGGGGTTAAGAGCTCGGCTGCTAACCAAAACATCGGCAGTTCAAATCCACCAGCCGCTCCTTGGAAACCCATGGGGCAGTTCTACTCTGTCCTATAGCGTCGCTGTGAGTCGGAATCGACTCGATGGTAACAGGTTTGGGTTTTGTTTGTTTGTTTCGGGTGTTTCATTGCGTTCTCACCATAGAGAACTTAACCGCCTTCCTTCTGTATGCCTGCATGTCTTCCTGCATGTCATGCAGAAGAATTTCTCTATCATAAATGACATTTCCAGAAACAGCTTTTGACATGCATGCTTTATCTCATGCTTTCCTTCAGGCAAATTCAGGAGCGTGAGGTTACTGAGCCAAGGGGCACGACAATTTTCCTGAATATTTCCTTGGCCATTTGCTAGCCAAGTGGAAGCGGGCTCGGTACTTACTGTTTTGCTCCAAGTGAGGCCTGTGGTGTGGTGTTCCTTGATGTACGCTTGGAGCTCGTTCCAAATGTTCAAATATGACTTCACCCAATCCACGTGGCGCAGGTCACTTTGTTATAAAGGAAAACGGAGAGAGCAGAGTTAGGATCTAAAATAAATTTTAAAAAAAATGAAGGGAACATGGCTATCCAGTAAGTAAGGCTCCCGATGGCCCTGCAGAAATCGCCCTCCTAGCCCGGGATCAGAAGAGACTGTTGGAGGGGAAGGCAGCCCAGCACTCCCTTGGGCTGAGGGGAGCGGGTGGTCCAGAACCCTGCACTCCACTTGTGAAGCAGGATGGACCACAGGAGAGGGGACACGACCCAAGTGAGCAGCCTGGGGCAACGTGTTCTGGTGACATCAAATTCACTCATGGACAACGAGACGGTGAACATGGAGGGGAGACCGTCTCTTCCTGTACTGCTTCCGACGCAAAACGAAAAACAGTGCACTCTCAGGAATGAGAATGGAATTGAAAAGAAGAGAAGTCACTGGGCTTGCTTTCTAAGTTACTAAGTCAGTTGGAAGTATAACCTAATTGGATGACTTTAGTCATTTATGACTGGTAAAAGAAAGCTGGTATCGTAAAAAAAAGATACCCATTTCTTACAAAGGAGTAACACGCCATACTTCTAAAGGACATTCAAATTATCTTAATTTGATGCTCATAATGGCAATCCAAGCTAGGCAGAGTATGACGAGTATTTTTAATCCCTACTTTATTGAACAAAGAAATAATAAAATGCTTACTTTTCATAACAGAATTAACATACAGGATTAAAAGAACTGTTAGAAATATTAAACTTATAGATGAAAATAGTTGCATTTCCTTTTGATGATGTCCACCCACAGTCTTTCCCCACCTCCCACTTTGAATGAAATAGTGGTAATGAGACAATGATGAAATTCCAGTTAACAAAAATTTAATTATCTACCTGGGCAATTAATCTGAAGCAAATCACAGAAGGAAATCTCTACTGTTAAAGCTCTTGTTGATGATGATTTTTTTCTGGACATGTTTTACACCATGCTTAGAATCTCATGGTATTATCAAGTCCTGCCATTTAGGAAAAATGAAATGAAGGACTGGAGTCATAACTACCTACCCCTCAAAGAGGACGAATGTGAGTGTGGCTTTTGTTCTACATTTTTTGATTTACTGATTATATTAATCGAACCTATGAGAAAATTTCTTTGTCACTTTCTCTCACTTTTACAGTCAAAACCCAAAAGGCTCAGTGTAGCTCCGGAAGACTATGTGTCTGTTTCCTTACAGGATGGGGTAATAACAGTACCTATCCTATAGGGGGCGTTCCTGGCTGGTGCAAATGGTTAACGCGCTAACCACGAGTCTGGAGGTTCAAGTCCACCCAGAGCTGCCTCGGAAGAAAGGCCCAGTGATCTACTTCCGAAAAAATCAGCCATTGAAAACTCTACGGAGCATAGTTCTCCTCTGACACACGTGAGGTCTCCAGGAATCGGAACTGACTGGATGGCACCTGGTGGATCCTGTGGGGTTTTTGAGGTTCTTAGTACAATGCTCGGAAACCCCGGTGGCTCAGTGGTTAAGAGCTTGGCTGCTAATCAAAAGGTCAGCAGTTCAAATCCTCCAGGTGCTCCTTGGAAACCCTAAGAGGCAGTTCTACTCTGTCCTACAGGGTCGCTATGAGTCAGAATCGACGGCAACGGGGAGTACAATGCTCACAAACAGGAAGCAGTATGTCCAATAGCTCTTACTAGAGCATTAAATTTACTTCAGTATAAATGTACACACATACATATATGTGACTATTTAATACATACATACGTATTACATACATGTGGAGCCCTGGTGGTGTAGTGGTTAAAGCGCTTGGCTGGGAACCAAAAGGTCAACAGTCTGAACCTACCAGCAGCCCCACAGGAGAAAGATGTGGCAGTCTACTTCAGTAAAGATTTACAGCCTTGGAAACCCTATGGGGCAGTTCTACTCTGTCCTACAGAGTCACTAGGAGTCGGAATCGACTTGACTACAGTGGATTTTCGTTACATGTATATTTGTGTATGTATGTACAATACACACACGTCTGCAGGCTTTATAGAAAGAGCCTATTGCACGTTCAATGAACTTTCCATTACGAAGTTTAACAACTGATGAAATGCAAACCTGTGCAGGCAAATTCATTTTTCTTTTAACCCACTGGAATATCATTTTGACCTGAAGAAAGTCCTAGCAAAACTTGTAGTAGTAAGGAATAACGTCAGTCTCTAAGGGATAACGCATTACGCTGGACCCAACTATATATCGGGAGTTGCAAACCCATCCTTGGTTTTCATTTACTGGAAGCTTCTGGAAGACACTATGGTAGAGGAATGTGGATTTCAATAATCATGACTCAGAGATGCCAAAATAATCAACCTACTCTATTCATTTATTGGCAAAAAGCCAAACAACTAGTTAAGCTAGTTGTAAGGGTGACACATGTTTCTCCCATTCTAACCAGGACCTTCTATAGTGTCCCAGGTTAGCACGGTCGGTAGTGGTAGCTGGGTATCAGCTAGTTCTTCTGGCTAGAGGAGGCTGTGGTTCACGTGGGCCGTGAGTCTTTTGGACTAATTGCTTCCTCGAGTCTCTGGTTTCCTGCACCTTCGCTCCAGGTGGGATGAGGCCGATAGTTGTATCTTAGATGGTCACTCCCAAGCTTTTAAGACCCCAGACGTTATTAGGGAAGTAAATAATGTGTTGCTTCGTTGATATCGTGAAATCCCCTGCCTGGAAATTGAGCTGGATTGTTGTTTGGTTTATACATCTTTTTCCTAAAGAAGATAAACACAAAACCTACTCCAGGTAGCTCAGTACCCACTAGGAGAAAAGCACAAAGTTCTCAGAGCTCTTGAGGAAGGTGGTTGTCCCAATACCCTTGTGCAGGCCTCTGTCCCTCCCTCCCACTGTAAACAGTACTCCCCACCCCCACATTCCACCTTGGGGGTACAGGTACCAGAGCGGTATCTCTGGCACATGCTAGGGATGATCAGCTAATAAAAGCTTTGACTCTCTGAAAAAAAAAAAAAAAAAAGACCCCAGATGCTACTCACTACACTAAGATGTAGACCATTAGCTTTACGAACTATGTCCTGCCAACTGATGGGGTAGATTAACCAGTGAGCAAGGTACCCACGGGCTTATGGTGAACAAGGCATTTCACATGGGTGAAAAACAGGTGAAATTGTGTACTACAGATTAGCAAGTAAGCACAAGTAAGCCTGTGCATATCTTGCGTACTGGGTCAGTCCCTGCCAGATGACCTAGATGTCCCCGGACACTACGGTTCTTATCCTTCAAGAGCAGTAACTCAGTTCCATGAGATGTTTGGGTGTGTCTAGGAAGTGCCCATGGCTGCTTTTTAAGTAAAGAAATGTTGGTACCTATTTCCTAAACCGAACAGTGGAAAGATAGGTATTTTTGGTATGGTGATTCTTTATACCTTGCACATATTTTGTAAATATTCTTTTGCATCTACTTACCATTTATTAAAGCAAAAAATAACCTAAAAAAGAAACAGTGATGTCAATTTTAAACATGGAGTATTGATCAAGGACCCAGAACTAGAGTGGCTATTTATTTATACATTCTATGCAATTTCTCTATAGTCCATATACTTTGTTTGGATAATGTTCAAGATCCTTTTACGTGAGTTCTTATTTTCAAGTCCATGTTAGTAAAATAAAGAGGTGACTTGAGGCAAGAGTCCAGGTGATTTAGGCCCTCAAATTCACGTTCATATTAATGTTGCTGTTAGGTGCTGTCTGGTTGGCTCTGACTCATGGTGACCCCATGTACAACAGGACGAAACACTGCGTGGTCTTCACGATCGTGGGTACGCTCCAGTCCATCACTGAGGTCACTGTGTATTTTGAGTACCTTCCAACCAGGAGGACTCATCTTCCAGCACTGTACAAGACAGTCTTCTGCTGTGATCCATAGGGTTTTCACTGGCTAATTTTCAGAAGTAGATTGACAGGTCTTTCTTCCTAGTTTGTCTTAGTCTGGAAGCTCTGCTGAAACCTGTCCGCCATGGGTGACCCTGCTGGTATTTGTAATACTGGTGGCACAGCTTCCAGCATTATAGCAACATGTAAGCCAGCACAGTACGATAAACTAACAGATGGGTGGTGGATCTGTTATTTATACTTTAGAATGCAGGGTTCACACTGATCTGCTTCCCACAGCCATCTGAACAGCTGCTGCTCTAATGGAAGCCCCTTTCTCCACCCCAACTGCATTCCATCTTAGCGCAATCTCTGGCTTCTCTCTCGCTGGCCTGCTTCATACCCTCAGCTCACTTCTGTTCTTTATTTGCACTTCATTTCCTGATTTCTTCTCTCTTCTATCTCTTCACCCACCAACTCTACATATGTTCCTGGGTAAAGCCTGCTCCTTTATCAGTGTAAAAGTCTGGGGACCATATAGGGCTGTCCCATCACAAACCGACGCTTATAAAACCGTCTCACTAAGGTGGGAATACATATGATAGTGACATACACCCACGCGGGGAGAGGTAATTCATTACAAGAACACCGAGGGAGGCTTTCCAAAACAAATACATTATCTAGATAATTGATTCCAGGTTCCACTTGGCTCTACCGGCGAAGATGGGTTTTTCTTTAAAGTTTATGAGCAGTTCCAGTTGCCAATCAAGTGACCCTGACTCATGGTGGTCCCATGTGTGTCAGAGTAGCACTGAGCGCCATAAGATTTTCAGTGGCTGACTTTTGTTCAGAAGGAGATCACCAGGCCTTTCTTCCAAGGTGCCTCTGGGTGGACTCGAACCTCCAACCTTTCAGTTAGCAGGCGAGCACGTTAACTTTTCGCAACACCCAGGGACTCCTTAAAGTTTACAGTATACTAGTTAAGGGCCTTTGAAGGGGCCCAGTAATTAACTATGTTAAATTTCAAGGACAAATGTCAGACAAGTGATCAATTGAAAATGAGGTCAGTAACAGAAGGTTCATACCTGTGTTTGTAGTCCTTTAGGACCCTGTTGGTGTAAAAGGTGGCCGCCTCGTTCATCTCCTTGACATAAGGACCCGGCTTGGGGGACTGAGAGAACAGCACCATCACCCAAGCATAGAGGGAAAGAAAAAAAGAAAAAGAAAACAAAAACCAGGATAAGAAAGACAACGCCACAAGGAAGAAGAAAGCAATGAAGATGCTGACTTGAAAGTCAGAGGCCAGTTCTGATCTGCAGAGGCCGGTGAAACACGTTCCACCCCACAGGACATCCAGCGTTTAACCTGACACAGGCTCAGAAGGGGCCGATGTGGTCCGCCTGAAAGGAATCTCCCCAGGGCACCAGCCTGAGGGAGGAGGCGTGTGGCCGTGAGCGTGGAAACCGCAGCTGGGAGTTTTCCTAAACAGGGCAGAACCGTGCGCAGGTGCAGGCGACGTGACGCCTGGACTCACCACAGCTATCCACCCCAGGGCAGGGATGCTTTCGCTGACCGCCGAGAGGTGGTTAAACATGTCACTTCCCCGGTTCTGCTCTCTGAAAGTCTGGATTTCCTGAATCTTCTCTGATATCGGCTTCAGCAAGGTAGCCACGTCATTCTGGAAGCACACAGACATTGAGGACTGTTACTAAGGACAGAACAGAGGAACGCGCGCCTCCGTCTACGGACGACTAAGTGGGCATAGGCGGGCCTAGGAGAAACCTACGGTGATCTTTTAGAAGAGAATGTGTCTGCTGTTTTGGTTGTTATAGTAATACTGTATTTTCATTCTCTGCAGACTTTTATATTCCACATATTTTTAATGTGACCAGTGGCGTCTCCTGGGACACGGTGTCTCCTAGGACACGGAAAAACCCAGCAGCATCTTTGTTGTCATTGTCAGTTGCTGCCGAGTTGATTCCGACTCGTGGTGACCCCACGTGTGTCAGAGTAGGGTCGTGAAGGCTGTAACCTTTCGGAAGCAGATCGCCAAGCCTGTCTTCCGAGGCACCTCTGGGTGGGTTCGAACTGCCGACCTTTTCGCTAATGGTTGAGTGCTGAACTGTTTGTGCTACCCAGGGACTCCACAGCCTCTATTTTGGAGAATCCTGCCTGGAACGCAGTGAAGTTAAGTGTTCATCAATTTTGTTTTCAAATGTGACACATAGACCACGCACTGGAACCACACGGGCGTAAAAGGGGGGCGACAGGTTCATCCAACAGTGTCTTCCTGTACCTGTGCAGGAGCCCCGGTGCACAGTGGTTAAGAGCTTGGCTGCTAACCAGAAGGTCAACAGTTCCTTGGAAACCCTATGGGGCAGTTCTACTCTGCCCTATTGGGTCGCTCTGAGTTGGAATCGGCTCGAAGGCAACGGGGTTGGTTTGGGTTTTATTCCCGTAGAAAATGGTGTGTGTGTGGTGGGGGAGGGTCTCGGCTTTCACCGTAGTTACCCAGATCCGTATGAAGAAGTGGAAATCTTTCACGGAGGCTCTTTTCAGGAGTATGTGATGGCCTGCAGAGTTTACAGCGACCTCAGTCTGGTTAGGTCCCTGCATGGTGCAGTACAGATGGTTTGCACTTGACTACTAACCAAGAGATTCATGGTTCTAACCTGCCCAGAGACAGCTCAGAAGAAAGCCTTGTTGACCTGCTCCCATAAAGATCACAGCCAAGAAAACCCTATGAAGCACAGTTCTGCTCTGTAACACACGGGCTCTCCATGAGTCAGAATCAACTCAACGGCAATGGGTTTGTTTTCTTCCTTTTCCGTCTGGTTTGGCTTTCTCTACATCAACCCCAGTCAACCTGACCTGACTCTTAGTCACTGTCACTTTTGATTCATTCAACAACTGACAATCCCGACTCATGGCGACCCCATGCACAATGGAACGGAACACTGCCCAGTCCTGTGCCCTCCCCATCATTGGTTTCGAATTGGACGGTTGTGATCCATAAGGTTATCATTGGCTGATTTTCAGAAGTAGATCACCAGCCTTTCTTCCTACTCCGTCTTAGTCTGGAAGCTCTGCTGAAACCTGTTCAGTATCACAGCAACACGCAAGCCTCCACTCACAGACGGGTGGTGGCCACACAGGAGATACATTGGCTGGGAATCGAACCCGGGTCTCCTGCATGGAAAGCAAGAACTCTACCACTGAGCCACCAATGTCTCAGCTAACTCCTCTAGTCATACTGGAAACAACTTTCACAATCACATGGGCTAGGTTCTGAGATAGGTGCTTACAAAATGTACTTAAGAAATACCCCCCCATCCGCTTCGCATGCTCTGCTTTCTTAAGTTTTGAAGAGCAAATACAAGGTGCTTTATCCAAAAGTTTTTTGTGTATCCCCAGGAAACAGCAACAGTCCTTACTGCAGCTTAGTGAAAGCTGCTGACAAGGGCTAAGCAGTATTTACTATATCTCATTTGCAGGGAGTAAAATGGCAAAGCTCCTGAAAGCTCTTTAATTTCTTTAACCAAGGCTTCAGAGCCATGGTTCCCAGCCTTGGCTCCTCATTGGAATCGCCTGGCGGGGAGTGGGGTAGCTGTTTAAAAAACCCTGATGCTTGGGTGTCACCCCCCGAGACTCCAATTTAACTGGTCTTTGGGGTACCCCAGGGGAAATCTGACGAGCTCCCCCGATAATTTTAATCAGTGCTTCAGTGACGGTGACTTCACACCCCGTAGCCCCGTGCTTTCTGCCAGGTGCAGCAAACCATTAGGGAAGACATGATGTTCAGCTGCAATAATTCCAGACTTTGCCCTTCCTTCTCAACCTCTTTATATACCCTCCCTTAAAAGAACTGTCAGGAGCCACTGAGTGGCACAAACAGCAAAGTGCTCGGCTACGAACTGAAAGATTGCTGGTTCGAACCCACCCAGAGGCATCTTGTCTGCTTCTGTGAAGATTACAGCTAACAAAACCATATGGAGCAGCTCTACTCTGTAATACATGGAGTCGCCGTGAGTTGGAATTGACCAGACTCCATGGCAATGGGTCTAGTTTTTTTGATTTAAAAGAAATGTCGATGAACCCCTGAAACAGTTGCCCTGAGATCATCTTTAAACCTTAAACCAAAAATATCCTCTGAAGTCTTTTTAAAACCAAACAATAGTTTAGCTTAATTAATAAAAAATGTTTGCCTTGAGCATTAAGCTCCTTTACGAACTATCTATATAAAACTATAGGACCTAGTTATTTTCAGTTATAGATCACCAAACACAACCACAAATACATGAGCAACAGGAGACAAATCAGAGAACTGGGACCTTCTAAAAATTAAACACGCTTATCAAAAAACTTTATCAAAAGAGTAAAAAGAAAACCTTCTGATTGGGAAAAAAATCTTTGGGAATGATATATCTGATAAGGGTCTGATCTCTAAAATATACAGAAAACTTCAACAACTTAACAACAAAAAGGCAAACAATCCAATTAAAAAATAGGCAAAGGACATGAACAGAGCCTTCACCAAAGAGGACATTCAAGTGGCCGACAAACACCACGAAAAGAAGCTCGAAACCATTAGCCATCAGAGAGCTGCAAATCAAAACTACAATGCGATACCATCTTACCCCCGCAAAAACGGCATTGATGAAAAAAACAGAAAACAACAAATGCTGGCAAGGATGTGGGGAGATTAGAACGCTTATCCACTGTTGGTAGGATTGTAAAATGGTACAACCACTACAGAAACGGTACGATGCTTCCTTAGAAAGCTAGAAATAGAAATACCTTATGGTCCAGCAACCCCACTCCTAGGTATATCCCCTAGAGATCTAAGAGCCGTGGCACGAATAGACATAGGCATGCCCATGTTCACTGCAGCATTATTCACAATAGCAAAAGGGTGGAAATAACCTAACTGTCCATCAACGGATGAATGGATAAACAAAACGTGGTATATACGTACAACGGAATACTACTCAGCTATAAAGAATAACGATGAGTCCGTGAAACATCTTATAACACAGATGAATCTGGAGGATGTTATGCTGACTGAAATAAGTCAAGCACAAAAAGACAAATACAGTATGAGACCACTCTTATAAAAAGACAAAAAAAGGTATACAAATAGAAATCAGTGTTCTTTGGTGGTTTCCAGGGATGGGAGGGAGAAGGAGGGGGAATCACTCTCTAGACAGTCGACACTTGTTAGTTTTGGTGGTGGGAAAGGCAACACACCGCGTGTCAGTGAAGTCAGCACAACTTAACTAAGGCAAAGAATGACACCAAGAAATACACAGCAATAAGGGCCATTACTAGAAATGCCATAACGTACACCATTTGGCAACAGCTGCAGTAACAACCAAAAAACTACATGGGTGGTTACAGAGACAGATATGTGTGCAAATATGTGTAAAGGAAGGTAGATGTGAGTATACGTAGGTGTATCTGCAGGCATGTCTATATACATGTTTGTGAGTGTTGCACATATATTCATACATATAATAAAGCACACGGGGGCACAGTCAGACACCTCCCAGACACAACCAGACACCTCTCAGGACTGGCTGGCAGGGTTTGAAGGCTTAGGACCGTAGTCTCATGGGACATCCCAGTCATTTGGCACAACATAGTCTATAAAGTGTACGTTCTACAACCTACTTAGGTAAGTTGCGTCTCGGGTCTTAAAAGCTTGCAAGTGGCCGTCTCAGATACAACTACCAGTCAGACCACAGCAGCTGGTGAGACCCAAAGAATGTAATCAATGTCACTGAATTAACTGTCCATGTAGAAACGGTTGAAGTGGTGTATGTTTTGCTGGGTATATTCTCAACAACAACAGCAAAATAAACTAAACTAAACAATAAAAGAAATGTCAGATGAAGAAAGTAAGGGCTTTGGAATTGGAATGGCCTTGGTTCAAATCTCAGCTCTGGTACTTTGTACCTATGGGGCTTTGAGCAAATTTTATTTGATCTAAGCCTTGGTCCCCCATCTGCCAACTGGAGATAATAATACCAACAACTTATAGGCTAGAACCAGAAACCAAACCAAACCCACTGCCACTGGGTCGATTCTGACTCATAGCGACCCTAGAGGACAGAGGAGAACTTAGAACTGTGTTGTTAAAAGGTCTTACAGAGCTGGCATGGAGACCGCAAATCAGGGTCTGATGGTAATACAGGGAAACCAGACACCCCTCACTCCCCCAAAATGGGGTTTAAATACTCTCCCTGGAATTTCACTCTAGAAAGCAAACACTTCCCTCTTCAAGGGATTCTTTTAAATCCAAACTCAGCACATGATCAAGCATTTGTCACAGGTTACCCCAGAAGGCACCTGATTTTTACTTATGGCAGAACTACTAAAAAGCTTACTCATCTTCTCCAAGCATTTCTCAGCCATACTATTCCTGATGCAGTGACATTTTTGAGAAAGGCCAGAATATCTGAATTGTTGGTGATACCTGACCTATTGCCCCAAGGGGAGAAAGAACCAGAAACTGTGTATTTGTAACGTTAGATAGATTTATGAAGGCCATCTTTGTTTATCTTTAACGTCTCAAGAACAAACTCTAAAGTCCAAGGAGACAGAGTCTTCTGGAAGATATTTTATACTGGTTATCTGATGAAAGCACCATAAAGATTGAGAAAGTTTCCTTTTGCCTTAGTTTGGCGATTGCTAGAAGAATTGTCTTCATTTGAAAAAAAAAAAGCAATGCTAAGAGAACAAAGTATAATAGCTATTTGCACAACTCTAATAAACAGTGCGGCTTTTATTCCATGCCAATAGATTTCTCCAGCTCATCCTGAACTTTCACAGCTGGACTCAGAGACAGAGAAACAACACGAGAGTTATGGTGTTATTTCCATTAAGGCTTAGTGTGTGGCATGTCAGACAAAAAGCTAATGGGGGAGGATGTTAGTTAGAGGGGCTTCTACCTGTTTAAGTATTACGCGTATATTGTTGTTGTTAGCTGCCCTTGCTTCCGCTCCTGCTCGTGGCGACCCCACGTACCACACAAGGAAACGCGGCCTGGTCCTGCGCCATCTTCACAATTGTTGGTATGTGTGAGTCCATTGTTGCAGACACGGTGTATTTTGAGTGCCTTCCAACCCAGGGGACTCATCTTCCACACTATATTGGACAAGATTCTGTTGTGATCCTTAGGGTTTTCACTGACTAATTTTCAGAAGTAGATTGCCAGGCCTTTCTTCCTAGTTTGTCTTCGTCTGGAAGTTCCCCTGAAACCTGTCCGCCATGGGTGACCCTGCTGATATTTGAAATACTGGTGGCAGAGCTTCCAGCATCACAGCGACATGCAAGTCACCACAGTCCAGCAAACTGACAGACGGGTGGTGGTAAGCATATATGAGGCATACTTAAACACAGGCTGGACTGCACCGAGGCCAGCTGAATCCCAAAAGAGCTTTCCACCGACGGAAGGAGATCCTTTAAGAGGCATCTGGGTTTTTTTCAGTGGAGCGCACAGCTTAGAGTTCCTCAGACACACCGAGCGGCTGGTGTGCTTGGGAATGACTTTAAATCACCCAGTTTTACATAGCTCTTACTTAGATAATCCTTCTATCTCTTCATTAAAAAAAAAAAAATAAACCCGTTGCTGTCGAGTGGATTTCAACTCACAGTGACCCTACAGTGACCCTATAAAACAGACTAGAACTGCCCATAGGGTTTCCAAGGAGTGGGTGGTGGATTTGAACCGCTGACCCTTTGGTTGGCAGTTGTAGCTCTTAATCACTGTGCCGCCAGGGCTCCATCTTTTCGTTTCGGTTTTTTTAATTCTGAGAGACATTTCTGTGAAGGAAAACCATTTTTCAGGGTTCACATGAAGACGAGATGAAGACCGTCTCTGCCCTCCCAGGTTTCCGTGACTTTTATGGAAGACGAGAAGGGCCAGAGAAGAGGCGATGCCTGCTCACAGCGCAGGCTCCAGCAAGCGTTTCCAAGGCTGGCTGAGCGCGACGCGGCTGTCCTTTGCAGAGTATTTCGGGACTCCGTGTCTTTATGACCCCAGGGTCTGCTTTAAAGTTGAAGAATCGAGACCATTATCAGCTTCATCTCAGTTCTGCTCCAGAAGTAATTGAATTGTTTTGCAGAAAGTTAAGTTAAAGAGCTTTATCAGCAAGCCTTGTAGAAACTTTACCCAAAAAGGAAAACTGAATCCTCCCTCATGCTGTTTTGCAAGGGATGGAACAAACTCTGGGAATCTGACCTCAAAGAGGTGTTGTCATTGAGTAAAACCAAACAGGCCTGCTGTTTCTGGAAGCCAAGGTTCTCATGTGTTTCTACAGCAGGTGGAAAATGGATCAATTTAGCATTACTTCAGTTTAAAGAACCTCCATTTCTGATTATAAAATTAAGATATGCTCTGACACATGGGAAAATACAGATGAGCAACAAGCAAACAAAAACCATTCTTAACTCCGCCACGTGGAGAACAGCTCTGCTAAATATTGGTGGTTATTTTTTTTCTATAGATATAATTATTAGAAATAGCTCCAGAAATAGCAAAAGTTACTTTGTAAATAATGCTTATTAAAACTATAAAGAATGGTTCTAAGAGTTGAATTCAGGCAGTTCAGTTAAAACAAAAAAGCACACAAACAAAATCCCATTAATATATTCTGGGCAAATACTGTGCGAAATGTATCATTTTAGAAGGGATGTTTGAGAGGCAAATACCACAAATGCATCACCGCGACAAAACGGGTAAATTTAATGTCAGTAAAGCAACCACTGGGCTTTTTAATGTTCACATCCCACCTACATTAAAAATTCGAAGCCAGCTTGTATCGAGCAGTACTTCTTAACAAACCATACGTCCAAATAGCGATCGTTATTACTTTGGCTTATGTGTTTTTGCACAAAGTGTTATCAGTTGATTCTATCTCGGTGCGTGTGTGTACATGCATGTAAGTGTATTGTGTAGTTCAAGAACCATAAAAGATATACATCAAAATGTGAACATAGACACCTGTCCGGAAGTGAGATGAGAAGGCCAGAAAGGGACAGGAGCTGGCTGAATGGACATGGGAAATCCGGGGTGGAAAGGAGGAGTGTGCTGTCACAGTACAGGGAGAGCAGCTAGGGTCACATAACAACGTGTGTATACATTTTTGTATGAGAGGCTAACCTGAGCTGTGAACTTTCACTTAAAGCACCATTAAAAAACTAAACAAAACCTAAGCAAACTGTACATTAAAGCAGGAGGCATAGAGTGAAGGAAAAATGGAGCTCAGTTAATCCACCGTAAGGTAGTATTTGTGACTGAGCTTCCCAGCTAAAACCAAACGGGAAATGTGAGTAGTTGCGTGGTTCTCATTGTCCCAGAGCAACGGTTTTCTTAGCTTTTGGTTTAAAAAAGAAAAAAAGAATTTTGCTTGTGGGGCTTCATGTTCGTAGGTGGAGACTGAGAAAGATAGTGTCTGCGTGCTCAGCAGTCAGGGCGCTCAGAGAACTCAGCCCAGGGATGCTGCACCCGCAGTGAAGGCAGAGCAGGGCCCCAAATCAGAGGGGAAGGGTTTCACTGGGGAGGAAAGGCAGGGGCAGAGAGAGCACCCTGGTCTCTCCTGACCCCTCCTCAGTAAACATGGCAGGTGGTGGGGCTGGCGCCCCCAGGCAAGGTTGGATTTACAAGGTGTTAGTCTGGGAAGGCACACGGTAGTGGTGTTGTTAAGCTGCCTTGAGTCACCCGGTCCTATGCCAACCCCATGACTGACTCGGGATTCAACTGTCGGGATCCATAAGGTTCCCACTGGCTGATTTTCAGAAGTAGATCGCCAGGCCTTTCTTCCTAGTCTGTCTTAGTCTGGAAGCTCTGCTGAAACCTCTACACAAAAGCCGCCACTGATGGATGGGTGGTGGCTGCTTGTGAGGGGCATTTGCTGGGAATCGAACCTGGGTCTCCAGCATGGAAGGCCAGAATTCGATCACTGGATTCAATACCCCCTTTTTTCTAAACTCAACCAGCAGCCTTAGAAGGGAGATAAAGACATGTCCTTCCTTGGGCTTGTCTTCCAGGCCATGAACCCCCAGGGCCAGCTGGCCGGCTACACCAGTCCTGGTGTAGGAGAGTTGCCCAGCTGGCCCCAGCAGCCTGGGAGCAAGGGCCCCGTGTGAAGCGCAGGTAAGTCCTGCAGCCCGTGGGAATTAGCAAAGCTGACCAAGTCTGGGGGAAGTGGGGTTGGTGAGCACTGTGGTGTCAGGCAGGAAAGAGAGGCCCAGTGCAGCTGGGTCTTCTGTGTGTTCAAGAGAAGGCAGACATTTGGTCTTTTAAGGTAAAATCTCCAAATGTTTAAATGTGGACAACCAGTTTAAACCCATGTGGGCAACCTGGCTGGGCGGTGGACAGTTTGAACCAGTGTTCAGAGTGAGTTCTGCAATAAGTAGGAGGAGGGATGAAAAAAAAACTGAACATAGAGCACAGAATTTTTATTTAATTTTTTTGGCTTATCCATATATTCTAACTTTTCTAATATGTGCATACATGTCTTTTTAATTAAGGACAAAAATTTTGAAACAAAAAATATTACCCAATTTTGCACCTTCAACAGTAGAAATAATTTTTCTCAGGCGCTATTAAATTCACATATACCAAAAAATATGAAGCCTCCCTCTTCCCATCAGGGAAAGATATTCCCAAATGGCCAGGATAAATTCTTTGGATGAATAAGAATAGTTAAAATTTTCTCAGGTAAAGGTTATCCAAATCAGGGACAATATTTGCATCTAGAATTGTATAATTTAGGCACATTCTAATAATGGACGCAATTGTTGTAACCATTTTAAGTCAGAACAAATATTTTTGATCAGAAATGTTCATTTGAGTCAACATTTGCTTTGGTGCAGTTGTAAGTATTTCCCTGGGCTGGTTCCCTTCACCGTCTTCTTCCGTAAACATTTGCTACGGTCTGGGTGCATTTTGGAGATTTCAGAATATACCTTATAGAAATACTTTGAAAAACATTTGTGCATTTCAACAACTGGAAAATCTAAAAAACGTCTGCAAAACTGTCATGGAAGTCAATCTGAAAAACCAAAAGCTATTGAGCACCACAGATGTATATGGTGCTACGGGAGATGCCACTATATTGTATCTTGACAAATTCCCTGACAAGTATTTTTATATGTTCATAAGGCTTTAAGTTCTAACATATATACCTTATTTTAGGGTTGCTAGAGCCTGCTGGTGCAGTGGTTAAGAGTTCGGCTGCTAACCAAAAGGTCTGCAGCTCGAATCCACCAGCCACTCCTTGGAAACCCTATGGGGCAGTCCTACTCTGTCCTGTAGGGTCGCTATGAGTCAGAATCCACTCGACGGCAACAGGTTTGGTTTTTTTTTGGGGGGGGGAAACTTGCTTAAAAATACACTCAAGAATTCCAAAGGCTTTTGCTTATAGTCCTTAAAAATCATTCTTAAAGAGTAAAACCTGGTGACTCAGTCTCCTTAGGGAATGAATTGCTTTGGAGAGTTGCATTATCCCTATACCTAAGAGAGTGCTTAACGTACATAAATGCCTGTCTAAATTTTTAAATGCAAATATTTCAACAACCCACAATACTCATCAGCACATTCTTTATTTCAGTAATACTTTTTGTTTTTTAAAAAGCAAGCTATTTCAGACATACAGAAAAGTAATGACAGTCTCCCATGTATATGGGGTCCCTGGGTGGTGTAAACAGTTAACAAGCTCTGCTGCTAACCAAAAGCTTGGAAGTTTGAGTCCACCCAGAGGTGCCTTGGAAGAAAGTCCTGGTGATCTATTTTCGAAAAAGCAGTATTGAAAATCCAGTGGAGCACAGTTCTCCTCTGACACACATGGGGTCTCCATGAGTCAGAATCGACTGAACGGCAACTGGTTTCGCATTAGGGGCCGAGGGTCATATTTATGATGCCCTTTACAGACATCTGCTGAAAAACAGCTGGAAATGCCAGATATAGAGCCTGGGACATAGAACTGTTTAGACCAGACCTCAGGGTGACTCTGAAGGTCAATGTTGTATTTTTCTCATAAAGGAAAAACAGTCTACCTGGAGTTGTGTAATCCCTTAGGCATTTTTTTTTTTATTGTGGTAAATATGTTTGTAACAAAACATTTGCCATGTCAACATTTTCCACATGTATAATTTAGTGACAGTAACTGTGTTATTTTGTTTGTGCAACTGTTAACTTTATCCCTTGGGCATTTTTTTTTTTATTTGTTGTGTTTTAGGTAAAGTTTACAGCGCAAATTAGTTTCTCATTCAAAAATTTATACACGGATTGTTTTGTGACATTGGTTGCAATCCCCACAATGTGTCGGCACTCTCCCCCTTTCCAGCCCGGGTTCCACGTGTCCATTCGTCCAGTTTTCCTGTATCCCTCTGGGCATTTTTAATGTAAAGTCTTTTCTGGAAATATATTCAGCAAATTGTAGGTGAAAGAGCCTTCTGTGAAATCATTTTCCCACACTTCAGATGATGATCTGTGCTGTTGCTATCAATGTATTTTAATTTGTCTGACTCATTCAAAGCCTTAGAATTTCAGGACCACTGACACAGGAGCAACAGACATTTCTTAGTCCCACTCACTGGCCTTTGTCCCTGCCTCTGTTCATAAGTGTGAGTCCTCTCTCTCCTCAGTTTTAGATTGGGGAGGGTGGTGCTCACCCTAAACCCTACAATTTATTCATCACAACAAGGGCACAGTTCTCTTGACCTGATATGTGGGCCATAATTTTCTCTAAGCTCTCAATGTTTGACACTTCTCAGAAGGGCAGGTATGTGATATAAAAAGCCAAGTTCAATGGAAACGGGAATGTTTACACGGTGACCCACACAGACTGTTACCTTGCAGTGTCTCATAACCTGAATCTCTGCTTCCTTAAACTCCTCTTTTTATATTTTGTAAGAGACTGCCTCAAGACACACCCTACGGTAATCCTGCCCTTAACATATCAAAGACAATCTACTCCCAAGTGGGATTATAACCACACGCACAAACGCATGGCTATCGAGTTGAATTTGATTCATAACGACCCTATAGGACAGAGTAGAACTTCCCCATAGGGTTTCTAAGGAGTAGCTGGTGGATTTGAACTACCAGCCTTTTGGTTACCAGCCAAACGCTTAACCACTGTGTTACCAGGGCCCCACAGTGACCACAGGCATAGAAATTAGGATTTACAGTGCATATTTTGGGGGGACACAATTCAAACCATAACATTCCACAGTGATATTTATAATCACCTGCAATTTTACTTTCAAGGTCCCTACGTGGTGCAAATGGTTTGCGTTCGACTGCTACCCTAAAGGAGCCCTGGGGGTGCAGTGGTTAAGAGCTTGGCCGCTAACCAAAAGGTCAGCAATTCGAATCCTTGGAAACCCTATGGGGCAGTTCTGCTCTGTCCCATAGGGTCGCTATGAGTCCAACTCGACGGCAATGGGGATTACCCTAAAGGCTGATGGTTCGAACCCACCCAGTGGTACCTTAGGAAGAAAGGACCTGCCAATCTGCTTCTCTTAAGATCACAGCCAAGAAAATCCTATAGAGCATCCTACTCTGTAACGCACGGGGTCGCCATGAGTTGGAATTGCCTTGATGGCACCTAGCAAACAGCAACTTTATGGGATTCTGCACACTAAATCTGCAGGGCGGCGGATCTCACTGTGCCTTATTCAGGGAGCTCACTGACTAGCAATCTCTAGGGCTACAAATTGGAGAAAACCGCCAAAAATCACTCAAATTCACCACCTTTATAAAGCCTAAGACGATATACTGTGATCAGAAATTTGTTCTTTGAAACAGCAAATAAATACATACAATAAAATTCCCTGAAGTGCCATTCATTTTTTTCTACCAACATTTGTTGCGCATCAGCTGTAAGCCAAACACCATGCTGACGCGTTCTCACTAGCCGTGTGAACTTCCTGATGGTACATCGCAGCTTCCAGGACTAAGGGCACCATTTGAGACATCCCCGCCCAGTCAACTGCATCTCCTCAGCCACTGCATTTCCCCTGGACAAGGGGCCATGGTAGAGTGGTCACCAGATCTCGTCTCTGAGGCTCATTTATGCAGAACGTGGCTGAGATGACGTAAATCCAGAGTTTCAGTTTCAAACTCAGCAGATGTAAAAAAAAAAAAAAAAACTTCAACAATTCCCCTGTGAGTCTCAAGGCATCCCGCAGCATCGGCGAACCATTTACCATCAGTGAACTGATCTACCCCTGCTTTGTTCTGTTGTTGCTGGTTGCCAGCGAGTAGATTCCGACTCAAGGGGACCCCATGTGGGCAGAGGAGAACTGTGCTCCACAGGGTTTTCAAGGCTGTGACCTTCTGGAAGCAGATCACCAGGCCTGCCTTCCGAGGCACCTCTGGGTGGGTTTGAACCGTCAACCCTTCGGTAAGTAGTCCATGCTTAACTAGTGGTGCCACCCGGGGTCTCCTCCTTTGCGCTAACCATCCTTAAGCCATCAGAAAGCTGTTTTTCTCTTTTAAGGTTAACACAATCTTTCTAAGCTCCCACTGTTTGTTCTTGTTCAGAGCAGTGCTTCTCATAGTGGGTCCCGCAGGGTACCGGCCCCAGTTCTGTGAAGAGCACTGTGCTTCCCGGCCACAGACACTTAGGGAATTCTGCATATGAGATCCCTCTTTTGGTGAGTCAGATTTACCTCAGAATACTACAAGAGGTAGTAACAAAACCTATTTACCTTTGTTTAACCTCAAACTTTTTCTGCCCATGGAACATTTTATTTTCCCTACAGTCTTCCAGGAAACGGGCGTTCTGTAGTACAGACACTGAGAAAGGATGCAAGGGGAAGCCTGTACTGCAGTCTGTGGGGTGGCTTCAGGGATTCACAGAGACCTGCTGGGCTGCTCACTGGGTGTTCACTCACTGGTCCTCTTTCTCTGCTGTTATGCCAGCTCATTACCATGGAGATGCTTGCAAGGGCATTTAATGGAGGAAAAGAAGTCTTCTCTCTCACCTCCAACACACACACTCTCACACACTCTCTCTCTCACACACAGCTCAGATATTTTCAAGAGCTATTATAATCCATGTGAGGGCTGCTGGCACTGTGACTCTGTCTTCTGTTGCTTCATCTTCTGTCCGCGCTGGCCAGCCCTGCCTCCACTCCTGAATACTCCACCGTGGGCAGTGACGGGCTCTTTCCTCACCTTTTCTCTCCTTATTTTCTGGAGCTTCTTCTCTCACACACTGTCTTCATTACCTAGTGCTGCTGTAACCAAAAATACCACAGTGGGTGGCTTTAAAGAACAGAAATGTACTTTCTCACAGTTCTGGAGGCTGAAAGTCCAAATCAGGGTCTGGCCATGGCGATTCCTTCTGTGGGGCTCTCCTAGCTCCTGCTGGCTGCCAGCGATCCTTGGCGTTCCCTTGCTTGTAGCTGAGTCCTCACATAACAAACGTCTTTCATCTCTGTGTGTGTGTCTGCTTTTTTTATTGTTGTTGAAAACATACATAAGACATCATATACGAATTCAACAATTTCTACATGTACAATTCAGTGACATTGATTACATTCTTCCAGTTCTGCAACTCCTTCTCAATGTCCTTTTCCAAATTCTTCCTCCCCCACTGACATAAACTCCCTGCCTCCTAAGCTCCCTATCTAACCTTTTGAGTTGCTGTTGTCAATTTGATGCTGTATGGATAGTTCTTTAAAAGAGCACAATGCTCAAGACAGACATTCTTTACTAATTAAGCTAAACTATTTTGGTTTAAAAAACAGCTTCAGGGGATACTTTTGGTTTAAGGTTTAAGGTTTAAAGATTATCTCAGGACAGTGGTTTCAGGGTGTCATCCAGCCTCCATGGCTACAGAAAGCCTGGGTTCCATGAGTATTTGAAATTCTGTTTTGCACCTTCTCCCCTTTTGATCAAGATTCTCCTATAGAATCTTTGATCCAAATGCTCAGTAATGGTAGCCGGGCACCATCCAGTTCTTCTGGTCTCATGGCAACGGAGGCAGTTGTTCATGGAGGCAAGTAGCCACGCATTCCATTTCTTCCTATTCCTGACTTCCCTTCTTCCTCTGTTGCTCCAGGTGAATAGAGACCAACTGTTGTACCTTGGATGGCTGCACATAAGCTTTTAAGACCTCAGGCACCGTGCAACAAACCAAGAGGTAGAACAGAAGCACTAAACACGATATTAGGCCAATTAACTGGGATGTCCCATGAAACCAGGACCCTAATCCTCCACACCATCAATCCAAATCCCATGAGGGGTCTGGTTGTACATAAGCAGCCTTAGTTGCTACTCTTTTTTGTTGGTTTGTTTGGTTGTAAAAATATATATCACACAACATTTGCCAATTCAACTTTTCAGATACCTCTCAGAAGTGATCAGCTTTCAGACTCACCGTATGATGTCATTAACATAACAAAAGAAACCCCTAATTTCCAGACAAAGTCATATTAATAGGTACAGGCGTTAGGACTTCCTAACACATTTCTTTTGGGAGGACACAATTCAACCCATAATGCACATCTCACCGTGTGTGTGAAAAGCAGATCATTTAGAAACTATGCCACTGAATCACAGTATCCTTTTCCTTCTGCAAACTAAACTGACATCCAATCACATCTGCCTTTTATCGTGGGTCTTGGGCTATCTTCGGTCTCTGCCTGCTGCATGGCTACAGGCTGCTTCTTTGTTATTCAAGAAGGATTTTTGACAATTCCCAAGCCAACTCCTGAATAAAGGCTCTTCTATGCCATAGATCTTGTGGACTCAAAGTCTTCTCAGTGCTTGTAGAATTGTGTGCCTTGTTTTTGACATTAACTCCAAAAGGAATGTGTGGCTAAGACTACGTGTGAAGCTGGCAGAATGGGATGTACGTCCACACATACTTTCTATGAGGTACATGCAGAAACATCCTCCTTGGATCTCTGGCTCAGTTGTTAGATATAAAGCCTATAGCTCTTGACTATAACTATGTAGTCAAATGGAGTTTGTCTCCAGGGTTGAGAAACTGTTGAGAATAACAATCTCTCAAGTGGAGAAAATTAGATGTACTACATCTCTCAAGACAGTCATCTTGCTACCTATTAGTTCCCGTGTTCCTTCGTTTTTTAACAAATATATGCTGAGTTCCAACCGTCTTAGTCATCTAGTGCTACTACAACAGAAATACCGCAAGTGGGGGCTTTAACAAGCAGAAGTTTATTGTCTCACAGTCTAGGAGCCTAGATGTCTGAATTCAGGGCACCAGCTCCAGGGGAAGTCTTTCTCTCTCTGTTGGTTCTGGAGGAAGGTCCTTCTCATCAATCTTCCCATGCACTAGGAGCTTCTCCGCGCAGGAACCCCAGGTCCAAAGGACGTGCTCTGCTCCTGGTGCTTCTTTCTTGGTGGTATGAGGTACCCCCTCTCTGCATGCTTCCCTTTCCTTTTGTCTCTTGTAAGATAAAAGGTGGTGCAGGCCACACTCCAGGGAAACCCCCTTTACATTGGATCATGGATGTGACCTTAGTAAGGGTGTTACAATCCCACCCTAATCCTCTTTAACATAAAATTACAATCACAAATGGAGGACAACCACACAGTACGGGGAATCATGGCCTAACCAAGTCGACACCTATTTTTGGGGGGACACAACCAACTCAATCTGTGACACTAATTATGTGCTAGGGCTGTTTGAGGTGCTGAAGTGTAGTAATAAACAATACAGGTGACACTCTTCCTGTCCCTGCCCTCTTCCATTCAAGTGACAATGAGGGAGATAAACACAGAGCAACAAGCATCATAAAAGAAGTAAATCATATAGCATGTTACCATGGGGGTAACATTGGGGACCCTAGGTGTTTCAGAGTAGAACTGCTCCTTAGGGTTTTCCATGGCTGTGACCTTTCAGAAGCAGATCACCAGGCCTTCTTCTGAGACACCTCTGGGTGGATTTGAACCACCAACCTTTCGGTTAGTAGCCAAGTGCTTAACCATTTGCTCCACCCAGGGACTCCACCCAGTACATCAGAGGTGTTAAAAGCCATGGACGGGGTGGGGGGAGTAAAGTCAAGTAAGGGGTATCACATATGTGTGTGGGAGATGGGTTTCTATTTAAAATAGGATGGCTAGGGTAGGTTTCTTGAAGAAGGTGGCATTGAATAACCACCCGGAGGAGGAGTGGGCATTAGTCACATAGATATCTGGAGAAAGAGCTTTCCAGGCAGAGGGAACAGCCAGCGTAAGGGACCCAAGGACTGAAAGTAGCTCCAGTGTCCGAGGAACAGCAAGCATTCCGTGTACACTGGAACAGAGTGAGTGAGGGGGCGTGGCAGGCATGGGGGAGCTTACAGAGCATGTAGGTTGTTGGGAGGATGTTGGCTTTTATCTGGAATGAAATGGAAAATCACTGTAGAGTTGTTTTTGTAAATAGACTTTGTTTCTTAGAGCAGTTTTAGACTTACAGAAAAACTGTGCAGAAAGTACAGAGAGTTCCCATATATCCTCCTCCCAACACTGCTTTTTCACTAACAACATCTTGTATTTGTGTGATACATTTGTTAAATTGATGAACCAATATGTTACATTATTACTGACTGAAGTCCATAGTTTACATCACAGTTGGTTCTTTCTGCTGTACAGTCCTATGGGTCTTGACAAATGCTGAATGCAGAATTGTTTCACTGCCCGGAAAATGCCCAGTGCTCCACTGGTCATCCTCCTGCCTGCCGCCTAACCCCTGCAGAGTTCTGAGCTGAGGAACGACATGATCTGGGTGTCTTTTATAACCATCACTCTGGCTGCTGTATTGAGAATAGACTGTAGGAGGTAAGGGGAGGAGGAGGAGGAGCCATGGTGGCACAATGGTTAAAGTGCTCGGCTGCTAACTGAAAGGTCAGGGGTTTGAACCCACCACCCTCTCCTTGGGAGAAAGATGTGGCAGTCTGTTTCCGTAAAGATTTGTAGCCTTGAAAACCCTAGGAGGCAGTTCTACTCTGTCCTCTAATTCGCTCTGAGTTGGGATTGACTCAAGGGCAACAGGTTAAGGGTAGAAGCCCTGGTGGTGCAATGGTTAAGCACTGGCCGCTAACTGAAAGGTTGACAGGTCGAACCCAGAAGCAGCTCTGTGGGAGAAAGACCTGGCAATCTGTTCCTGGAAAGATTACAGCCTAGGAAACCCTATGGGGAAGTTCCACTCTGTTCTATAGAGTTGCTGTGAGTCAGAATTGACTCAGCAGCACACAACAACAAGGGTAGACGCAGGGAGATCCGTTCAGAGACTATTTCAACAATCGGAATGAGAGATGACGGTAGCAGAGACCAGGGTGAAGATAGTGCAGAGGGTGAGAAATAGTTGGATTCTGGGCCGGATGCCTCCCATCAAAGGAGACATCAAGAAGGATCCCATGGTCTTCGGTCTGAGCAACTAGAAGGACAGAGTTGTCATTGACTGAGGAGGGGAAAATGGCAGAAGGAGCAGGTTTTAGCGGGAAGACCAGCAGCTTAGATTCGGACACCATGTTCAGTCTACCCTCTATCAGACTTCCCACGGGACGCAGTTGAGTAATATCATCTGCGACACGGCTGTTGATGTCTTTAAGGCTTTTTTGTCTCCCACTTGATCCCCTATGGTCTCCACTCTTTAGCTTGCCTTTGCTGGTGAGAGTCTTTGCACATTCCCAACTCCGTACAACACAAAGTACCAACGTGCTCTGTGTTCCCGCGCTCAGTACGGTTCAGTTCCGGTTCCGTACAACACAAAGTACCAACGTGCTCTGT
>NW_004444039.1:7575301-7616118 GCF_000243295.1 Trichechus manatus latirostris | reverse complement strand
GTACCAACGTGCTCTGTGTTCCCGCGCTCAGTACGGTTCAGTTCCGGTTCCGTACAACACAATGTACCAACGTGCTGTGTTCCCGTGCTCAGTACGGTTCAGTTCCGGTTCCGTAGAACACAAAGTACCAATGTGCTCTGTGTTCCCGTGCTCAGTATGACTCAGTACAACCCGATGTATGGATGTGCTGTGTGCGTGTTTTTCACATACAGGGATGGTGCTCTTGGCCTCTGGTCAGCAAGCTTTGTGATGCATTGTGCTGAGTCAACCACTGTGGGCAGCAGTGAACGTCTGTGAGACAGCTATCCTGGATTACGAATACAGTGTGTCATTGGGGGTAAAATTATTCCTGGTAATAGCTCAGGTCAGTTACTCGTTATATCCTGACACTCGCTGGCCCGTGGAGAGACCAGATCTTTGGGCTTGGCTTCATCTGCACCCCAGTTTAACAAACTGAGGTAATGGCTGGAGGCACTGTTTAAGATGGTTGACTTGGGCTAGTCCCGATCATGTTACGTGGCATATGCTGGTGATCTAGGTTGCATTTTTATGCCAACTACGGTGCTTATCACATAACAGGTGAATGAACGAATGAATGAGTGAATGAACAAATTCATGCTGAAGTGATAAAAATGAAGTTTCTCAGAAGCTGAACGTGGTTTGGGTAGCAGAAATAAAACTTATCTATCTAACAATGGCAGGGATCTATCCTCCTTCGATACATGAACTTTTAAAATTCATAAGCAAACAACATTATCAGATATTTTCTTTTCTATCTTCCTCGATTTTTCTTCATAACTTTTTTCTGCCCGGTGTCCACTCACCCTGACCCCATCATGTGTTCTTGTTCCTTTTATCTGTTAAAATGTTTATTGAGCACCTATTATGTGCCAGGCATAATCCTAGGTACTTGGAATATATTAGTGAGAAAAAAAAAAAAGCAACCCTCTCCTATGGAATTTACAAGTGAGGAAAACAGACAGGAAACAATAAATATAATAATTATATCATGCTATGAAAATGATGAGAAAGAGTACAGAAATAAAAAGGGCATCAGGAACGCTGGGGCGTTTTTGTTAATGCAGAAAGGCATAAATGAGACCGTTTGGATGCTGAAGATCTGGCTGATTCTGCTCCCTCTCGCCAAACTGTCACACACTGGAACGGAAGATGGAACACCAGCAAGGAGAAAACACGAAGTAGAAGGGGATAAAAGCTGCCTTTTCCCCCCATATGGCTAACTTGAATTCCGTTCACTTTCAATTCCAGACGCTCTTGACCTTGGCATGTACAACAGGATAATGTGCTCGCTGCTAATTAACACGACACAATTAAATCCACCAGCTGCAATCTCAAGCAACAGCTTGACCACCTTGAAAACCTTGCTTTTCTGTTTTAAGCATCTTTTCTCAGCTCTGGGTCCTTCAGACTTCCAGCCCTCATAATTACTGTATTAAATAGACTGATTCTTGTTTTTGTTGTTGACCCAAAAATACAAGTATCTATACACACACCCTACCAGTGGCCACCATCACAAGAAATTAACAAATCAACAAGGAGGAAAAATATACACCTTTTTCTGTTGTTGGTTTTAGAAGATTCCTTGGAATTTCTACGATGTAGCTTTCTAGCGTCACATATTGGTGTCGCAAAGTACGGAGTGCAATTCCTGCAAAGGAAAGCCCAGTCTGGTCAAACCCTTCCCTTCCTTTGGCTCTCCAAGTGCTCTTTCCAGAATAAACACATGGGGACAGGTCGAGCTGGGCAAACAACAGGATTTGGTTCTCATCAGCAGGCCACACTGAGCTCCCCATGAAAACAGGCAAGAGTCCTTTGGAGGGAGTGTCATCTGGGGATTAGTTTAGGGGTGGAAGAAGAAAATTAACATTCATTGTTTGCCTCCTATACCAGTTGTTAAAATACTGGTATATTCTGTTGTTGTTCCGTGCCGTTGAGCTGACTTTTGACTCATAGTGACCCCACGCGGCAGAGTAGAACTGCCCATGGGTTTTCTAGGCTGTAATCTTTATGGGAGCTGATTGCCAGGTCTTTCTCCGGTGGTGCTGCTGTGTGGATTCGAACATCCAACCTTTTGGTTAGCAGCTGAGCACTTAACTGTTACACCATCAGGACTACTTGGAATATTCTGTAGTGGCTGGTCAACAGCCACCTTCCGAAGTTCCTGTGTACTATCTGAAAGGAGCCCTCGTGGTGCACTGGTTAAAGCGCTTGGCTGCTAACCAAAAGGTTGGCGGTTCAAACCCACTGAGCACTCCTTGGGAGAAAGATGTGTTGGTTTGCTTCAGTAAAGAGTATAGCCCTGAAAATCCTGTGGGGCAGTTCTACTCTGTCCTATAGGGCTGCTATGATTTGTGTACTGTCTGCTGGTCTGCCACCCCAGCCCCTCGTCCAGGACCCCTGAACATCCCCATGGTCCAGCAACCCAGGGGTAATGTCTAGCCCAGCAGGAGGCCCCCAGGACTCTGCTCCAGGGCTATGATTCTGTTTGCTCTGATGGGACCCATGGGGAATCTGAGGGCTACAGCCTAAAACTCACGGGCGGGACCTCTGCCCACAAATGGAAGTGCTCTCAATATAGCTGGAGCATCTGTGTTTTTATACCCTATCAGACCCAATGCACCATTTTAATCACAAGTATTTCACCCTCGCTTCTCTATCCTGAAAGAAATTTGCACATAATACAAGCTCTATACACACATAATTTAAAAAAATCAATATGGCGCCCTAACAAAAGGAAAATAATTTCAGTACATAAACGCCTACGCTAGAAGACAGGAAATAGTCTGAGAGCTGCAACTATACATAGAATCACAGAGAATGAGACAGTCTCAAATGTAGACTTACACAGGTGAATGTACTAACAACTCAAATATAACAAGACTTTTGGAGATACAGTTTTCTGAAATGGTAAACAACATCTGGTACCGCTCAGAACAAAACAAAGTGTAATCTTCCCTGTATTTACACTGTAGCGGCATTCCCGGACAATGCAGGATACTCACTGTGCATATTTATATACACAGTGGAGGCGGCTTCTAGGCTCAGCAGCAGGAGTATCTGTAGGACACTGAGATTCAGGCAGGATGCAGGATCGGGCACTATGCCGTACACTGCTGAGCTTCTAGCATCTATGACCATGGCCCGTCTAGTGCCATGAGCATCTCTCTGCATTCCAGCAACCAAAAAAGACCCTCGCAGGTTTCCAAAATGCCCCATTGAGAACTCCAGATGTGGCTAACTAAAGGGAGCCTCTATGGTGATTGTCGTACAAGACTGCAGATTCCACGAGGGCACGCCTGTCTTGCTCACCACAGTTTTCCCAGCCCCTAGCCCAGCATCTGGCCCAGCATCTGATAAATAGTAGGCACGCAGTTAAGTATTTGTTAGATGGGGGACAGAATGCGAAATCCGGTCTAGTAAAGGGCAAGGCAACCAATTTCCAGGAGTGAACTCCAGCAGTATGTGGAGGGCTTCCGTAAAAGCTGACCTCTCTCCATGATGGTAGGTAACATTGGGGGAGGCCAGCTGTGGGACATTCAGTCACTCAACGGCACCATGCTGGACTCTGAGGACTGAACACCGTTGTCTGTTAGAAACAGCATTGAACAGTAGTTGTTGGGCTGTTGATTTTCTTTAAAGGCAATTTCTCTTGTGGTTCATTGTGGCCATCAATTTTATACATTTTAGAGTTAATAAGCTGCCAAGCCTTTCTGGTGAGGCGTTTCCCTGTGCTTGTGGAGGGGGACACAGGAAAAGATGCGTGTCAATCTTTACGGGTAGACTGTCTCTATAAGCCATAGACCTCTCTGGTCCAGGAGGCTGCACAATGGAGTTTCCACCACACCAGGGCATCAAAGTCGGTCTTGTGTTTTAATCTTTTTTTTTTTTTTTAAACTGTGGTAAAATATGTGTATATTGTACATGTGATGGTGGCTTAGTGGTTACGCGCTTGGCTGCTAACCAAAAGGTTGGCAGTTCGAACCCACCAGCTGCTCCATGGGAGAAAGATGTGGCAATCTGCTTCAGTAAAGATTTATAGCCTTGGAACACCTATG
The DNA here is from genome assembly GCF_000243295.1 of Trichechus manatus latirostris. Classification (NCBI taxonomy): domain Eukaryota; kingdom Metazoa; phylum Chordata; class Mammalia; order Sirenia; family Trichechidae; genus Trichechus; species Trichechus manatus. Next base: position 7,612,042 of record NW_004444039.1, on the reverse strand, counting down.
GGGCAGTTCTACCCTGTCCTATAGGGTTGCTATGAGTTGGATTCGACTTGATGGCAACGAGTTTAAACATATAAGTAACAAAATATCTGCCATTTGGACCTTCTTCACACGTACAATTCAGTGACATTAATTATGTTTACCATGTTGTTCAACTAGTCCCATCATCTGTTTCCAAACTGTCCCATCACCCTTAACAGAAGCTCGGTGTCCCCTAAGTGGTGAGTCCCCCCTCCCGCTCGCTCTCGCTCGCCCCTGGCACCACTAATAAACTTTGGTTTGTTCTTTTGTAACTGACTCATTTCACTCCACATCACATTTTCAAGGTTCGCTCATGCTGTGGTTGAGTTTTAGTCTTGACTCTGCCCCTTATTAGCTGAGAGAATACTATCCACCTCACAGGTGTGAAGCAACAGGTGCTCCATTTTAATTAACCTCCCCCCTTACACTTCCAACTCAACCCACCTCTGCTGAGTTGATTCTGACTCACAGCGACACTGTAGGGTTTCCAAGGCTGTAAATCTCTACAGAAGCAGACGGCCACATCTTTCTCCCGAAGAGCCGCTGGTGGGTTCAAACCGCCGACCTTTCGGTTCACAGTCGATGGCTTTAACCATGGCGCCACCAGGACTCCTTCTTATGTTTCCAGAGGATATAATTTGACACCAAGGGTGCTACCTCAGCATGCATACTTGTCTGACAACAGTACTAACACAAATCATTACTATTTAATGAGATGCTAGGATGTGATCAACACTGTGGATTCCATATAGAAATATGCTAATTCTCATATGAATTTGAAATTAGCTATTCCCATCCCCATTTTTCAGCAGAGGAAACGGAGGCTTAGACAATTTTAATATTTTATCTCTGAAACTAAGGTTGGCTTATATTAATGGATTAAAAAAAAACAAGGTATAAAATTCATTGAACAATTACTATTAATTATCACATCAACCACAATTCCCACATTCCAGGCACCGTGCTAGTCACAGGTGAACAAGACAGGTGCATGAACACATGGCTGCAGGGCACGGAGCCGTGGTCAGTGGAGCTGTCTGACTGAGCCACGGGAGCCAGGCTCCTGAAATCAGTTATAATTTAATAACCACACTGTGTTTGCTTACAGTTAATAAGCAACCCAAATTCCATGGTAGTGTGTCCTCTTTGAAGGAAATCTCATTAGGTTCAGACAAGCAAACTCTAAGAAGCTGACCACCCAAAGGGTTGGTCTGGCAAAACTGCTCCAGACAGATGGGTGTTCAAGGCTTCAAACCAGAAGCTGTGAAAAATCTCCCCTAGAATGTCAGAGGACAGGATCCTTTGGCACGGACCGCGGAATCAGAAAGCAAAAGGGACCTGTCCTTATAGCCGAGGGTATGAGGGCACCAAGGGCACCAAGCCCAGGAGATGCTTCCCAGACAGGCCCCCAAGGGTAGGGGAAGGGGACGGGTCTGAACTTAGGTGGGGTCCAGGAGGGGTGGTGTTCTTTAAGGCTGAGAAGAATCCCATCAAGTGGCTGAGGGGAAAGGCATTCTTGGCTGAGAGAAACCGAGATGTCAACACCAAAAAGGTTAGCAGCATAAAAAGTCATAGTTCGCTCAGGAAACAACGAATTTTCCTGAATGGCACAGAAGAAGGATCATTGGGGGTGTCCTGGAGGGTGAGGCTGGCAAGTTCCACAAGGCTCTGATCTTGAAGAGCCTTAAGTGCAATGCGGAGGAATTTGGATTCTAACAGGGAACCCCAGGAGGATTTTAAGCAGAGCAGCACCCTAACTGGAAGTCTAGAATAATCAGTCTAGCAGAGAGGGGAGATTTGGGGTGAAAGGGGATGGCACCGAACCAGGGCAGCACAACCACCTGTTGTTACTGTCAGCTGCTGTGGGCTGGGCCCCCGACGCGTAACGACCCCATGTGCAACGAGCTAAGCACTGTTCAGTCCTGTGCCACCTCCACCGTCAGACGCAGACTGGATCATTGTGATCCATAGGGTTTGTTTTTAAATTTTATTTTTGGTGAAAATATGCACAGCAAAACCCACTCCCATTCCATAGTTTCCAGACATGATGATCAGTGCCATGGTTCCATGCTTCACCTTGTGTCAACCTTCTCATGATTTCTGTTCTAGTTAATCTCCCTGCTCCCCGATCTTCTCATCTGTGCTTTAAAATAGATGGTCTAATACAGATTTTTTTAAGCACAATACTCAAGGGTGACAATCTTTATCCTGTAGGCTAAACTGTTACTCAGTTTAAAGGTGACTTCAGGGGATAGTTTCATTTCAAGATTTGAAGAGCAGCTCAGGGTCAAAGTCCCAGGGACTCCTCCTGCCTCAATAGGTCTAGTAAGTCTAGAGTCTTTATGGATTTGAAGTTCTGTTCCACATTTTCCCCCCCTTTTATCAGGGTTCATCTGTTGTGTTCCTGATCAGAACATACAGTAGTGGTAGCCAGGCACCATCTAGTTCTTCGGATCTCAAGGTGGAGAAGGCAGTGGTTCATGTAGACAATTAGTACTGTAGTCCAGTATCTTCTCTGATTCTTGGGCTTCCTTCTTTCTCTTTTGTTCCAAATGAATAAAGACCAGTAGTTGTATCTTAGATCGCCACTCTTAAGCTTTTAAGACATCAGATACTACTCACCATACTGGGAGGTAGAACATAAACTTTAAGAACTACATTATGCCAGTTGACTGGATTGTCCCATGAGATCACAACCCTAAGCCCCTAAACCAAGAGAACTAACCCATGAGGTGATTGGTTACATCTAATTAGTATCAGCATCTGTAGCCACTCATGTTTTTGGTTGTTATTGTTGCAAAACCGTACACGACCTAGCATTTGCTCATTCATCCCTTTCCCCTGCGTCTTAGTCATCTAGTGCTGCTATAACAGAAATACCACAAGCAGATGGCTTTAACAAAGAGAAGTTTATTCTCTCACAGTCCAGTAGGCTACAAGTCCAAATTCAGGGTATCAGCTCCAGGAGAAGGCTTCCTCTCTCTGCTCTGGAGGAAGGTCCTTGTGATGCATCAGTCTTATTTGGTCTGGGAGCATCTCAGCGCAGGAACCTCAGGTCCAAAGGACGCGCTCTGCTCCTGGCACTGCTTTCTTGGTGGTATGAGGTTCCCATGCATCTCTGCTTGCTTCTCTCTTTTATATCTTAAAAGAGATTGGTTTAAGACACTATCCAATCTTGTATACCTCATTAGTATAACTACCGCTAATTCATCTTATTACATCATAGTGATTGAATTTACAACACATAAGGAAATCACATGAGATTACAAAATGGTACAGAATTATATAATACTGGGAATCATGACTCAGCCAAGATGACAGATATTTTTGGGGGACACAATTCAATCCATGACACTCCACCCTTTGGCCCCCCCAAAATTCACATCCTTGCAACATGCAAAACATATTCATCTCATCATATCACAGCAAAAGTCTTAACTCCAAGTCCCAAATCCAAAAATTCCTCTTCATCTGTGAAATCCAGAATACAAGTTATCTGCTTTCAAAGTACAATGGCAGAACGGGCACAAGCTAGACATTTCCATTACAAATGGGAGAAACTAGAGGAGAAGAAGTGATAACAGGCACCAAGCAAGTCAGCAGAACAATTACATTAGCCCACAAGGCTTTGAAAATAACCTTCTGTTCTCTGAGACGATTTACACAATATCCCTGCCCTCCAGATTCCAGGTATTGGCTACAGTCTCCAGATTCTGAGTGGAGGCCCCTCGGCCCTGGGCTTCAGCTCCGCCTTCCAGACCCACAGGGATGGCAACTGTGCTCCCTCGGCTTCAGGTGCACCATTCTCCCAGTCCATCGCAGTGACAGCTCCACCCTTAGAAACACCAGAGGCCATGGCTCCACCCTTTGAGACCCCTGAGGTCATGGTCATACCTTTTGAGACTGAGGCAGCTTGGCTTCTTGTGTTCCTTGTCTCTTCAGCTTCTGCTTCCTGTGGCCTCTCGGCCCTTGGGCCTCATGCCAGCATCTGCCCTGCTGGGGCAAGTGTTCCAAAGCTCGGTAGCTCCACCAATAAGTGCCCGAAGGCACCCCACTCTGCCAGGAAGCCTCCTGTGCACAGGCACTCAGCTCTCTCGCTCCGTGGGTCGGCTCCAGCGCCTTCTCACACTGGTCTCCTGGTTCTGCTGCTGCTGGCTCTCTGCCGCTACCGCTTCTCTGCTGCTGCTGGTCCTCTCTGCCACTGCTGCACCTCTATCTGTTCACAGTTTCAAAACCGCTTCCACATTTTAGGTATCTGTTAGAGCAGCACCCCACTCCTGGTACCAAATTCTGTCTTAGTCATCTGGTGCTGCTATAATAGAGATACCACAAGTGGATGGCTTTAACAAAGAGAAGTTTATTCTCACAGTCCAGTAGGCTACAAGTCCAAATCCAGGGTGTCAGCTCCAGGAGAAGGCTTTCTCTCTCTGCTCTGGAGGAAGGTCCTTGTGATGCATCAGTCTTCCCTTGGTCTGGAAGCATCTCAGCACAGGAACCTCAGGTCCAAAGGATGTGCTCTGCTCCTGGCACTGCTTTCCTGGTGGTATGAGGTTCCCATGTGTCTCTGCTTGCTTCTCTCTTTTATATCTCAAAAGAGATTGGCTGAAGATACTATCCAATCTTGTATACCTCATCAGTATAACTGCTGCTAATCCATCTTATTACATCATAGCGATTGAATTTACAACACATAAGGAAATCATATCAGATTACAAAATGGTACACAATCATACAATACTAGGAATCATGACCCAGCCACATTGACAGATATTTTGGGGGGACACAGTTCAATCCATGACACCCTGTGTACAGCTTATGGACATAAGCTACATCAGTCATGCTGTGCCGACCTCACCCATATCAGGTGCCATCTTTCCCATTTCTATTAACAGAAAGTAACTGCTACCTAGGGACCTGGTAACCACTAACGAACGTTAGTTTCTGTATATTTACCTATTCATGTCATTTCATAAAAGTGAGAACCTACAATACTTGTTTTTTTTTTTGTGATTGACTTATTTTGTGCAACATAATGTCCTCCAGGTCCATCTACATTGTAAGATATTTCAGGAACTCATTTTTCTTGTGATCCATAGGATTTTCATTGGCTGATTCTCAGAAGTAGATCGAAAGGTCTTTCTTCCTAGTCCATTTTAGTTTGGAAGCTCTGCGGAAACCTGTTCAGCATCACAGCAACATGCAAGCCTCCACTGACAGATGGGTGGTGGCTGTACATGAGGTGCACTGGCCAGGAATCAAACCCAGGTTTCTGCATGGAAGGTGAGAATTCTACCATTGAACCACCAGTGCCCCGGCCTGGGGGTGTTTGTAAGAGGTCTGCTAAGGGACTGAAGAAGAAGAAGGCAGTGGCAACAGTGCGGGGAGGAGGGGAGGGATTGACAAATGTGAGAGGTAGTGCCCCAGAGGGATTCTGTTTTCTCCTGCTGCGTCTTCTGCTGGCACTTTGAAGGCATTCGATACGTCAGAGCTGAGTTAGTGAATAAGGTGAGTATGAAAAGTGATGGCAGAGGGAGACACTGACAGTGTTGAAGGGCTTCCCGTTTGTTGTTGTTGGTAGGTGCTGAGGAGTCGGTTCTGACTCAGAGAGACCCCATATACAACAGAACAAAACACTGCCCAGTCCTGCGCCATCTTCACAGTCATTGCTGTGACTGAGCTTATCATTGCATCCACTGTGTCAATCCATCTCGTTGAGGGTCTTCCTCTTTTTTGCTGACCTTGTACTTTACCAAGCATGATGTTCTTCTCCAGGGACTGGTCCCTCCTGATAACATGTCCAAAGTATGTGAGACAAAGTCTCATCTTTGCTTCTAAGGAGCATTCTGGCTGTACTTCTTCCAAGACAGATTTGTTTGTTATTCTGGAAGTCCATGGTATATCCAATATTCTTTGCCAACACAACACCATAATTCAAAGGCATCAATTCTTCTTCATTCTTCCTTATTCATTGTCCTTCTCATTTGGAGGTTGCTATTTAAAACTGTGGAGTTCCTGGATGATGCAAATGGTTAACACACTCAGCTGCTAACTGAAAGGTTGGAGGGTCACATCCATCTAGAGTTGCCTCAGAAGAAAAGCCTGGTAATCTACGTCTGAAAAATCAGCCATTGAAAACCCTGTGGAGCGTGGTTCTACTCTGACACACATGGGGTTGCCATGAGTTGGAATCAACTCAATGGCAAACGGTACTGGGATAACGGGTATGGCAGAGTGAGTCCGAGCTCACCATTCCCACTATGCTCAGGCGCTAGCCTAGGTCCTGTTCTCACAACAGCTCCCTTGCTATCTCGGGCCAGGATGTCATCATTTACCAAGCTGGCTGGAGAACGTCGGTGGCTCCGGTAACCAGGGGCTTGTGCACTGGGCTGGAAAAAGCCCCACTGATCACTGCAGGTCTCTGGCAAGTTTTGAAACTGAACATCTGTGGGCTTTGATCTCTCCATCTGTAGATAAAGTATAACATTACCACCCATGCGCTCTAGTGTGACGTTGTGAAAATTAACTAACAGGTGATAAGAGAATTTTGAGATCCTTGAATTAAAAGGTCTCTCATATGTATTCACACCAAATGCCATCAGTACTCATGCCATTTGTATCAGGACTGGGTAAAAAAGGCCCTCGGGACGGAAATCTACTTATTTTACTATTTCTATTTGCCAATCCACCTATCTCAAATCTCTCCCTGGGCGGTGCAAACAGTTAACATGCTCGGCTGCTAATTGAAAGGTTGGAGGTTTGAGTCCACCCTAGACACCTAGGAAGAAAGGCCTGGCAACCTATTTCTGAAAAATCAGCCAATGAAAGCTCTATGGAGCACGTTTCTACTCTGACACACACGAGGTCTCCATGAGCTGGAATCAACTCAGTGGTGACTGGTTATTTGCCACTCTGCTGATCTTAAATTCTCTCCCAGATTAACGCCCCAACTTCAAAAAACAAATATTGTCCATTCTGTATTAGCCCTCTCATTATGAGTAGAGAAACTGAACACCAGAATTCAAAATGTGTCTTGCATTTTCAATCCATTGATAGGAACCTTCATATTATGCCAATAAAGAATGAGTTTCAAAGACAGTAGAAAAACAAAACCAAAACATCTTTGGTTAAGAATCGTTTGTGGCCAGAAGAGCAACAGGATGTGGGTCCTGAAACACAATGACCCAACTCATCCTTCACCTGTTGTCCACAGGCAGCTGCTGAATGGCCTTCAAACCATTTTCTCTATTCGGTGCTCTTACCCAAGACAGTTCTACTGGGCCAGCATGGTCAGATTCCCCTGGAGAGCCACAGAAGGGCTGATGGCAGTGGACCCAGGCCCACAGCAACGCTACCCCCCAACGTAACTGACTTAACACGACGCACCTGCCCAGCCCCGTAGGTAGCCTACTTGATTTTTCAATTTGTAAAGCACCCGGGAAACAGGTTTGATAGATATGTAGGTCAGGTGTTTACAAACTGGTAAAGAAATATGATATTTATCCTGTCAGCCGAAATGAGCTCAACAGATGTACTTTTTGTTAAAATTAAACTGTGAGCCATATCATATTACCCCCGCCCACACCGCCAGATGCAGAGCGTGGGGCTGACGAAGGGGCACCGCTGTGGTTACGTGAGCCCGCCTGGGGCTTCCAGCAATTCCTTACGGAGCTCATTACAAGGTCTCGCCTGGGACAGAGAGAGGGCCCGCCCAACGGTCAAGTACACAGAAGCAGACTCTTGAAATTGGTAGAGAAATTATTCGTTTCTACCTTTCCCTGCTTACAATATGCTCACGGTCAGGGAAGAGCTCTGGGCAGAAAATGAACGGTGTTAGTCGTTGGATTTTTGTCTGCAAGATGGTTACTCATCTCAGACTAGTAGGCTGGACATATTCCCAAGGACATAAGCATGGGAATGTATCCGTTCCCCACTGCGCTCTCTGGGACTCTTCTTCCCACTGGACTCACACCTAGGAGAGACACAGGAGCCAACGCCCACGGCTGTTTTCTAGGGCAACCCCACCTGGGTCCCCCGGCTTTATTCAGGGTCCTCTTATACATATAGAGTCCCTGCTTGGTACAAACAGTTATCCTGCTTAGCTGCTAACTGAAAGGTTGGAGGTTTGAGCTCACCCAGAGGCACCTTGGAAGAAAGGCCTGGTTATCTACTTGTGAAAAATCAGCCATTGAAAACCCTATGGAACACAGTTCTGCTCTAACACACATGGGGCCCTCCTGAGTCAGAGGGAACTCGAGGGTAACTGGTTTGTTTCTTAGATATTTCCCGAGTATGGTGCATATTTCGCTTAGTTGGTGGTTGCTGGTGTGAAAATAATACTGCTAGTGACTCGAGCGAGAAAAATCTCTAAACTGCCATTAAGGTTGGACTTTGAAAGGGCTTTGCAGTCCAGTGATGGGAGGTGGATACATACGGATGCTCTATCAAGGAGGTCCTGGGGTTCCACTTAGGTTGAAATTTCCATCCTTATATGTTTTCCCTTCATGGACTGGCACTTGGTCCTTTCACACAGGGTCCTATGCCCAACCTTGTTGCTGGGTACCGTTGAGTTGGTTCCAACTCATAGGGCCCCGACATGTGACAGAGCAGAACTGCCCCATAGTGTTTTCGTGGCTGTGATCTTTATGGAAGCAGACTGCCCGGTCTTTTCTCCCACAGAGCTGCTGGGTGGGTTTGAACTGTCAACCTTTTGGTTAGCAGCTGAGTGCTTAACGGTTGTGTCACCAGGCCTCCTTTTGCCCGCCGTATCCCACTGTAATAAGGAATCCCAGTCCAACTGTATCCTTTGTCTTCACCTTAGCTGCACCCTGAGGGCTAGCCCATTGCTGGTTACGTCTCCCTGGGGGAAGCCAAGGCACAATGCAAACTGTTTCTTACACATCGACATGTGTTCCACACGTGTCCAGGACTTCCTAGGAAGTAACACAGATTTTTATAAGACTGTCCATAAAAATTAGAAACAAAAGAATGGATTAAAAAAATACAATTAAAAAGAAAGATTTGGGTGCTGTCATGGATTGAATTGTGTCCCCCAAAACATCTGTTAACTTGTCTATGCCATGATTCCCAGTAATGCGTGATTATCCACCATTTTGTCATCAGATGTGATTTTCCTATGTAAATCCTGCCTCTATGAGGCTAATGAGGTAGGATTAGCGGCAGTCATGTTAACGAGGCAGGACTCAATCTACAAGATTGGATTCTGTCTAAAGCCAATCCCTGTTGAGATATAAAAGAGAGAAGCAAGCAGAGAGACAGGGGGACCTCGTACCACCAAGAAAGCGGCACCAGGAGCACAGCGTGTCCTTTGGACCCAGGGTTCCTGCGCTGAGATGCTCCTAATCCTGGGGAAGATTGATGACGAGGACCTTCCCCAAGAGCTAACAGAGAGAGAAAACCCTCCCCGGAGCTGGCGCCCTGTTAGCCTCCTAGACTGTGAGAGAATAAACTTTTGTTTGTTAAAGCCATCCACTTGTGGTATTTGTGTTATAGCAGCACTAGATGACTAAGACAGGTGCTATCTTCCCTGGACACTCGACAAGGAATTCTGGAGACGCGAACACTCCCCTGTAAAATTACTTGAAACAGGGAAACAAGAAGCTACAACATACACAGTAGGATAAGCTTCTTAAACAATAAATAAGTGGAACAAATACAATTCCACCCGCTGACAGCCTGAGTCCTATGACAAAGTTTTGCAACATGAAAGGGAATGAGTGAAGCCCCATGGACCTGGGACTACCCACCTGAACAGGTAGGAAGGAGCAGCCCCCAAAGAGGGCGAAGAAATAACCATTGCTACAGGGACCTGCAGTGGTATGAAGGGCTGTGAAACTTGCAAATATTATGAAGGAATAAAAATCCAAAGAGGAAAATTGGCGCAGCAGAGATGGACTCAGCCCCGTCATGACATTCTGGAACTGGCCCAAACCATGGCTGTGTCACACAGATCCCAGCACTGGAACAACACCAGGGAAACCTAACAAGCAGAAGAAGGAGCCTCAAGCTTTGAAGACCGGGAGTAGCAATGTGTTGTTTTAGGTGCCGTCTGTACAACAGAACGAAACGTTGCCTGGTCCTGTGCCACCCTCAACAATCATTGCTACAGCCAGAGTGCTCCTTGGAATGCAAGGATGGCAAGACTTTGTCTCACGTACTTCGGACATGTTGTCAGGAGGGAGCAGACCATGCAGAAGGACATCATGCTTGGTAAAGCAGAGGGTCAGCGAGAAAGAGGAAGACCCTCAATGAGAGAGACTGACACAGTGGCTGCAACAATGGGCTCAAGCGTAACAACGATTGTGGGGAGCACCATTAGCCTCAGGAAAAGATTGTGATGCTGAGCACAAAATTAGGAATGGAAGTAACGGAAAATTCACTCAACTGAAAGAGGATTTTGGGTTGGATACCAAAGAATCCAGAGAAATCCACTCAGTGGTGGGTGACTTCCCCATGTCCAAACTTCTCTCCATAAGCTTGTCTATCACACTTAAAAAAATATAAAGACAAAGTTTTAACGCTATCACAAATAAGTTAAGTTGGTGTTTAGTGACATGAGGATGATAATTTAATTAGATTTCACTCCTTAGACTTTGGAGGAGAAAATGGCTGGCTGGTGAGGCTATGCCAAAGCCAAAAGAAAATGCTGGACCAGGGTCACTTTGCTCTTTGAAGGCAGAGGAAGATATTTTAAGACTTAGAGGACTTAATACAAAATCAGCCAATTAAAAATACAAACTGTGGGCCACAAAGACTCAGACTTATCCTATCATTGTAGGAGGCACGGCTAGAAAGAGGTTTAAAGACATCTTTGAGAAATAAATGAATTAGAGCAAGAATTAGTTAAGGAATTAGGCAAGCATTAATGAAATATAATGGCAACAACTGGTAAACTGACAAATTCTTGGAACTACCTACACGGTAACAGCAGAATCTCGAAATGATCTCAGCTAATAACTACAAAGGATGAATGGTAGTAGAGGAGTAAAAGACCGCTTTTGTTTCCCAAAAGGGAGTCAGAGTTTATTTAGTTAACGAGAGGTAAATAGAAGCCATTAGAATGTTTCATTCTGAAATGCATTAATGTTAGCCAGTAGACCACTTCGGGTTATCTTTCGGCCTTGCTCAAAATAAATAAAGAGTTTAAAACCTACCACAGAAGCCACAGAAATGAAAAGAGAACTCAAGGCATGACTACAATAAAGATAAATTTACTTGCGCTTCGGGGCAAATGATATAACAAAAAGTAAATGTAAACAGTCAAAACTTGTTCATTAAAAAAAAACGTGCTCATTACTTGACTGGATTAAAACGAAAAATTCAACAACCTGTTGTTTAAAGAGATCTACTTAGCCACCAAGTCATTGGGACAGATTGAGGGGAGGGGTGATACCTGAGGTCTACCACGTGTCTGACTACAAAAGCAGGGATACTCTAAGTTCTTCCATTTGTTACATACAATTTCACATGCACGAATCCTGCTTATCTTACAAGACCTGTTTCCAGGGTCTCCTGCTCTGTGACACCTTCTCCAACTCCTCCAAGCCCCTGGCAGCGTTCGGGATTGTTTGGGAGGGAGGGCAAGGAGGGTGACCAGCTTAGCGTTTATTTATTGCAATGAACCACCAAAGTATTTATTACAGTGTACTGCATTTTAATTTATCTTTCTACCTCATTAAACTGTGAGCTCCTAGAGAAAGCAGCTCTTGCTGTCTCCAAGCATAGCTTGAAATATGGCATTTCTATTAAAATGAAAAATATATAGATTAGGAAGAGAAGGATAGACATTTCAGACCTATTGTTCCTTTGCACAGGCATGAAAGCATATGACATGCTCAGAGAATCTGGGTTGTCCAGTTCGGGATACTGGATTTGCTGCAGGAGACAGATTTCAGGATGCAGAAACAATAGGTTGCAAAGGGCCTTGAATGGCATCCTACGGAATCTGGAATTTGTAGTTCAAGTGCATAGGCCATGGGAGACAAAGGCAGGACTGAGTGCAGGTGTGAGATCATCAGATGAGTTTTATTTTCTGTTTGTTCACTTAGTTTTGTAATAGAACCTATGATGAGAGAATGGGGCACCGACTGGAGAAGAGGGTTTGAGGCAGAAGGACTAGTGAAAAGGTCACACTCAGTGTCTGTCAGGGTGTTGTTAGGTGCTGCCCAGTCGGCTCCAACTCACAGGGACCTTGGGTATTAACGGAGTGAAACCAAACCTTTGCCCGGTCCTGCGCCATCCTCACAGTCATTGCTGTGCTTAAGCCCATTGTTGCAGCCACTGTGTCAATCCATCTCATTGAGGGTCTCTCTCTTTTTCGCTGACCCTCTACTTTACCAAGCATGATGCCTTTCTCAAGTCATTGGTCCCTCCTGATAACATGTCCAAAGTACGTGAGACGAAGTCTCACCATCCTCGCTTCTAAGGAGCGTTCTGGCTGTACTTCCTCTGAGACAGATTTGTTTGTTCTTCTGGCAGTCCATGGTATAGTCAATATTTTTCACCAACACCACAATTCAAAGGCATCAATTCTTCTTTGTTCTTCCTTATTCATTGTCCAGATTTTATATGCATATGAGGTGACTGAAAATGCCATGGCTTAGATCAGGCACACTTTCGTCATCAAAGTGACATCGTTACTTTTGAACCCTTTAAAGAGATCTTTTGCAGCAGATTTGCCCAATGCAATAGGTCATTTGATTTCTTGACTCCTGCATCCATGGGTTTTGATCGTGGATCTCAGTAAATACAAAATCCTTGACAACTTCCATTTCTTCACCATTTATCAAGATGTTGTTTATTGGTCCAGTTGTAAGGATTTTTGTTTTATGTTCAGGTGTAAGTCTTTGTCATAAGTGATAGGTTTTTTTTCCTTCTCCTTATTTCCTTTCTGTATTTCCCTCTTTGATTATTTGTTTAAGCAAAGCTTATAGCATCTTTATATTAAAACAAAGAAGCACCTCTCTTTATTTCCCTCTCTTCCTATTCTCTTCTTCCTTCCTGCCTTCTACTTATTTCCTCCCCCTCCTTCTGTCCCTCCCTCTCATGTCGCTTTCCTTGGAGAGTTAGCCCAATGGTGATGGAGGAAATACTTCAGATCCCATAGGTTCCTGTGATCAGGGCACTGTCAGAAGCTGGAGATTGGCTGGATATGAGTAGTGAGGAAAAAGAGGAGTAATGAAGGAATTCCTAGCTCAAGTGGCTGGGTGGTTTGGATTTCCATCAACTGAGAGAAAGAACCAAGTGGGAAAACAGCATTTGACTGAGATGTGTGTGTGTCTACTGTGGCTGTAGACACACTGCATTTGAGGTTCATGTGGCCATCCTCCCGAGTTAAGCAGGGAGAGCCTGGAATCAGCAGATGTTATATTGGCACCATCAGCACATGGGAGGTTGTTACCACCATGGCAATGGATGAAATCCACCAGGGAGAGACTGGGTTTGAGAAAGTCCTCCTCTGATGATGAAGGATGAGATCCTGGGGGAATATGTACATTGAAGAGGAAGAAGAAGGAACAACTTAGAAGGAAGAGAGTTTCAGTCTGAAGAAAAGGCAAACTTTGAGGTGGCTAATGATTGGTGACAATTCTTCAAGGAGGCTGAAAGAATGAGGACAATTCGGAAGAGACGAGGGCACTGGGAGAGTCTTTTTTGGGAAAATGATAAGGAGGGAAGACAGATGGCAGGAGATGGAAAAGTGACAGGGAAGGGAGGATGTGAAGTCAGGAAGGACAGAAGGTCAGCAGTGAAGGGGAGGGACAGGTGGGAAGGAAGTCAGAGAAGTTTTTTTTTAAGGCTAGAGAAGCCTGATTTGGTTTGTAGACTACACAAGAAGGAGCCGGCAGGGAGATAGAAACCGAAAACAGAAGAGAAAGAAGGGAACGATGATTAGATACGCTCTGGAGAATGTTGAAGAAGGCCACATCAACAACACAAATAGGGATTCTTACGGTTATCGGAGTCCCTGGAGGCGCAAACAGTTAAGCACTCTACTACCCGAAAGGTTGGCAGTTCAAATCCACCCAGAAGCACCTTGGAAAAAAGGCCTGGTGATTTGCTTCCAAAAGGTCACAGCCCTGAAAACCCTATAAAGTACAGTTGTACTCTGTACACATGGGGTCACCGTGAGTTGGCATTAACTTGACAGCAATTGGTTCGGTGGGTTTTTTTTCTTTTCCTTAGTTTTTATTATGTTATCAGATTACAAACAGAACTCTGAATAAAAAGGGGCCACTAAAGGATTGCAATGGACACCACCTACCTAAAATATTAATGTGTATGTGTCCCAAGCAACAAAAACAATGCGCAGGTGAAATCTAACAAAGAAGAAATAAAATTTGTCACGATATAACTTAGAACTCTGTTCAGGACATGCCTTACTAACACACAAAGAATAGAGGCCAAGAGTGAAAACTGTCATTAAGGAAAAACTAACAGGTATACGAAACACCCTAAATGACAGGATCAAAAATATTTTCTTTTCAAGAAAGAGAGCTCTCTTCCTCCAAAATTTATCAAGTAAGAGACACAAAATCTCATTTAATAAAGACAAGTGTTTAAACTTATAGTTTAACAACGATTTTAGAAAAGATATATCAATTGAATTCTATGTAGGCAATATCATATACAATTAAATATTTTTTTCTTATAAATAATATGAAGAAAAGAGGCAAATCATGGCCCAGCCCCTGTACCCTTAAATTTCTCTTAGGACGTCAGTCTTCGAAGCTGTTATTTCACGTCAACTCCCTAGTTTTCTCCCCAAGTTCTGCTGAGGATGCTGGGTAGTGTTTGCTCTTTATAAAGGCTTATTTGTTTGATGGTCTTCTCTACTCATTCCTACATATAAATACAAACTACGTATTATATGTGTGGGCTAAAATTTATTAGTGGAATAGAATAAGAAATTCAGATACAGTTGATAAAAATGTATTTTATTATTCAAAAGTAAAAAAATAAGGGAATAGCTAATCAAATTATACTGTATATACATTAGGAATATAATGTCTATTTAATAAGTCCCTGGGTGGTGCAAATGGTTAATGCACTGGGCTCCTAACCAAAAGGTTGGAGGTTTGAGCCCACCCAAAGTCACCTCGGAGGAAAAAACTGGCAATCTACTTCTGAAAAATCAGCTATTGAAAACCCGATGGGGTGGAGTTCTACTCTTACACACGTGGGGTTGTCATGAGTCAACCGATTTATTTTTTTTAATGTCTATTACAATGACGTTGCTAACCAAAAGGTCGGCAGTTCGAATCCACCAGCCGCTTCTTGGAAACCCTATGGGGCAGTTGTACTCTGTCCTATAGGGTCGCTATGAGCCAGAATCAACTCGATGGCAATGGGTTTGGGTTTTTTCGGTTATTAGAATAACAAACACATAGCCTGTGTTGCTATGAGAAAATGTGCGTATTTAATTGTTACATGCAAAGAGCAGAAAACGTACTTTGACACAGAACTGAAGAGAATGTGAAATGATATAAACCACTACAGCATAATGATCATTACATTATTTCCTAGAATTTCATAGATTCATTTTTTTTAACAACAAGAAAATCAGGGACAAGATGGTAATTGTCTTTGAAGAGTCAAGAAAATGGGCAGGTTGTAGAATATTTCAGCAAATGTACTATTTTTATAAGAAACAAAAATCTATCTCTGAGTTCCATAATAGTACAATAAATGTTCCAGAAAGATAAATCAAACAAGAATAAAACTTCCTGAAGCATTTGAGACCCATGAATAATTCACTGATGAAATCTATAGTGATGTTACCTGGGAGGTCTGAGAAGCCAGTTATCATGATGTTCGGGTAGGAAGAACAAAAGTTAATTAGCATTTTTTAAGATACAAAATTAATTTTATTGGAATTAATTAGTTACTGCTTAATTAGCATTTAAGGAAAAAAAAGGAACAAAAAAGCCAAAGCAAAGAGAGATTTAGTGATAGATTCATGCTCAGTAGTTTTGGATCTTCAATTTTTGACTCTTACTGAGTGATACCAGACAAGTAATCTGTCTGTGCTTTATTCCTTATCTGTATGGAAATAATAATATTTTCTCATAACCAATCCATAAGCTAGATGATAATTATGCTAAGGTTTTTTTTAAACTCTTTTTCTTTAAATTATACTTTAGATGAAGGATTACAGAGCAAACAGTTTCTTACTAAATAATTCATACACAGATTGTTTTGTAATATCTGCTGTCAACCCCACAACATGTCAACACCCTCCCCTTCTCGATCTTGGGTTCCCCATCACCAGCTTTCCTGTCCCCTCCTGCCCTTTCATCCTTGCCCCTGGGCTGCTGTGCCCATTTAGTCTTGTTTTGTTTTACGGGCCTGTCTAATCTTTGGCTGAAGGGTGAACCTCAGGAATGGCTTCAGTACAGAGCTATAAGGGTGTCTGGGGGTCATGCTCACAGGGTTTCTCCAGCCTCTGTCAGACCAGTAACTCTCGGTTTTTTTTTTGGGAGTTAGAATTTCGTTCTACATTTTTCTCCAGCTCTGTCCAGGATCCTCTATTGTGATCCCTGTCAGAGCAGTTGGTGTTGCTACCTGGGCACCATCTAGTTGTGCTGGACTCAGTCTGGTGGAGGCTGTGGTAGTTGTGGTCCATTAGTCCTTTGGACTAATCTTTCCCTTGTGTCTTTGGTTTTCTTCTTTCTCCCTTGCTCCCGAAGGGGTGAGACCAGTGGAGAATCTTCAATGGCCGCTCACAAGCTTTTACGACCCCAGACGCTACTCACCAAAGTAGGATGTAGAACATTGTCTTTATAAACTATGTTATGCCAATTGATGTAGGTGTCCCCTGAGACCATGTTCCCCACATGCTAAGGCCTTTTCTGGTGGTCTTGTTGAGTGTGAATCTCCTTTTTTACTAGGGAAGGTACACACCAGAAGTATGGAGTGAAGATCCTCTTTCAGACTCCCTGAGATTATCAACCTTTACTTTAAAAAAAAAAAAGATTGGTATTAACTTTCCATGTACTATTAGTTTCCACAAACACAGACAAAAGGAGGTTCCCAGAGACTCATTTAATGAATGATCTTCGGAGAAGGTCTTAACCATCCTGAATATCTGGGGTTCCATTGGCTCTGCATGGTTTCCTCATTCTATCACTTGTTGAGCTCCTACTATGAGCCCTGGGCAAAAGGCTAGGCATTCACTGCTCAGAAGCACTGAATAATCACATCCTATTATACTAGTTCCTCCCTGGTAGTTACTGCTAGTAATTTCAGTGATGGCTCATTACCTAAGTCAGCAGTCAAACTGAGTCGGTGCCAGAGATAACATAAGAGCATAAGAGTCAATCCGAGGAAAGCCAACTAAGTTTAGGGTAACCTGACTCAAAAGAAAGGTACAAAAACAAGTCAGAGGAAATTGAAGTGGTCTGCTGACACGTTAACAGCACAGGCAGCGCTGTACTTCCCGGCTCTGCTCCTTCAGTGCTGCCTTCTTACTAATTATTGCCTGCACTTTCTCTGCCTTCGAGGCTGCAAACGCTGGACAAAGACTCCGAATAGGAAATCGGGGCCAAGTGGTTCAGAGAAGTCATGTTCTCAAGTGTTCCAAGGTGCCGGGCCCCATCATGAGCTTGTAGAGCCCTCTCTCACTTCTAACTGATAAACCACAGGGATATGATATCCTTCACCTTCTCATCCAGCTTTTCCTATGTTCTTCTCCTGCTCGCTTTCCCCTTCGAGCATTAGGAGACGGAGCAACAAAGAAAAGTTGAGTGAGAAGACCAGTCCCAAGAGAACCTCCCCAACCGCACTCCTTAGTAACCAGTTACCATCAAGTCAACCCCGACTCATGCCGACCTCGTGTGTGTCAGAGTAAAGCTGTGCTCCAATGGCTGAGCTTTCAGAGGTAGATTGCCAGGCCTTTCTTCCGAGGCGCCTCTGGGTGAACGGGAACCTCCAATGTTTCGGTTAAGAGCCACGTGCATTAACTTTCTGCACCAGTCAAGGGCTCATCCTTGAATGTCATGATTCTTTTGTTGCTGTTTTTGAAAAGGATAATTCAACCTCAAGTTAAAAAAAAAAAAGCAAAAAAACGAAACCTCTTGCTGTCAAGTTGGTTCTGACTCATAGTGACCCTATAGGACAGAGTAGAACTGCCCCATAGGGTTTCCAAGGAGCAGCTGGTGGATTCAAACTGCCGACCTTTTGGTTAGCAGTCGAGCTCTTAACCACTGCGCCACCAGGGCTCCGCCTCAAGTATAGTACTACAGACTTGCAGAATGATTTTCAATGTCTCTGTCCATACCAGAGTAAACGCTATGATGGAAGGAAAAGCAATGGCAAGAATTCTTACTTTCCTACCAGTTGTATTTTAAAGATACGGGTGATCCAGTACATCTCTGCAAAAAGACGGTTCAGATCTAAAAAGTCAGGTTACAGCATTACGTATGAGTATTTACGATAGCCACCGTCAGCTGCAGACAGGTAAGTTATGATAGAGACTTCTTATGAGCTGTACATGCAGTTAGAGTTCACTGGGGACTCTGATAATCAACACGAACATGCCTTTATAACAAATTTACAGAACTTGGAGCCACATTTCCTCACTTTAAATAATTATAGAGTTTATAGCTGTATCTGAGCTTTTATGGGGTGTACTTTGTCTTCTTTATTTGCTGTCAAGTTAGTGAAATATGATGTTCCAAATTATAATACTGTTCCTATGGGAAAATATAATCTGATTTACGACTTTCCAAGATGAATCCCTATGGATGTCCAAGTGCAGGATATTCAGCCCAAGAAAATGATGGGAGTCCTGTTGTTGGAATCATTTAAACCAGCCTGTGCGACGTGCTGGCCCTGATTGTGTAGACAGAATCCATCTGCCCCAAGCTGAGATAAAGCCAGAAGGTTTGGGGGCTTCAGTGGCTGTAGTTCTAACTGTATAAAAAGCAGCTTCAGAGGACTCACGTTGGACACTCACAATTCCACAGCCTCAAGAAAGTACCATTTTTCACAATTTACATGAAAACCCTGCACAGGGAAGGAGGCAGCTACTGAGAACACTTTCCGGCAGCATTTAAATGTCAGGCCAGCTGGATTTCCACAGACCATGCGAATTTAATCAGCACACTTTTCCCAGAGCCTCTATTCTATAATCACAGGAGGCTTGAGCGACATCTGTCACCCGAATCTGGTTGCGATCACTTCTTGTCATCACTTCCACACATCCAGAAATGCGCCCTTCTGTGTCAAAGGGTGCATAAGAGAAACAACATCTTTGAAACGAAATGCTTTACTGACACCTTATCCCTTGTTCTTCGACTAATCTTCCCTTTTCCAAATTCCTATAAGGAATGTTTTTTAAAAGTGTGGCTGATCCTATGACTTACATTTTACCAGTTATAGTCTTCATTGATATCTAAGTCAGTACCAAATACACTCTCAATCATCAGGTTCTTCTTTGGTAAAAGATACAACAACAACTCCTGGTGACTCCATGTGTGTCAGAGTAGAACTGTGCTCCATAGGGTTCTCAATGGCTGATTTTTCGGAAGTAGACTGCCAGGCCTTTCTTCCAAGGCACCTCTGAGTGAATTTGAACCTCTGACCTTTTGGTTAGCAGCAGAGCACGTTAACCATTTAATGTCACTTTGCTCTGTTCCCTTTCTTGTGCTACTGTAATCCATTAACCCAGCTTTTATTCCCCCAAACAAACCAAAAGCAATCAGAGCCTGAGCCTTGCTCTTCTTATCAAACCTGGCATCAAATAAAATAGTTAAGACCACCATATGTCATAAAAGCAAAGACACGTCAGCTATAAAGATCCTTGAAGCTCTTAGAATCTTGGTGAAGGGATGGAAAATCCATACAAAACATAGCCACGGAATGTCATGAAAATAACACAGGAGCAAATAACTTGTGGTTTGGGGGAGATTGCCACATGGGTGCTGAGGACGGTCAAAGGCATAGCTTCTCCTTGACAGAGGCGAGTGGGTAGGAGATTTCCAATGGTGTCTGTGGTGGCTGGGGTGGTGCTGGGAGTCGGTAAAACTGAAGGCACAGAGGTGGTCACACGTAAGGTACGTAAGGTAAGAGCAAAGCGCGGGAGCACGTCAGTCATGACAAACCTCACCCAGACCCTACTCTTCCCGCCTGTTCTCATACAAATGACATAATGATACAGGGAGAAGCACTGGATACTCTGGCGGCTACATGACAGGCATCTAATAAATGTTAAGTTACAAAAAGGAAGAAGAGAAAGCCCTGAGAAATCAGTTCCTGCAGTGGAGGAAGTTAAAGACGACTGGAGTATGTAAGGTGAACGGGACCTAACAGAGATCTGAAGCCACGTTACAGGCAAATTCATCAAATAAGCGATTCCAGAAATGGAAAGCCTGGTTCTCACCGGAGCTAATCCACCAAAACCTGACAAGAACATTTTAGTTTATGTTTAGTTTATGAAAAGAAATAATCATCAAAGAAGCAGCACATTCCATATGGGTTTGCCACTAAAAACCTAAATGCTGAACTGCACTGGGGGAAGGATTGTGGAAAACAGAAGGGAGAAAAAAAAGGTGTGTGGGTTTTCTTTCCTCTCTCGATGACTTTGGGAGAGAATGTATCTCCATTAAAATAAACGGCTGCCTAGTAAGCCCCTCTTATTCAAGTTGGGAGAGGGGCTAGAAAATGTAAACTGGTGCATTTTGGTCTTTACTATTCTGGCAATGTTGACTTGTTCGTCCTCAAAAACGTATGTTTTAAAATCTCTGAAAAGCGTGCAAGTAGTTAGGATATGCAGCAGCGTGTCTCCTCCTAGAGACAATTATATACAATTTATTTTAGATCATCTGTAATTTTAGTACTTAGGGAAGTGCTTGCTTTTTCAATTACGAGCTAAATATACCAACGAAAAGTACTGCACAGTGAAGCTCAGATCCAGCCATCACTACTTGGGACACAGAAGCACCAATATCGAATGATGGTTGTGTCATGTGATCCATCCCCCAGCACATACAAATATAGAACATGACCGTAAAAGGAACAGCCCCTGGGCTCTCCTAAGTCGTTTATTACAGCGGATCTGGGCTGGAATGCCAGCTGGAATTACCTTCTCCCGCCTGCTGTTTTCACACAGGCAGCTTTTACAGATGATAGAAGCTCTGTACTGCAGGGAGGACCGAAGTTAAGGCGGCCGAAGCGATTACCAAGTAGGAAATCCGAATCAAAGGCCAAAATATGTTTGGCTTTCGAAAAGATTTGTGCTAACAACTTGACCTCTTGTTTTAAATTAATTTTTGATGCAGGCCGTAAAAGACAAACTTGCAACGCCTCCAACTTTTAATGTCAGATTTAAGGTGGCTAACAAGCAAATATCTAGCTTCACAGTGGAGAAGGGTAAATAGTGGATAATTACTTTATTCAAGATACGAAGCGATCCCAACACTTGACTCAACAGAGAGTGAAGAATTCCCTGGTCAGGTACACTGCTCCGTCCTTTCTGGAGCACTTGCTGTCAAGGTAGCCCTGGTGTTTTATAAAACTTAGTATGACGTAGGTCCCTGGTGTGCCCTCAGTTACTAACCAAAAGATGGGCAGTCTGAACCCACCCAGGACTCCACGGGAGAAAGACCTGCCCATCTGCTCCCGTAAACATTAAACCAAAAAAGAAAAAAACAAAACAAAACCCACTGCCGTGGAGTTGATTCCAACTCATAACGACCCTGTAGGACAGAGGAGAACTGCCCCATAGGGCTTCCGAGGCTGTCATCTTTCCGGAAGCAGACTGCCACCTCCTTCTCCTGCAGAACGGCTGGTGGATTCGAACCGCCGATCTTTTGGTTGGCAGCGGAGCGCTTTAACCACTGAGCCACCAGGGCTCCTTCCTGTAAAGATTACAGCCTAGAAATCCCTATGGGGCAGTTCTACTCTGTCACGTGGGGCCACTATAAGTTGAAATGGACTTGAGGGCGCCTAACGACAACAGTCTTATGGGAGCAGACCATCAGATCTTTCTTCTGTGGCACCACTGGGTAGATGGGAAGTCCCACCTGTCAGTAGCCAAGGGCAAACTTACCCCATGTGCCACCAGGGCTCCTTTCTGTAAGGTTACAGCCAGAAGACCCTGAGGAACGGAGTTCTACTCGGAAGCACACGGGGTCGCCATGAGTCACAACTGACTTGCCAGCAAGGGGTTTTTGTTGTTATGGGTTGTTTAGTATGACACAGCAGACAAAACACAGGATAGATAGAGGACATTACTCTTCTTTATTAACCTTTTACCCCTCAGATAATCCCCTGTGTGTGATAACCCCCTCACTTCCTTTGGGCAGCCATTCATTATCTAATTCACGTCCTCCACAGACAGAGATGACCTAATGTGCCTTATCAGATTAGGCCAAAAAAAAAGTCACTAGGAGTGATAGCCCCACAGGACAGGATCTTAGCAAATCCTTTCTGCCTCCACAGCCGTTGGGTTTCTAAATACCTACAAAGCTACTAACCCACAGTCACAGCTCACAAGCTCATCCGTGGCTTTATGTCACGAAAGCCAACAGTCTGGGCAGAAGGATGACAGAATGATGCTGTTTTGTGATGGTTCTGCTCTCGGCATCCTGATAACCGAGTGACGAGCTTTCCTGTTGGGATTGGGCATGGCAGACCCTAATGATATCACACAAGCCCCTGCCTCTTCCTCCCTGCTGCCTTTTCTGCCTTGACCAGCATCTAGGAGCAGCCCGGAGAACAGCCTTCACACGCTAGCCAGGGTGTAATTACCACGGTAATTTTCCTGCCACGGAAAGGCTCGTATGAAGAAAACGGCATCTCTGAGCCTCGTGTCTCCACCTACAGCACGAAACGCGGCTCAGAAAGCTGCTGGGTGGAAAAAACAGAAACAAAAAACCCCAAAACCTGCAGTTATCAGCAAGCAAGCTTTTACCTGCTCTACATAGCCTGTCTCTGAGCAGCTATTTTAATTGAGCTTCTTCCGTAGAAATGAAAAGCATCTACTGCCTTTGGGTGCTTTTGAGCGAACAGTAAAGAAGATCAACTCATTTAGCAATAAGAGCAGAAACGAGTGCGTGTTTATGAAATGAGAACGTAGAGTTAATTTGGAAAAGGCCATAAAGTGGGCTACTGGTTGGATCCTGAAGTGCTTCTCTGGGGACTCTGTCAACCCAGACGGCGGGGAAATCACCAGTCCTGCTGTACACTACAAAAGATAGAAACCTTTTACTTTTGATTTCTCTTGTGATTTCAAGACAAATTTAGAAATTATATATTTAAAACTTCATTAAAAATACTTGTTTGGCATATATAATTAACAGCAGTTACTCAACAGAATATTTTCCTTGGTCTTAAGAAAAAAGCAAAACAAAACCACAACTTCATAGCAACATTTTAAAGCAGGCATTTCATTTTACATTAAGGCCAGAATGACTTTATTGCATTGTGTTATCTCACATATGGCCTCTGACAACAGAGATTTTAGCAGTGCTGATCATGGCCAAATCTTGCAGGAAGAGTCAGCAATCCTGATTGAGCAATGCTGTGACATTTTCTGGGCGTGGATTTAGAAACGCTTTGGAGTTTGGCTTCGCTCATCCGCTTGCTTTTCCTTAAAATTTCCAGACCTACCACTAGACCAGCTGATTTACCCAAGACGTGCTCTGAAATCAAAGTCACTGGACTATTTTGTTGGGCATTTTAAAATACTGGCCAATAACTCGATGCCTTACAGTTATGGCAAAACTTTACACAGGCAAAAAGGGTGAACTTCCTTTAATTAAAAGAAACTTTGAGATATCTGTCTGTCTATCTGTCTGTCTGTCTGTCTACCTGTCTACCTGTCTGTCTCTGTCCATCCATCCAACTGCAGTAAAAACAAATTCAGCTGTTAGATCATAAAGTCTTTCTTGTCTTTCTCTGGACAGATACTGGGGGATTCATCTGGAAAAATCCACAAGAGTTTTTGGAAAGGCAATATAGTTCCACTAAGATAGATCTCATTTTAGCCAAACTAAGTTATCCATACTGGCAGGTTGTCTACATGCTCACCAAATGTTTGAATTCATTCTCCCAGGCATACAGGTTGACTAAATTTCCCAGCCTCTCTTGCAGCTAGAAATGGCTACAAGACTGAGTGGAGGTGGAGGTGACATAGGCCACTTCCAGGCCTGGCCCCTAAAACCTTCCCAGGAGTGATCCTGCATTCTGTTTCTCAATTCAATGGCCGAGGACCTACAGGAAGTGGCGGCCACAAGACAGAAGAAGCTGGGGTCCCACGCAGAAGGCTGTTGACCAAAAACCCCAAAGTGGACCTTATGTGAGCAAGAAAGCCTTGGAGATTTGGGGACTGTTTGCTAAAGCAGGTGGACTACCCTGACTAACATACAGACTTTTCTCATTTAATCCTTATAATAACTCTGTGAGGTAGGGTCTATTATCCCCACTTTAAAGACAACTGTCTTCCCGCAAGTGGGTAACTGGACAAGTCGGTTTGGTGACAGGCTCAGTGGAAATGTATTGTGGACTTTACCAACTGAATTATCCAGTAAACCAAACTGTCACCATTGGGTTAATTCCAATTCACGGTGACCCCATGTACTGCAGAGTAGAACTGCACTCCACAGGGTTTTCAAGGCTGTGACCTTTGAGAAGCAGATCACCAGGCCTTTCTTCTGAGGCACCTCTGGGTGGAATCAAACCACTGACCTTTCAGTTACTAGCCCAGCTCTTAACCATTTGTGCCACCCAGGGATGCCACAGCTTTCCAATAGCCACCCAGCAAAAGACCTTTGATTTTCAAATTTAGGAGATGAATTTATTTTTCCTACATTTGGATTAGCAGAGTTAATAAGCAGAAGATCTGGGATTCAAATCCAGGTCTGCCCACATCCAAGGTTTCTTCTATTGACTACCCTCATAAATTAATATGTTTGATAAAAATCTCAAACCTATTTATGCCCACTAGTAATTTGGATCCATCAGTGGACCTAAATAATCAGCAGGAGTCCCAAGGTTTCTGCCTCTCGGCTTTCTTGCTTCGTTTAAGATCCACTGTTAAGAAACTGGATTACTGGTTCTACGCATTCAAAAGCACTATGCTAGGGAGTCCATATTCATTCTGACCTGGAGAAATGGCCAGGAGTCTCTAACCCTCCACCTCCCTCGAAATATTCAGACTGCGTAAACAATGAAAGGAAAGAGATCAGTTTCAGACTCTTGCTCCACACACAGGAAGGCACTATTTCCTTTTCAAGCGCAAGGTCCACATCAAGACAGAAAAGGAGAGGGAGGTTAGAAGGAACTCTGTCTCTCTCACTTCCGGCAGAACACAAAACGCAGACTTTCTAGTCTTTTCCGCAGAATCAAATCCAGGGAGCAGTCAATGACCATAAAACATCTCCCCTGGAGTTGGGAAATTTAGAGTTAATTTTTTTCTCTGTGTATCGGGGAATGTACGTTAATTCCATGCAAATCTACATGCACACATATAGATCATTTCGTTGTCAGGTCTGAGCCGCACAAGAAATGCTGGAGAAAATATGGAACGAGTGCGTGGGAGGGAAGAAGCGGCCGGCTGTTCCGACGGCGCAGCAGATGCGGCTCTTCATTCTCCAGGTGCTGCCCATCTGCTCCTGCAGATTAACCAGGCCAGGCGAGGTGGGCCAGGTGGGGGACTCCTGGGAACTCCCCGGGTGATGGCCTCCCTTGGGGCTGGGGCCAATGCAGGGCCTCAGAGGCACTGGCCCACTGGAGGCCACATTCTCAGCTCAGACCTGAGTTTTGGGGTCATGCAGGGTTGTGATCACTAAACATCATGTCTCACATCTCTCCCAGGTGATGGGAAACGTCTCCATGGCCAACATGGGTGGGATTTTTTCACCTCTCCTTGTTCAACCAAAAACTTCCTACAGTTTTATTTTATTTTATTCATGTTTTTATTTATTTTTAATTGTACTTTCGATGAAGGTTTACAGAACAAATGGTTTCTCATTAAACAGTCAGTACGCATATTGTTTTGTGACATTGGTTAACAACGCCACGAGATGTCAACACTCTCCCTTCTTGACCCTGAAGGATCTTTTTTTTTTTTTTTTGGTGAAAATATACATAACCAAAGCTACACCGTTTCAAAAGTTTCTACATGTACAATTCAGTGACATCGATTACATTCTTCCAGTTGTGCTGCTATTCTCACTATCCTTTTCCAAATTATTCCATCACCATTACCTTCAACTCACTGCACCCTAGGCTTCCCATCAAACCTCTTGAGCTGCTGTTGTCAATTTGATTTCACATAGATAATTGTTTTGTTTTTGTACTTTAGATGAACCTACAGTTTTATTTTGACTGTGCAGTATGGCTTTGGTGATATGTGTTGTTGGGGGGTGCTGTCGAGCTGATTCTGACTCATAGCGACCCCATGTGTGACAGAGCAGAACTGCCCCAAACTGGGGTTTTCTTGGCTGTAATGTTTATGGGAGCAGATCACCAGGTCTTACTCCTGTGGAGCCGCTGGTGGGTATGAACCACCGATGTTTCACTTAGCAGCCGAGCACTTAACCGTTGTGCCACCAGGGCTCCTTTTGTGACGTATAGTGTCCGAGAAAAGGACTTTGGATGGTGCGTAAAGGGCCAGGTCTAGATTCCCTGGCCAGGTCAGTAACATGTCAGCGCATTTCATTCTTCATGTTTGTAAATTCGAAATAACATTTTCCCTATACCCACCTGTTGTGAATATAAATGAATGGTTGAATGGGCCAGGGTCCCTTGAAAAATTCTGTACTTATAGCTGAGGGCTTCCTGGTCATTTTCCATGAGGAAATTCCTCCATCAACTGGAAGAAAGTTGGGCTTGATGAACCGTCCCTAAACATCCGAGAGGATCTTACTGTAAGCACTGGACTCCTCCTTCGTCCAAAGACCACTGATAAATTACAAGAGGGGAGAGAAGAAAAGCCTGATGTTCCGAAAATGCTTTGCATCGTGTTCTGTGTCCTCAGCGCTGCAACATATCAGTGAGGTCTGTTGAGCTGGAAGGTGTCACCCATTAGTATCTCATGAAATCGCTTCAGTGGGTCACAACCAGCGTCAGAAAGAGAAAAAGAGAACAAAGCGATAGAATGGAGCAGAAGAAAAATATCAGAGTGCCCTGCACACGGCGAGGATAACTGTTGTTTTGTGAAACTAGGTTGTGATGTAAAACGTATTTTTCTCTGTGGGTCATGAATGAAAAACGTGAAAGCCTACATATTAGAGTCTGTAAGGGCAGTGGCGGGTCAGTGGTAGAATTCTTGCCTTCAGTGCAGGAGGACCAGGTTCGGTTTCCGGCCAACACACCTCGTGCAGAGCCACCACCTGTCTGTCAGTGGAATCTTGCACGTGGCTGTGATGCTGAACAGATTTCAGCAGAGCTTCCAGATTAAGACAGACTAGGAAGAAAGGCCTGGCAATCTACTTCTGAAAATCAGCCAGTGAAAAAACCCTATGGACCACAATGGTCCAATCTGCAACCAATCATGGGGACTGTGATGGTTAAGATTGTGTGTCACCTTGGCTGGGCCATGATTCTCAGTGGTTATATGTGATACCCCCATGACAGGATCTTCTGGGAGTGGCCAATCAGCTAAAAGGGAGTTCCCTCGGGTGTGTGGCCTACATCTGAATATAAGTGGACGTTCTGGCTTTTGCCTGCTCTGGATCCTGCAGCTGGCTCCTGTTTCTCTGACCTCTGGTTCTTGGGACTTGAGCTAGTAGCTTACGTGCGGTCTTGCCTGCCGATCTTGGGATTTGCCGATCTTCACAGCCTGTGAACAAGAGCCCTGCTCTCCAACCTGCCGATCTTGAGTTCACCAGCCCTGCAGCTACGTGAATCAGGAGAAGCCTTGCTGTCTTGCCTGCTGATCTTGGGATTCATCAATCTTCACAGCCTGTGAGCAGGAGCCCTGCTCTCTGACCTGCCGATCTTGGGTTTGCCAGCCCCTGCGGCTATGTGAATCAGGAGAGGCCTCTATCCTGACCCACAGACTTGGGACGTTCCAGCCTCTGTAACCACGTGAGCCATTCCCTTGATACAAATCTCTCTCTATATATATATTTATACGCTTTACTGATTTTGCTTCTGTAGAGAGCCCAGCCTAAGACAGGGACGGTGCAGGACTGGGCAGTGTTTTGTTCTGATGTGCATGGGGTTGCCGTGAGTTGGGGCTGACTCAATGGCAGACAGCAACAACATATTAGAGAACAGAGGAGGCCTGCTTCTCAGTGCCAGAACAAGAAAGGAAATTTAAAACTGGATGTCATCATTGTCCGTCAGGGCTGTGGCTGAACCTCTTATCCTGCTCTTCCTCAAATAGATGTGTGGGTGGTTGGAGCGATGTGGCATCAGGGAAGAGAAAGCAAATAGCAAGGGGCTTCACATTTTAGTTTGTGGCCCATGGCCAAAAATACATAAATAAGCCAAGTGATTATTTTAGAGTCTAGCAGGGAGAAAAGAATCAACGTAATCTGTATTAGTTTTCTGTTGCTAGGTAACAAATTACCACTTACTTAGTGGCTTAAAACAACATCCATTTATTATCTCAAAGTTTTGTAAAGTCTGGGCAAGGTGTAGCTAGGTTCTCTGCTCAGGGCCTCACGAAGCTGAAATCAAGGTGTTGGTCCGGCTGTGTTCTCATCTGGAGCTTGGGGTCCTCTTTTAAGCTCATGTAGCTGTTGCAGAATTCAATTCCTTGCAGTTGTAGGACTGAACTACTAACCAAAAGGCTGGAGGTTCAAATCCACCCAGCAGCACTGCAGAAGCAAGGCCTGACAATCTACTTCCAAAATGTTACAGCCACTGACAACCCTACGCACAGTTTTCTACTCTGAAGCATGTTGAGTCACTATGAGTTAGAATTGACTCAACAGCAATGTGTTAAGGGTGAATAAGAAATAAACCTTTGTTGTTATAAGCTATGGAGCCCTCCTGGTGCAGTGGTTAAGAGCTCAGGCTGCTAACCAAAAGGTCAGCAGTTCTAATCCACCAGCTGCTCCTTAGAAACCCTATGGGGACGTTCAACTCTGTTCTATAGGATCCCAGTGAGTCAGAATTGACTCAACAACAATGAGTCTTTTGGTTTGGTTTTTGTTACAAGCTAAGGAGACCTGGTGGTGCAGTGGTTAAGCACTCGGTCAGTGGTTCAAACCCACCAGCTACTTCTGGGGAGAAAGATGTGGCAGTCTGCTTCTGTAAAAATTACAGCCTTGGAAACCCTGTGGGGCAGTTCCACTCTGTCCGATAGGGTAGCTATGAGTCAGAATCAGCCTTGACGGCAACGGGTTTTCTTTTTTTTTTTTTTGGTTTTGTTATAAGCTACTAAGATTTTGGAGATATTTGTCACTGCAGCATAACATAGCTTATACCAACTGATACAGAAATGTTAGGGAAAAGAATATGAATTTGATATTTTACTATGAAGCCTGTTGCGCTTGTGGGTATTGTAGGTGGCAACAACACCTGAAGTTCTGGTGCTTAAACTGTGGTAACAAACCAGCAACGTCAGCACCACCTGGGAGCTTGACAGAAATACAGAATCTCAGGCCCCACCCCAGAACTACTGAGCCAGACTCTGCACTTGAACAAGATCCCCAGTGATTCAAATGCAGATTAAAAGGGGAGAAGCAGTGGTCTAGCCAAAAAGCAAACCCACTGCCATCGCCCTGATTCCAACTCATAGCGACCCTGTAGGACAGAGTAGAACTGCCCTGTAGGGTTTCCACAGCTGTAAATCTTTACAGAAGCAGACCGCTACATCTTTCTCCCATGCAGCAGCTGGTGGGTTCTAACTGCCGACCTTCCGGTTAGCAGCTGAGTGCTTAACCACTGCACCACCAAGGTTCCTAGTAGTCTAGAGGCAGCTGGAAATGAGAGTCAGAAGCACCTGGAGTAAATTGGAGCGAGAAGTGTAACTGTGAGGGCAATCCAGATCTCACGGGTGCTCAGCGTGTTGTTCCCAGACCAGGAGCCTCGGTGTCACTTGGTGTTATGGACTGAATTATGTCCCCCCCAAAATTTAGGAGGATGTCCTAACCCCTGGTACTTATTAATGTGACCTGGCTTGGAAATAGGGTTTCTTTATCTTTAATTGTACTTTAGATGAAGGTTTACAGAGCATATTAGTTTCTCATTAAACAATTAATACACATATTGTTTTGTAACATTGGTTGCTAACCCCACGACATGTCAACACTCTCCCCTTCTCGACCTTGGGGTCCCCATTATCAGCTTTCCTGTCCCCTCCTGCTTTCTCGTCCTTGCCCCTGGACTGGTGAGCCCCCTATGCGCCTCTCTAATCTTTGCCTGAAGGGTGAACCTCAGGCATGACTTCAGTACTGAGTTAAAAGGGTGTCCCGGGGCCATATTCTCGGGGTTTCTGCAGTCTCTGTCAGACCAGTAAGTCTGGTCTTTTTTGGGGAGTTAGAATTTTGTTCTACATTTTTGTCCAGCTCTGTCCAAGACCCTCTATTGTGATCCCTGTCAGAGCAGTCAGTGGTGGTAGCCGGGCACCATCTAGTTGTGCTGAACTCAGTCCAGTGGAGGCTGTGGTAGTGGTGGCCCATTAGTCCTTTGGACTACTCTTTCCCTTGTTTCTTTGGTTTTCTTCATTCTCCCCTGCTCCAGACAGGGTGGGACCAGTGGAGTATATCAGATGGCTGCTCACAAGCTTTTATGACCCCAGATGCTACTCACCAAAGTAGGATGTAGAACATTTTCTTTATAAACTATGTTATGCTGATTGAGCTAGATATCCCCCAAGACCATAGTCCCCAGCCTTCAGCCCAGTAGGAAACAGGGTTTCGAAGTCAAGTGTCAAGTCAACACAAGGTCATACTGGAGCAGGGTGGGTCCTAACTCAATCTGAGCACTGTCCTATAAAAGAGAAGGGACAGACAGAGACTGCAAGTCAAGGAACACCTGGGGCTACCAGAAGCTGAGAGAGACAAGAAAGGATATTTACCTAGATCTTCGGAGAGAACATGATCCTGCTGACACCCTGAATTCAGATTTCTGGCCTCCAGAACCGAAACAATAAATTTCTGTTGTTTAAAGCTACACACTTTGTGGCACTTTGTTATATAGCAGCCCCAGGAAACTAACATCTTTGGGAACTTGTTGTTGGTGTGTTGTTAGGTGCCATTGAGTCAGTTCCGACTCACAGCGACCCCGTGTACCACAGAACGAAACCCTGCCCGCTCCGGCGCCATCCTCACAATCGTTGTTATGCTTCAGCCCATTGTTGCAGCCACTGAGTCAATCCATCTTGTAGAGGGTCTTCGTCTCTTTCACTGACCTTCCACTTTACCAAGCATGATGCTGTTCTCCAGAGACTGACCCTTCCTGACAACATGTCCAAAATATGTGAGATGTTGTCTCACCATCCTTGTCTGTAAGGAGCGTTCTGGTTGTACTTCTTCCAAGACAGATTTGTTCGTTCTTTTGGCAGTCCATGGTATATTCAATATTCTTCGCCAACACCACAATTCAAAGGCGTCAATTCTCCTTTGGTCTTCCTTATTCATTGTCCAGCTTTCGCATGCATATGATGCAATTGAAGATACCATGGCTTGGGTCAAGCGCACCTTAGTCTTCAAGGTGACATCTTTGCTTTTCAACATTTTAAAGAGGTCTTTTGCAGCAGATTTGCCCAATGCGATGCGTCTTTTGATTTCTTGACTGCTTCCATGGGTGTTGATTGTGGATCCAAGTAAAATGAAATCCTTGACAACTTCAATCTTTTCTCTGTTTATCATGATGTTGTTTATTGGTCCAGTTGTGAGGATTTTTATTTTCTTTATGGTGAGGCGTAATTCATACTGAAGGCTGTGGTCTTTGATCTTCATCAGTAAGAGCTTCAAGTCCTCTTCACTTTCAGCAAGCAAGGTTGTGTCATTTGCGTATCACAGGTTGTTAATGAGTCTTCCTCCAATCCTGATGCCCTGTTCTTCTTCATAGAGTCCAGCTTCTCGGGTTATTTGCTCAGCATACAGATCGAATAGGTATGGTGAAAGGATATAACCTGGACACACACCTTTCCTGACTAAACCACACAGTATCCCCTTGTTCTGTCTGAACAACTGCCTCTTGATCTATGTACAGATTGCTCATGAGCACAATTAAGTGTTCTGGAATTCCCATTCTTCACAATGTTATCCATAATTTGTTATGATCCACACTGTTGAATGCCTTTGAATAGTCAATAAAACACAGGTAAACATCTTTTTGGTATTGTCTGCTTTTAGCCAAGATCTATCTGACATCATCTGTGATATCCCTGATTCCACATCCTCTTCTGAATCCAGCTTGAATTTCTGGCAGTTCTCTGTTGATGTATTGCTACAGCTGCTTTTGAATGATCTTCAGCAAAATTTTGCTTGCTTATGATATTAATGATATTGTTCAATAATTTCCACATTGGGATGGATCACCTTTTTCGGGAATAGGCATAAATATGGATCTCTTCAAGTCAATTGGCCAGGTAGCTGTCTTCCAAATTTCTTGGTATAGACGAGTGAGCATTTCCAGCGCTGCATCTGTTTGTTGAAACATCTCAGTTGGTATTCCATCAATTCCTGGAGCTTTGCTTTTCGCCAGTGCCTTCAGTGAAGCTTGGACTTCTTCCTTCAGCACCATCGCTTCCCGATCATATGCTTCCTCTTGAAATGGTTGAATGTCAACCAATTCTTTTTGGTATAGTGACTCTGTGTATTCCTTCCATCTTCTTGTTAGATGGAACTCATTAGAAATGGATATTCTTGGGCCCCAGCCAAGACCTACTGAAGCAGAAACTCTGCAAGTGGGCCCAGCAACCTGTGTTTTAAAAAGCTCTCCAAGTGATTCTCATGTGCACTAACGTCTGAGAACCACTGCCATCTACCCATGAGGATTGGAGTTACAGGAGTTAATATTCTGGAAGAATGAAGAGAGGGAGACGTGGACAGTTAGAACAGTGTTCCGATGAGAAATTACGATCTGCTTTATGACGGTCTCCTAGAGTGCACGAGGAAAATCAAGTCCTGGCCAGGACCATTTTCACCGTTGTGTTGGTGCCTCTCGACTGTGCTCCTCTGTCAAGTGGAAATGGAGCTCTGGTGGCACAATGGTTAAGCGATTGGTTGCTAACTGAAAGGTTGGTGGTTTGAACCCACCCAGTGGCTCTGTGGGAGAAAGACCTGGTGATCTGCTCCCATAAAGATTACAGCCTAGGAAGCGCTGTGGGGCAGTTTTACCGTGTCACATGGGGTTGCAGTGAGTTGGAATAGACTCAATGGCACCTAACAAAACAGCACTGAGTAGAAGCAGCACCAGGACACTGTTGTTAGCTGCCATTGTTTGGGCCCCCCGAATCATGGTGACCCCACGTACAACAGAAGGAAACACTCGATTGGCTATGGGTTGGACCATTGTAATCTGGAGGGTTTTCATTGGCTGATTTCAGAAGTAGATCCTGAGGCCTTTCTTCCTAGACCATCTTAGCCTGGAAGCTCTACTGAAACCTGTTCCGCATCATAGCAACACGCAAGCCTCCACTGACAGACGGGTGGTGGCTGCGCATGAGGTGCATTGGCCGGAATCAGACTTAGGTCTCCTGCGTGGAAGGCGAGAATTCTCCCACTCAACCATCAACGCCTCAGAATCACCCGTCCAAAAAAAGAAAAAAACCATTGCCGTCGAGTCGATTCTGATTCATAGCAACCCTATAAGACAGAACAGAACTACCTCATAGGGTTTCCAAGGAGCGGCTGGTGGATTCGAACTGCTGACCTTTTGGTTAGCAGCCGAGCTCTTAACCACTGTGCCACCAAGAGCCTACAAAAAGCACAAAGCCAAGGCCACTCCTCAGACCCATTAAATCAGAACCTCTTGGCGTGAGATCTAGGCATTGGCATTTTAAAAAGTTCTCTGCGATTTCACTCTGCAGGCAAGCCTGAGAACCAGTGATCCAGGGAGGGTCTATGCTCTCAGTACTTACCCGCTTACGGAGCTGAACTCCCCCTGAAAATCAAAGTTCCAGTTTCCCAGGATTTGCAACTCAAGTTTTTTAATTTTAGGAGTGTGTTTGTTTTGAGATTCAAAGGGAGCTGCTAAATTTATGCTGTTATGTTATCTACTGACTACTCAATTTATCTTTTCTATTTATGCAATTGTTACCAAACTTCAGATGCGGAATATTTAGTCAAAAGAACAATTTCTGTTTTTTCTTATGTAACAAGATAGGCTTGTAGATCTACTTTTAAAAATGTGAGTATGATTTTTGTTTCAAAATTAAAAAAGTTATTTTTTCTATAATAAATGCTCATTACACAAATTACAGAACTCCCCTCCCCCAACCAACATAGTTTTAAAGCCCCTTACCTATATTCGGGAGATTGGTGGTACACTGGTTAAGAGCGCAGCTGCTCACCAAAAGGTCAGCAGTTTGAATCCACCAGCTGCTCCTTGGAAACCCTACGGGGCAGTCCTGCTCTGCTCTGTAGGGTCGCTAGGAGTCAGAATCGACTCGACGGCAAGGGGTGTTTTGTTTTTGTGTGTTTGCCTGTATCCTAGAGGGGACTGGTGGTTCAGCGGTGGGATTCGCGTGTTCCATGAGGAAGACCTGCGTTCTGTTCCCAGCCAATGTACCCCGTGTGCAGCCACCACCCAGCTGTCAGTGGAGGCTTGCGCGTTACTGTGCTGCTGAACAGATTTCAGCAGAACTTCCAGACCAAGACAGACTAAGAAGAAAGGCCTGGCGATCTCCTCTGAAAGTCAGCAGTAAAGGTCAGGATGGTGGGACAGGTCAGATCCCATTGCGCATGAGGTTGGCAGTTGACGACAACCTGCAGTCGGCCCAGATCCAAGACAACCGATGATGTGGAGTTTTTCTGGCTGTTTGGCAAAGATGACGTGAAGTTGGGTTTTTTGAGAAAATATTTTGCATCTCCTTGTTGCCATCGTAGGGTATATACAGTCTTCTTCATGTAATATCAGGACATAAGGATTTTATATCAGTGAAATGACAACACAAGACCATCATTTACTTCACTCACTGAGCAATCAGCATAATCAAAACACTGTTACTATGAACCCTTGGTAAAGGGAACGGAGTTACATGCACGATGCAGTGTCCATGGTTTGGGAGGGGTTTAGAGAGCGGGAAATTTACAGTGACCTGGGAGATAACAGAAGCATACCTACCAGCCACAAGTGTGCTCTTAACATTAACTATTATCATTTTTATTACCTAATATATTAAAAGTTACTCTGGGTTTTACATGGGAATGTTAGGTTAACAGTTAGGTTATTCAGTAAAATTATTGCAGGGAGCCCTGGTAGCGCCAACAGTTAAGCGCTTGGCTGCTAACTGAAAGGCTGGCAGTTGGAACCTACCCAGCAGCTCCATGGGAGAAAGACCCGGTGAGCTACTCCCGTAAAGATTACAGCCAAGAAAACCCTATGGAGCAGCTCTACTCTGTCACATGGGGTCGCTATGAGTTAGAATCAACTGGACGGCACCCAACAACAGCAACGAAACTACTGCACGTAGCTGGGCTGGATGAACCAGTCAGCACGCTACGCACCAGCCTGCACTGAGCAAGGCACGCGTGGGCATAATCGTATCTACTTGCTAAACTGCGATGAGCAACTTCACACGGGTTTTACCACATCTTCGATGTGGTGGGGGACAGGCAAAATGGTGCACTACAGATTGGAGGAAAGGCACAATTGAGCCTGGGCATCACTTGCTTATTGGGTGAGCCAGCCCTGCAGATTTAGCATCAAGTCCTCTAACATCTCTAAATTTCTTAAACCTACGACAAGGCACTCTGTGTTCATACCCGAGTACGTACAGACTCTGAAGAGTCTCTCCAGTGTTTGTGCTTTGGCAATGATGACCAGCAGCACAACATCACCAAGGAGGAGCTTGTGGGAAAAGCAGAGTCTTGGACTAGGCCCCATACCTACTGAAGCAGAAACGGCATTCAATTCCCCAGGTAATATATGAAAATCTAAACCAAACCTATAGCCGTGATCTATATACACATTAAATGTGGAAAGCACTGATTTAGCCAATCTATGTTGCTGTGATGCTGGAAGCGATGCCACTGGTATTTCAAATACCAGCAGGATCACCCATGGTGGACAGTTTTCAGCGGAGCTTCCAGACTAAGGGAGACTAAGGAGGAAGGCCTGGTGATCTATTTCTGAAAATTAGCCATTTAAAACCTTATGGATCACAACAGAACATTGTCTGATTCCCTTGCTTTGGACACGTCATTGGGAAGGATCAACTGCTGGAGGAGGAGATCATGTTTGGTGAAGCAGAGGGCCAGCGGGGGCAAGGGAGACTCTCAGTGAGATGAACTGACACTATAGCCACAGTGACGGACTCGGATGTGCCAGTGTTCGTGAGGACACAGGATTGGGCAGCACTTCATTCGTTGTACATAGGCCGCCATGAATCGGAGTCGACCAGAGATATCCCTCCCTCCCTCCTTCCCTCCGTCCCTCCATCTATCCACCCATCCCTCCCTCCATCCATCCCTCCATCCCTCCATCCTTCCATCCCTCCCTCCATCCTTCCCTCTGTCCCTCCATCCATCCCTCTATCCCTCCATCCCTCCATCTACTCATCCCTCCATCCCTCCCTCCCTCTTTTCCTCCCTCCCTCCCTCCCTCTCTCCCTCCCTCCCTCCCCCCTCCATCCCTCCC
>NW_004444039.1:7571364-7575201 GCF_000243295.1 Trichechus manatus latirostris | reverse complement strand
CATCCCTCCCTCCATCCATCCCTCCATCCCTCCATCCTTCCATCCCTCCCTCCATCCTTCCCTCTGTCCCTCCATCCATCCCTCTATCTCTCCATCCCTCCATCTACTCATCCCTCCATCCCTCCCTCCCTCTTTCCGTCCCTCCCTCCCTCCATCCATCCATCCTTCAATCCCCCCTCCATCCCTCCCTCTGTGCCTCCATCCATCCCTCTATCCCTCCATCCCTCCATCTACCCATCCCTCCATCCCTTCCTCCCTCCCTCCCTCCATCCATCCTCTATCTGTCTATATCTATCTTACTTACGGAATTGGAGCTAACCAAATTTGTACATAGAATTTATAGTAGAGAAGTTTTGATGATCATAGCAATGAGCAGTTTTTGATAACAAAGCTGCACAAAATCTGAACTAAAAACTAGTACTAAACACATCCTTGATCATAAAAATCTTGTGAGACAGGTAAAAGGAACAGAATACCGATGAGATGAATAAGTTAACCATTTAAACTGATGATCTCAATTGCTACAGTATACTTCTGGCCATAATGATATATCAGTAGTAAGAAGACAATATTGCTCCCCCCCAACAATTGGCGTGCATTTTTAAAACACTTACCTATTAAGAATATGAAAACAGAAGAAACGTTCCACGTCATAATCTGAATTGGAGATGGGACCTACATGTGCTGTAAGTCTCAATTCTGGGGATGTCTCTTACAGTACACAGTTCTATTGGTTTCTTGTTTCTGTCTTACACTGCTCATCCCCTAGACAGCCTTGTCTCTTACCTCTTGGGGTTGTTGGTACCGAGAGGCCATCAGAAGGAAAGCCCGCTGTGCCTGGAAGGCGCTGTGCACCATTTCTGCCTGGGAACAAAGAAGGAGATTGCAGTTTAAATGTTTGAGCTCCTAAACAAAAAGCTACCGAAGCAACCTGAATGTTCATCAGTGGATGAATGGATAAACAAAATCTAGTATAGCCATGCAGTGGAATATTGCTCAATCATAAAGAGAAACGACGTTTTGATACATTCTGTGGCATGGATGAACACTGAAAACATCATGCTAAATGAAAGAAGCCAGTCACAAAAGACCACATGTTATATGCTTCCGTTTATACAGAATGTCCAGAAGAGTCAAATAGATAGAGACAGAAAGTAGATGAGTACTTGCCAGGGATTAGGAGGCAGAGGGGAGGAGAGGGAAGTGGGGAGTGATTGCTAATGGGTATGACATTTCTTTCTGGAGAGAAACTATTCTGGAATCAGATAGTGGGGCTGGTTGCCCAACTTTGCGAATATACTAAAAACCACTGAATTGCACACTTTCGAAGAGTGAACGTTATGGGGTGTGAATTGAGACGCTGTTAAAAAACTCTGAGTGTCAAAGTGCAACTGTTTTCAAAGGGTGTCTCTCCGATCCTCTTACACTGGGAGCCCAAATCTGCTCTGTGCTTTCTGAGCGAGAAAAGGATTGTCCCTTAAGTCATTCTGGTGAAGATGCTCACCTACAGCCAGCAGCGTCTACAACTGCTCATTGAGACGGATCTGGAAGAGATTCAGTGCTGTTGGGTGGCCCTGGTGGAGGAGACCCTACTGGGACATGTCCCCCTAAAAAGAAACTGTGCAGGTGGGAATGCCCTCAAACACACGGAATCATACTCCCCGTCCTCACCTTCTACCAACTCTTAACTAATTCTTTAATTTTTTAAATTAAAAAATCACAGAAAAGTACCAAGAACAACATAGTGATTCCCAATATTTTTATCCTCATTCAAATATTTGTATTCAAAGATTAACAGAATTCTCTAGTTGTTTTTAAATCACAGTTGTTTTTATAAAATAAAACATTGATTTTTAAATGATTTTTAAAAAATGCAGAGTTACAACAATTACAGTTAAGATAGGCCTCACAACCTAGAGACACTCATTATCGACATTAGCTGAATATCACTAGAGCCACCTGCGAAGACAGATACGCTGAGAGACTTTTATAAAATGAGATTGTACCCTAGCTGTTATTTCTTAAAATAAAAAGTATACATTTTAATTATGATCAAACAGTACAGAGGAAAGAAAAAGAGCTGTTAAATTTCAGAGAAAAGTTTCCGTACTATGAGTTAGCATGTCCTAAGTGATCATTCTAAGGTAAAAATAAAAAAAAAAAAAAATCATAAAATATTAAGAGGTTGGAATAGTTATGTTTGCATTTTGAATGTCATGTTACTATTTTAGATGACACCGTTTTATGCCTGCTGGGAAAGATGAGGACATACAGACCCTCCCACTTCCTTCCATCCCTGACCCCCTGTCTCCCGTAGTCTTTAGTGAAATCATTGTTTGTACTTTGCCCAGGTGACAGCACTCATATTCTATCTGGAACATTAATTCCCACTGTGGTTTAGTATTAGTTCTGCATTAAGCACGTTGACGGGTTCCCACACCTCATTTTACCATGGGTGAGTTATTTTGATTTTTTTTTTACTGACTGGACCCTCAAAATCAAGAATTTTCTTTAAAATGAGCTCCTCGTTGCTTTACTTCTCTCAAGTTTAAGCATGTCTCCTTGCTGTCTTTATATTTTAACAATATCTTGACTGACTATCATAGCCTTGGGTCATTTCTTTCTCTATATTCAGGCGGCATGGAGCTAAATGTTTCAACGCGGAGGTCTGAAGCCAGCTTGATTTTTTTCTTCCCCCTCCCTTGTAGGAGACAAGCATTTTCTGGCTTCGCATCTGAAGAAATACTTCTTTATCTCTGAGGTGTGACAGCTTAACTAAGATATGTCTGGGTTTTGAACATTTTATATTTCCTGAAACAGATTTGGTCCTTTTTTTCATTTCTGGGAAATTTTCTTTTCTATTTTTCAGTGTATCTTCTGTTCCATTTGTTAGATTTCCGGCTCAGAGACTCCAGTTATTACCCTCATGTTGTAGACTCTCTGCACATCTTTGTATCTTTCAGATGCTCGGATTGTCTTTAAATCCCTTGTCTACCCTCTATGTTCACTGCGATTACCTGAGTGATCTACTGTTAGTAAACCAATTTTCAAGTGTCTCTTCTACATTTTAGCCTTTCTAATTTACATGCCAGTTCTGCAGTGATGTTGTTTCATTCCTAGGTTTGTTTTGTTAGGCTTGCAATTTCCCTGTTCACTTGACTCTTACCGTTTTATCACCTTGTCCTAAAGTGATTTCAAAGATACGTTAATACCCGTACTAAGTTAGGCGAGGTTAAGTTATACTCTTGTGAAGCCATGATGAAGAATCCATTTCTGTCCCTTAAGTCTCATTTTCCACAGGGGTGAGCCCACGTCTGTCCTCTGCATGCTGTGTTCCTTTCTGACACACTCTTTACAGTTGCCATACTGGTTCCTGTCATCTTGCCCCTGCTTGAGCGGCTCTGTGCAAATATTCTAATTACCCTGATAAAGTGTGGGTCAGTCTCTTGCCACCATATTGGAGACCAGTTAATTTTCCCTTTCAAGCAACAGTTTGAGGGCTAAATGGTTTGTGTTCTGTCAGCTCTTCCAGGGCCTGGTGGAATAGGGGACAGGGAAAGGGAGAGCTCAGCTAAGGTGATGTCCAGTCCTTATCTGAGTACCTGAGTGCTGCTCATTCTTCTGGGAATTCGTTAAACAGCCCTTCCCAGGATTCACTCCACCTACTTCTGACACCCGCCCTTCTGACGGGATGGTGCCCACAGACTTTATTTAGACCACTTCTCTACTTCGGAACTTAGTCCTGCAGCCTCCGCATCCACAGAGGGAGGCAGCCCCATGGCTTCCTTTTCCTGTTTTATAGTTTCCTTTCCTGATTTCCTTTCCTGATTTCCTTTC